>NC_137647.1:3861868-3879368 GCF_963383615.2 Lipophrys pholis
ACGCGACCACACCCGCTCGAGAGAATCGACAAAACACACAAGACGACACAAAGCTGTAACTGCTGTGTTGTCGTTGTGTAGGAGTTGTACCTGAGTGCAGTGCAGGAGTTGAGTCGATATCCCGAACTGGTCGAAGACGTCCTCAAACTTCAGCGATGGACCGAGATCCTACACTGCCCGTAAGAGACACACACACACTAATTCCAGTTTAAGTTTGAGACTATTTGTGGAATTTATTCTTCTGCGTGTGTGTGTGTGTGCATGTGTGTGTGTAGCTCTGACGAGGAGAAGGAGAGCAGGAAGAAGCAGGTTCGTCCTCTATTCAGACACTTCAGACGTATCGACGCCTGCCTGCAGCCTCGAGAGGCGTTCAGGGGCTCTGACGAAAGTAAGAAATACAAGCCACACACACACACACACATCATAACTACCGTAGACAGACAGTGTTGGTGACATGTAATAATGAACAACGAAAAAACGAGACAAGCTGAGTGCATGAAAGAAGGTCTTTCGGCAACGTAAACCTACGGCAGCAACACTTAGAAAATGCTCCAGTCTGAACCAGAAACATTTTTGAATATGAAGGTTTGAAGCCTGATAGTAAAAGTCGAGACTGTGTCGGCTTTCTTTAACTGAACCTGGGAGCTGGTTCCGCCAGATCCAGCTCTGCCTCCCATTCTACTTTTAGAAACTGTAGGAACCTCCAGGGGGCAGCACTCTGAGAACCAGCGCTCACCACTCAGTGCGTGTGTGTCTTTGTACAGTCTTCTGCAGGGTGTACACCCCGGACCACTCGTACGTCACCATCAGAAGTCGCCTGTCCTGCCGGGTCGGAGAGATTCTGGCTCTGGTCCGAGAGAAGCTGCAGTACAGCGAGGACCAGCCGGTTCTACCGGGGAACCTCATCCTGGTGGCTGTCACGTCCGCCGGAGGTCGGCACACACAACACCACACTACAACGGCATTACACAATCAAAACAACACCACACTACAACCACACACAGCATAATGACACAGAACACAACAGCAAGACACAACAGCATTACAATACTGACACCAACAATGCTGTGTCTGTGCGTTTGTATGTATGTGTGTGTGTGTTTGTGTATTTAGAGAAAGCTGTGTTTCGACCCAGCGATGAGGCTGTCTTCACCACACTGGGAGTCAACACACACCTGTTCGCCTGCGAGCCGTCTGAGCTCGAGTCTCTGGTGAGGAGCCAAGAAACTGGACCGACTCAAAGAAACTGGACTGACTGAAAACCTGCACTGATCACAGCGGCGCCCCCTGCTGGTGTAGAGGTGTGCAGTCTGTTTCTGACCCTATGGTGTGTCCTTCAGCTTCCTCTGCCGGAGGAGATCCACTGGACGCCGGGCGACAGTAAACTGCACGACATGTCGGCCGAGGAAGTAGCCAATCAGCTGGTGGTGTTTGACTGGGAGCTCTTCAGCTGCGTGCACGAGGTCGGTGGCAATGTGAATGTGAATGTGTGTGTGTGTGTGTGTGTGTGTGTGTGTGTGTGTGTGTGTGTGTGTGTGTGTGTGTTAATTTGATGTACAGTATATGTGTGTGATGTGCATCCGCTGACCGGGCGCTTTATTCGTACTAGAATACATCTTTGAGCCCTCTCTTTCTTCTTCACAGGTGGAGTTTGTGTGCTACGTGTTTCACGGCGAGCAGTCCCGCTGGCGCCCCCTGAACCTGGAGCTGGTACTGCAGCGCTGCAGTGAGGTGCAGCACTGGGTCGCCACAGAGATCCTGCAGTGTCAGTCGCTGCCGAAGAGGGTCCAGCTGCTGCGCAAGTTCATCAAGATCGCTGCGCTGTGAGTGCCCGCCGCACGCCGCCGATCTGAGATATGAGCTCGAAGCTGAACAGTGTGTGTGTGTGTGTGTGTGTGTGTGTGTGTGTGTGTGTGTGTGTGTGTGTGTGTGTGTGTGTGTGTGTGTGTGTGTGTGTGTGTGTGTGTGTGTGTGTGTGTGTGTGTGTGTGTGGGTGTTTCAGCTGCAAGCAGCAGCAGGACCTGCTGTCCTTCCTCGCCGTGGTCCTCGGTCTGGACAACCCGGCCGTCAGCAGGCTGCGACTCACCTGGGAGGTACGACAACACTACAGAGAGTTGTTTGGTATCAAACAGGAAGTAGAATCAGTCGATCTTCTTCTGGATCAATGAGATATTTATCATATTGTCTGTGTTTCTTTCATTTTTATTTAAATGAAGCCAACTGAGACAAAAACACCCAAGAAGCTTTAATTTGCAACAATTAATTGTTTGCTCAAATTCAAAGTCATTATTAGTTCCTGTCAGAACAATGATCAGAGGAACAATATCTGCTGAGTCATCTCTCTGTTGTCATGGTGACGCTATTGTGCTGCCTTCAGGGTCTGCCGGGAAAGTTCCGGAAACAGTTCCAGCAGTTTGAGAGCGTCGCAGTGAGTAGCACCTCCTTCTCTACCTCCTCCTCCTCCGACTGACACCTTCTCCTCCCCCTACTGACACTTTCTTACCCCGACTGTCACCCCCCCACCCCCCACCCCCTATTGACACCCTCTGACTAACACCTCCACCACTGACACCTCCTCCTTCACCCCCCACTGACACCTCCTCCTCCCCTACTAACACCTCCTCCCCTACTAACACCTCCTCCCCCTGAGGAACACCCGCCACTGACACCCCCTCCCCCAACTGACCCCCCCCCCCCCCACTGACACCTCCTCCTCTTTCTTCCAACCCCCACTTCCTTCTCCTGTCCGTCCTCCTGACCCCTACTCTTCCTCACGAACACATCTTCGTCCTCCTCCTCTCCCTCCTTCTCTGTTAATTCTTTGTTTTCCTCCCCTGCTCCTCCTGCAGGACCCGTCCAGGAACCATAAGTCCTACAGAGACCTGATCACCAGCCTCAGACCTCCTTTGATCCCCTTCACTCCTCTGCTGCTCAAAGGTGAGTCTGCATCTGGAGCTCCTGCCTCCTCCTCTCTGCCTCCGCCTCCTCTCCTCTGCTCCTGCCTTCTCCTCATTGCAGTAAGTTGTCCAGCCATCCGTGTCCTTCCACTCTTAGTCCACATGGGGGTGCTGTGGCAACATGAAAGACAACATGCACTCTTCTGGAGGAACCCGAGCTGCTCCCCCTCCTTCCTCCCCCTCCTTGCTCCCCCCTGCACCTTCTCTTTGCTGCAGTGTTTGGCCCCTGAGTGCTGAATGGACGAATGAATGAATCAGTTTCCTGTGACCCATGTGGTTCGTTGTGTTTTGATGTTGGCTTGTTTTTTTTCTGACAGATCTGACATTTCTTCACGAGAGCTGTAAAACGTTCCACGGTGAACTCGTGAACTTTGAGAAGATGGTGAGTCGTCGATTCAATCAAACTTAACGAGAGACGAATTACAAGGGTTTATATCAACATTGTGACTTTGTGTTTTTTCTTCTGCAGCATAAAGTCGCTGAGATGGTGAGAACCATCAGACGATACAGGAGCACACAGCTAGGTAACACACACACACACACACGCACACTACATACTATACACTTCATTCACTGTGTGCGAGAGGAAAAACATTTTGTACTGATTATAAAATCAGTGTGTTTGTCTCCTTCTGCTGGTGACTGTGTGTTACTGCAGCGCTGTAACCTTATTTGTTTGTTTGTTTGTTGTAGCCATGGATACAGAGACATCCCCCTCTCACCTGCAGACAAAGGCGTACGTGCGTCAGCTTCAGGTCATCGACAACCAGAACCTGCTGTTCGACATGTCCTGCAAGCTGGAGCCCAGAGACACGTAGAGGAGGAGGAGGAGGAAGGGGAGGATGAAGCAGGGTTTAGGAAGAGAAGAGGAGGATGAAGAGAGAGCAGTTTTTTTTCCCACCTGTTCAAGACGACCTGTCGAAGGCTGAAGTTTCAAACAGATCTAACACATCGGAGCGACTGAAAATATCAAACATCGGTCAGACTGAACGTTGGGCGCATCAGACGGAGGTCACCAGCAGCAGCTGTCTGGTCTGAGGCTGCTCAGCAGGTTTAGAGCGACAAGAGAAAACCTGTTTATGAGTTTTTCAGTCAAAGGAAATGTGCGAATGAATGAGGACGAAGGTGCAGCCAGGAGAAATGCTGGAATTTTAACGGGTGTCAAATGTCGCGGTTGTAAATAATAACTGGAGGACGAGTTCACAGAAAGTCGCGGAGCACGACGGAGCTTCAACTCTGAAACAAGTTTTTCTATTTTTCCATCACAGTAAAAAACCCAGTTTTAGACGAAATGTTACGAAGGACCAATGACTGACTGGCGACGATGCGTTCGAGGGCGGGTGGATGAGTGTAGATGCTGGTTTTCTACCAAAGGATGCTTCAGTGTTCTCGGCGAACGTTAAAACTTCGTAAAGTATTTCACGATCTAATAGACATTTCGCACGTTGCTCGCTTTAAAGGACCCGACTGCTGCTTTTTTGTCAGTCCCATAGATATGGAGCTGTGGGACTCACTCCCACCATCTAGGCCCAGGAGGCCTTTATCAACTCCAATTAAAAAAAAGAAAATATTTCGGTGATTCATATAGTGGATCTCTGTCGTCATGGTAACAACAAATAAGTGATGACACTGCAGCTCTTTGGTTAGCTGTGAAACTAAAGTAGTTGTGACTGGTTACCATGGTGACAGTAATAAACACCTGGTCAGTAACTGTTTGGTTAGTTTAAGGATACTTTCAATTCTACCAAAAAAAACATTACAATAACACGTTACCTCTGTGTGCACCTGTTTACGATTTGCTGACGACTCCTAGGTGAAAATCCTGCTCTGAGTCCCGTCCTGCCCCTCCCCCGACACAGACTTTCTCCTCCTTCAGGCTTCCTCTCTTACCCTACATTGCTGCTGTCATCATTAATTACTACCACTAGAGGGAGACATCCGATCTGCTGGCTGCAGGAGGAGGAGGGGGGTCTGTGTTTCCTCATATCAATGGGACTGACAACAACACACAGATCATTCCGCTGCTCCAGTTACATTCAATAAAAACTGTTTTTGAATGATTTTTAATGGTTAAAGTCACAAAAACGATTTTATTTGCGGTGGACGTGGTCGGCGCCGGGCCTTTAAGAAAGCAGCAAAACGTGATGATTGGCTGATTGAACTGACAATCGCACGACAGCCAATCAGCTGTGTTTACAGGATGACATCATCACACGGGTGAACTCCAACGAATCAACTGGAAACTTTTATTCTTCTGTTCTTTTTCTCAGCGTGTGGATCTAACTGCTGTCACACCCCAACGACCAATCGGCTTTGAGGAGCGACCCCACCTGCCGACCGCAGGTGGAGGCAGGCGGAGGCCTGAGGCAATAATCGGAGTGACAAAGCCGATTGGTCAGCGAAGCACTTTTGCCAAACCTCAGGGCTCAGAGACACGGAGAGGTTTAGTTTACTCTTTTTGTGGATTTACTCGTGTTTTGATTGGTCGGATCTGTGTTTGTACCGCCAATCACCAAGCGGCCATATTTACCATATTTATAGAAATCTATGCGGTGTTTGTTTTTCTGCTGTGATCGCTACCTGAGTCCAGATTGAAGACCAGATCTGGTTCAGGAATAAGTCCAGGTCTAACACCAGATCTGGATTCAGATCAAAGTCTGGGTCCAGGTCTGGAGCCAGGTCCAGGTCCAGGTCCAGGTGTCTGCACTGAATCATGGTTTTACTCTGTGTTTTGGGATTGAGGAGTTGAGCCGCTGACGCCAGAAAACCACTAAAAACTCGCTTCTGCCTGTTTTTAAAGGAACTAATGAGCAGAAACAACCTGAACCGGTTTCAGGTTTAAGACCCTTCTTCATGTAAACATATCGTAAAAACACATCGTGTACACACATCGTGACTAACCTCAGTTGAGCTGGAAGGTTTGAGGCGCCCCCTGGTGGCTGATCACTGGTCTTAGACTTTAATGAGCGAATCAGCTAAAGATAAAAATGTAAAAATCAGATGGAAAAAGTTCCGCTGCTTGTTTATAATTGATAAATAAAATAGTTTACATAAATAAATAATATTTATTTAAATGTTTAATTTTTTTATTTTCGTTGCTATATTTCAGTTCTTTTTTCAGGCTTCTGTACACATGATTCATAAACGAGTGAAAAAGATAAAAGTATTCGCAAAAATCTGAATTCAAGAGAAAAGTTTGAGTTGAAAAGAGAATTGATGACACCTGAAACTTCATGCAGGTGTGAAGGAGGATTTTGGTGGTTTCATTTCGGCTCTTTGGCTCGACTTCGGTTTTTGTACAAAGTTTGTGTAACTGAAATGTTCTCTAAGCTCAGCTCTGGTGGTCCGACAGTTTTCGCCCGCTCGTACCACAACATGCAGTCAGTCACAGCTCAGGTCCGTCCAGCACTCACACTCCCAACTGGAGCCATTCGCACACATTAGCTGATGTTAACGGGTCGTCACACCTTTCGTTGAATTTGAGTTTGAAAAGATCGAAGATTTTTCTCTCTGATTCTGAAACCTGTTTCTCAGGCCCCGTTTACATGACAATGTTTCACGTGACAACACCTTGACCTTTTTTTTTTTTTTAAGTGTTGCGTTTACAATGCTGCAGTGACTACACTGACAATGATGCAGTTCGTATGCTGGACCACTGGAGGGTGCTGGCACTTGTTTTTATTATGAAACCAGACAGATGTGTGTGCAGAGAACAAAACGCTATAAACAATATCAAGAGAACCCGACATTCGTATGGACTGATGAGGAATCGGATGCAATCAGGGGTGCATCTCAACTATAAAACTACCGATGTGGACGATAAAAGTAGAATACGGACTGCGGGTCATACCACTACGGGGGCCGCCATGCTTGTTAACACGCGTATGAGCAGAAGGAAATATTTACCACGGGGAGTGGGTTGCGCAGTAACAGTGCTCCATAGCCTCCGGCAGTCTCTGCAGGGGAGAATCGCTCCGTGAAAGACAAGTTCTACTTTGAGAGCCGCTATAAAAAAAAGTCACGGGTGCAGTAGATCCAAACACCGATGTCGTGTAAACGGTTACAAAAAGTGATAAAAGTTTTGCGGATACACTCGTTTTCGTTGTCATGTAAACAGGGCATTAGTATTCAGGATTTTAGAGTCTGGTCTGTCTGATTTGGGATGGAATCCTTTCCATCTTCTCCGCTTTGACAAGACCATCGGTTAAGTGTCCGACTCTGAAAGAAGGTTAGAACGTCTGAAAGCTTCAGAGTGAGGAGATGCGGGTTTGGGACGAGTCAGGCCCTGAACCGGAAGTGTCCGGTTCAGGAGCAGATGATAGCGGCTCTGTTGGGTACCGGGAATTCTTAAGACCACCACGAGTCAGACCCTGGCTCTATCAGGACCATGAGCTGTCAGGCCGATTCCCCGACTGGTTTCTGGTCTGAGCGTCGGGTTCTGGTCCTGATGGATCCACAGTACTGGGCCTGCTGTTTGTAAATAATGCAATTGTGTACATAAATAAATACTAACGGAGACTCTATTTTATGTACAAGTACTGGAAGTGCAGGAAGAACCTCTAATTGGTGGTTTCCATGTGTGTGGGAGGTGGTGGTGGAGGAGGAGGAGGAGGAGGAATTGTACAGTTGAATCTCTTCAGTTTGGTGTTTGTATTTTTGTTTTGACGCTCAAACTAGTTTGCTTTTGTTTCTTTTGTACAGATGTGGTTGTTTCCTAATTTTCTGTAAGCTGACGGTCTGATTTGAGCAGAGGTCTGGAGGGGGCGGGGCCTCCTGTTGTGGTGTCAGGTTGCAATGGTGTCAACGCAAACAGAAACACAGGAAGGAAAACAGAATAAATTAAAAGATTTCTTACTGAATTGAATCTGACAAATACTAAACGTTCCTAAAAATGAAATTCTTTTTTTTTTTACTGGTTAAAAAAATTCTACAGAAAATCCTAGATAATTTAGAGCTTTGTTAAAAAACAAAAAAACAAAGTCGAAAAGTTTAAAAGCTTTCTGAAGGTCCTGAAAGTTTTCAGAGTATTTTAACACCAGAAATTTATTCCGTGTTTCTGATTCGTATCCATCCTGAAAGTGTGTGTGTGGGTGTGTGTGTAAGTGTGTAAGTATAGGGGTGTGTGTGTGTGTGTGTGTGTGTGTGTGTGTGTGTGTGTGTGTGTGTGTGTGTGTGTGTGTGTGTGTGTGTGTGTGTGTGTGTGTGTGTGTGTGTGTGTGTGCGCGTGTGTGTGGGTGGGTGGGTGTGTGTGTGCAGGCCTCTGCTCCATCCGATTGCACAAATCCAACACTAATAAACCTCTGAACAACATTTACACAACTGTGTGTGTGTGGGTGTGTGGTTGCAATGTATCCAAGTAACTTTATCTCACTAGCAATGTAAACATTTTGCAACACAACAACGCAGGAATGCAACATATTATCAACTGAGAGCGTAGCAACAGAACAATGTAGCAATGAAAGAGCAACAATGTAGTTAATCCGATGGAGACGCTACATGATCGGTGCAGGTTTTGAGCTAATTGAAGCAGAATTGTGTGTTTTCAGGCTCTATGTCGCCGCATGTCTCACAGTCGGGGATCAGCAGCTCTACACCTGTTGATGTGTGAGATTGTGCGATTGGGGGAGAGAGGGGTGGGGGGGTCCTGTGACTTTGGCTGATAGGGTCCTGGAATCTCCCCCAAGGACTGAGGTGTGGGGTGGCGACCCCCCCCCCCCCCCCTCCCCCCCTGGGAGCACTGTTTCCATCCCTCATACGGAGAAGGTTTATATATAGGGTCAATCTCGGGGAGGGTGGAAGTCTCAGCTGCAGCTTTTGGTGCGGTTTCATGTCTTAAATTAACAGCTGCTCTTATATAAGAATATCTCGCAGGTTCCACTGACAGTGATGGAAAACACAGCAGGTTCTTTAACACACCGCAGACCTGCTGTGCTCAGGGATCCACGCACACCAGAACCACCGTTCATCTCCCCAGTGACCCCCTGGGGGAAAGCAGGTCCACCATCAGTCCACCATTCATCTTCCTTCATGTTAAAGGTGACTTCCATTCAGACTGAAATTAGACATGGAGTTCCACAGGGTTCTGTGTTAGGACCCATATTTTTCACATTAAATGTGCTTTCTGCGCAGAATTTTATCAGGAAACATTTCATCAACTTCTATTGCTATGCAGATGATTCACACATTTTTTTATCTGTGAAACTAGAGGATCCTGCTAACTTGTTCAACTCGAAGCCTGTCTTAAAGCCTGGATGAGCTGTAGTATTCTGCTTCTGAACTAATTTAAACCACAAGTTATTATATTTGGCCCAAAACATCTGAGAGATGAATAATCTAAACATATAATAACACGGAACGGTTTTACTTTGACCTCCAGTGCCATTGTGACGGACCTGTTACTTTTGACCAGGACTTATCCTTCAACTTCCACGTCTCCTAATGCTGCAGCTGGAGAACTGACTGGAACCAGGCAGGAGAGATCACATCACTCTATTGTAGTCTGTGCTCTCTCTCTCTCTCTCTCTCTCTCTCTCTCTCTCTCTCTCTCTCTCTCTCTTTCTCTCTCGCTCTCTCTTTCTCTCTCCTCCCCTCATCCGCCTGCAGCGAGTGGATTCAAATTAGTTTTCTTGTTGCTCTCTCTCTCTCTCTCTCTTTCTCTCCGTGCTCTCCTTTTCTCTCCTCTGTCCCCGACAAGCACCGCTGAAAGTCTCCACCTCTGAGTCTGGTTCTGCAGACTCCTTCCTGTTGAAGGGGAGTTTTTCCTTTGCACTCTCTCCTTTGCTTGCTCAAGTGGAATTGTTGGGGTTTTTTCTGTAAAAGTGCCTTGAGATGACTGTGTTGTATTTGATTTGATTTGATTTGATTTGATTTGATTTGATTTGATTTGATTTGATTTCAATTGAATTGAATTTAATTGAATTGAACCGATTCGAGTCAAATTGAATGACACTCAGATAATAGAGACACAGTGAATTCCGACTCAACGATGATGACTCAGTGAATGATGACTGAGTAAAACGGTAGGTGAGGTGTGTGTTGCAGTCACAGAGTTCAGTCTAAGTTTAACCTGCTGACACGTTTATAACAGATGGGTTATCATGTTATCACAAACTCTCACTTCAGTCATGTGGATCTGCGTTTCATTCGCAACACATATGACTGTCTCCATGGCAACCGAGAGCAGGGACTCATGGGTAGTGTGGTATTAAAAGATAAGGACATCGTTTTGATTGTGGCGACGGCCGCGACGGCCGCGACGGCCGCGACGGCCGCGACGGGGACGGCCGCGACGGGGACGGCCGCGACGGCGATGGCGGTGGCCTCGAGGTTTGAGAAGTGGACTTGAGATTGGGAGTTTTCAGGTTCGAACCCCACAGCTCACACGTTAAGCTATAGCGCCCTGAGCATGACCTTTGACCTCCATCAACTCCATGGAGCGCCGTAATGTGGCTGCACCGCCACATCCTAGAAATGTGGAAAACATAGGAATTACCATCAGGGGATTAATAAAGTACTGTTAGTTTCGTTTCGTTTTGGCATGTTGTGACATCTCAGAGAGCTGACAGGTAATGCTCACTGACAATGGTTTCATGAACTGTTCTTAGATCAATCTTCACAGAATGTTTGCAGACAATGGTTTTCAAGACTGATTTTCATGACTGAATGCAGACACTGGTTTTTGTAGGGATTCACCGAAAACGGTGTTCTGGTGTTAGAACTAAATGTAGATGTGTACATATCAAAAGTTAAAAAAAAAAAAAAAAAAACATTTTAAATGACAATTGAGTTTTTTTATTATGTTGTTACAGTTCAATAAACTTCACTGTCAAAGGACACTTCTTTAGGAACGCAGTCTATAACTAACTTGGCTCCTCATAGGTTGGCAGATCTGTCAGCAACTGACAGATGTGGACACACACACACACACACACACACACACACACACACACACACACACACACACACACACACACACACACACACACACACACACACACACACACACACACACACACACACACACACACACACACACACACACACACACACAGAGGGATCCTCCCCCTCAGTCCAGCCTTTAAATAGAGCTCCTCTCTGGCTGTTTGGCCTTGGTGATCACTTCCACTCCGCCGGCACATCAACTTCACACGTTCTCCTCCAAACCAAGGTAGATATCACACACACACACAGCCACACACACTGAAATGAGATAATAGAGCATTTCAGAAGTCTCTTCACTGACTTCAGATCAGACAGTTATGAGCCACATTTTGTGTGTGTATGTGTACTATTGCAGCCTCGTTCCTTCGTTCTCAGGATTTGAACGTTTCAAACCTGCTTTCCAATAAACACATTAAAAAAATACAACTAACTGCTGCAAATAACTGACTTAAATCTGTTTATCTTTCATTTCAATAACCAGAAAGTGCTAACCAAATGAAAATCTACATGTAACTTTATGGAAGAAATTAATAAATCAGAAGCTGATCACAGTGGAAAACATCTGAATCTAAAACTGATAATCTAATGTGATCGTCTGAAATGTGTCTTAAATTCATCCTCAAAGGTCTGAACTGAATTTTTTAAACTGTTAATCAACCGAATAACTTGACACTAATTGAGCCAACAATGCCCCTTAGCTTTTTAGGAATGTCAACTCCTAATGTTCATTAGCGTGATAACCTTACATCGTCTTGGCTCCTCTGAATGCTCACTGCTCCTCATTTTGTGTTTGAGCTCATTAAAGTGTCTCTAACGTGTCTCGGAGTCCCTGAGGAACTCCTTGTTGGCATTAGTTAAACTGATCCCAGTGCAGTTGGTCCAGTCTTATTAGAGTATTTAGAGTATTATTATTAGAGTATCAGAGATGTATGAGCATGGTGGACGGGCCATGTGTGAGCTGACACCTGTTGGCAGTAAAATTGGCCTCCGAGCAGCCGCAGCTTTTTGTCCTGCGAGCAGCTGTCGGCGCGAAGGGAGGAAAGTTCCTTTGAGCAGCAGAAACTGGAGACCAGATCCAGAATTTTGAGGCCTCGCTGCATGTCTTCAACAGCCAATCAGATGCCACGACAGGTCACATGGACACAGGCAGACGACCTCTGCAGGAGGAGACACAGAGAGAGAGAGAGACAGAGAGAGAGACAGAAAAAGAGCAATCATTTGTTTATGCATATGTTTATGTGTTTGTGCTGCAGCCTCTTCAGTAGACATGGAGCGTACTTTCTTGGCCGTGAAACCCGATGGCGTGCAGCGTGGTCTCTGTGGCGAGATCATCAAGCGCTTCGAGCACAGAGGCTTCAAACTGGTTGCCGCCAAGTTCATCCAGGTAACCATGGCGACCGGCCGGAGCGCTACACCGTCACCGCAGAGAGAAAGGGCCAATCGAACTCAGCTCCGCCCCCGACTCAGCTTTACTGCCTGCCTATGGCAGAGGCGGGGCCTAAAGCTGGGTGGGGGCGTGGCCTAAAGCTGGTCAGCGGAGCCAAATGATGCCCTGACAGCTAGCAATGTTACTTAAACGAATTATTAGAATTAATCAGGAGATTTGTAATTAACTATTAGTTATTCCTTATTAAGTAATAATCGATAATCACATCTCAGTGTCTGATAGAATAATCAGGATTTTTCAGCTAGGACTGATTTTGGAGTATGAATGAATCAGTCTTCATGAGGTTGTTGTCGTGTTTCAGGCCTCTGAGGACCACATGAAGAAGCACTACGATGATCTGAAGGCCATGCCCTTCTATGCTGGACTCTGCAAATACATGTCCTCTGGCCCCGTCTTCGCCATGGTAATGCACCCATCCCTCTCTCTCTCTCTCTCTCGTTCTAGCACTTCATTACTGAGATCTCAGGTCTGTGTGCATCTCTCCACCTTTCAGTTTCAAACTTCGAAGTTGATCCCTTTTAGACTCATTTGGAACGATTTCACAGGTTTATCAGACTGTTTTCTAGACTGTGTCAGATCAAATGGTTAAACTTATTTGGACATTTTTAAGAACATAAATTGTTTGGTTTTTGTTCAAATTGAATATCTAGGATTCCTGAAGACTCCTTTAGCATTGGCTGTAGACCTGGCAGGCTCTGATTGGACAGTTCAGATGACAGGTGTGGCTGTGTTTCAGGTTTGGGAAGGAGAGAACATCGTGAAGCTGGTCAGGATGATGCTGGGTGAGACCAACCCCGCTGACTCCAAGCCCGGCAGCATCCGTGGAGACCTGTGCATCAACATCGGCAGGTGAGCTGACCGCCAAGGACAAGCTCATGGAAGCTAGCCCGTTGCCGCTCTGATCTGCTCCATTATTAACTCGGTACCCCCCTCCCCAGGAACATCATCCACGGCAGCGACACCCTGGAGAACGCCAAGAAAGAGGTCGACCTGTGGTTCAAGGCCGAGGAGTTCGTTAACTGGACCCCCGCCTTCCAGCCCTTCCTGTACGAGTAAAGCAACCAATCAGAAAAAACCACATCCAGCTGGAACACCAACCACTCCCTCCCATCCTCGGTGCCACCCCTGCAGTCGATCCTCTGACTTCGTCGTCATCCATGAACCCACAACATGTCACACTGATCAATAAAGTGTTGTCATGGTGACCCTTGCTGTCAGTTCTTGGCACTGCTAGTGGCCGTTAGTGGCCGTTAGCGGCGTAGCGTAGCAGCTATTGTAATGTCTGCCACTTAAAAATTTTCCCATTATTCACTTTGTCATGTTTGTGAAGGTCAGAGCTCAGATTATTACAGACTGACGTCCTCCTCACAGCTTAGAAGATCAGTGACGTCATAAATCAGTTCCACAGGGTTCTGTGTTAGGACCCATACTTTTTATACTTTGCTTTTTGTAGGGAATATTGGGGAACACTCCATTGGTTCCTCTGTGGAGGTTACCAGGTATACTAAAGGTATAATAAGATGCATATGTTTCAGCTATCAGGCTCCTCTCATGTGCAACCAGCTCCCAGTTTCTGTTAATGAGACTAACAATGTTCATTTTAAAGCTGAGGCTTCAGACGCTCCTCTCTTATAAGGCTTTATAGTTCAGATTGGACCATTTTCTGAGAGTAGCTGCTGTAGGTTTACTTTCTTTAATGCAGTCAGCTTCTTACTTTCTCAAATATTCATGTTATCATTACCCTCTGCTGAGTAATAGTGACACGTCGTGCAGAGGATGGAAGTCCAAAGAATATTTTTTATTACACTTCAGAGACTTGAGATTGAGAAGGAACCTAAATCAAAGAAAACCACATTGAAATAATAGAACAGAAATACTTCTTGATTGTCAAAAGGAAATATTAATTCACAATATGAAATCACAATCTTTGATCATCTCAGCGGATCCCTGCCACAAACCCACCAGACCCTGGCTGGATCTGGTCCAGACGTCCAGCAGGTGAACGTATCAGGCTCGGGTCCAGAACCTAGACCAGGTCCTGTTACAGGCTCGAGGACAGAAACGGACCTGAAACTCGTCCAGCCGAGTCGTGACGTCTATGATGGCTCAGCAGGTCTCATACCTTTTTTCACACTCGATGCCAAACTCTCAGTAAACCGAGTCTCAGTCCGTCGCCGTGCAGGTTCCCGGTTTGTATCGGCTCAGCAAAACTAAACTCAGAGTCTGAATTTATTCCTCTCAAGGATTTACAACCGAAACACGAAACATTTCAGTCTGGGTGATAATGACGAGCACAGGACTGCACTACTTACTGGACATGAAAAGTAACTACGTAACTACTTGGTGATGTTACTGTCGGTCATGTAGCTGTATTATTATCTTGTTATCTTGCATTAGCTGCCAGTCTAATGACTGATCCACTCATTAAGTTCAGTTGAGGTTTCACCCGTAAGTGAGAGGAAGATGCTCTAGAATCTCGATGATAGATGGAACGAATACATGAAATTGAGACGGAAACAAGAAGCTCTTTTTACATTTTATTGCATAAAACTGTGAAGTGAGTAGATTTCTTTTAACATTTAAATGTCTTTACAATCATGCTGCCAGAAAATTGCACGTAGCAGTAAGTGCTTCATTAAGACCGGCCACTCAGGACGGACCTTCATCACAAAACCATCACAGACCAGACTCATGTCCACCAGGACCAAAACAAAACGACATGCAGAAACTTCACCAACGCTTGAAACATTTCCTCTCAATCCTCCATGAAAACCTCCTCAGAACATCTTTTTCTGTCCCGTTAGACACATAAAATCACGAACAGACGCACGACACAATAAGAAGCTGCTTCCACTTCCTGTCAGTACAAAACACAAACACTTCTTCACAGCTTGTCCAAATCCTTCGTAGAAACTTTTACCAAATCTGTTTATCGTCCACAGACGGCACCACGATACAAAGAGTCACATATAAAAAAGACGACAAACACGGACAAACAAATCTTTTATAAACAGCTTCACGAGTTTAAAACTCACAACATCCACATTTCAGATTAAAACAAAATGTAATAAACTGAAATGTGATTTTATGTTCTAAAATAGATTTTTTTTTTTTTTTTTGCACCATTCTTTGTTTTTTTTGTCGTTTCTCGACTTTATCTGTCAGTCTCTGGTATTTTGATGTGCAGCAGCTCTCAGCCTTCGGCTGCAGATAAATAAAACATGTGAGTAGACGTCTGTTTGATAAAACTGTCTTTGTTAAATAAAACACTTTGAATAAATTCTGCAGAATCTACCTGGTGTGTGTGTGTGTGTGTGTGTGTGTGTGTGTGTGTGTGTGTGTGTGTGTTCCAGACCCTCTGAGCCTCTGGGCAGAGTTTTGTGAGGAACAGCTCACACAGGCTGTGGCAGCGCCCCCTGCTGTCTGCTTCCAACACACACACTACGAGTCACAGAGAGCTGTGTGGTTCTGAGCCGGGCCTGCGGGGGGCGCTCTCACTGTGGCTCAGGTGGATGGAAATGCTGGGACTTGAACAGACAGGCGAGATGTTCACTGGCGCTCGGAGCTGCTCAGCCCGGCGCTCTGGTTCCTCAGAGCCGCCCTGTCGGTCACGGCACCGCTCGCCGCTGCAACATGAATTCCTGCATGGAAACAACAAACCATCATTTATCCTGAAGTGCTTTTAGGAAATGTTTTGGTTTTCAAATAATTCTTTTGAATACACCATCACCAGTGATAATAATCCTCATTGATTACCATCAATTTATTTGTTCACATATGTGTATTTGTGTTGTTTCCATGCATTGTTTACTCATGTAGTTCTGTTGTTTGTGTAGCTGTCTTGCTTCCCTGTGTTGTTTACTCATATACTTGTTTGTTTGCTCCTGCAGTTGTGTTCTTTCCTTGTGATGTTTATTTGTGTACTTGTGTCGTTTACCGCTGTAGTTATGTTGCTTTCTTGTGTTGTTGTGTTGTTCACTCATGTAATTATCTCGTTTCCTTGTGTTGTTTATTCTTGTAGTTGCGTCGTTTCTTCACGTCTTGTCGTTGACTTGTGTAGTTCCAGTTGTCTTGTTTACTGCTGTAGTTGTCTTGTCTCTTTGTGTTGTTTGTTCATGTACTTGTTTGTTTCCTTGTGTGGTTGTGTTGTTGTCTTGTGTCGTTCACTCATGTTAACGGTCATGTTTTCTTGTGTTGTTAGTTTGTGTACTTGTTCTTGTTGTGTTATTTACTTGTGTAGTTATTTTAGTGTGGTTGGGTTATTTACTTGTTTTGTTTATTCATGTACTTGTGCAGTTTTCTTGTGCTGTTGTGTTGTTTACTCGTGTAGTTGTGTTGTGTCCATATTGCATGTTTACCTGTCCTCTCCTGGCTGTGCGGGCTGCTCTCGGGGTCGACAGACGCTGGCTGGGCGGCCATGTTGGGAGCAGGGGGTGATGGGTAGTCGGGCAGAGTCTCGTTCTCGTCTCCTGAAAGGCTCCGAGGAACTCCGGTTACCACGGCGCCAGAGAGACTGACAGGTCGCTTAGCAACGGGCAGCTTCCTCTCTGATGAGACAACAACAGTCTAAGATAACGATTCACATCGGCCAATCAGACGCCTCGATGGGTGATGATGTCATCTTAAAGACACACACTGACTTTTCTTCTGTCCTTTGTACTGCTGAGACTTTTTCCGTTGTTTGGATGCTGCGGACTGCGCGTCTCTGCAACCTGAAACACACACACACACACACACCTCAGTGTGTTTACAGTTGTGTGTGTGTGTTTGTGTGTGTGTGTGTGTGTGTTTGCATACCTGCGTTGACTGCTGGCGGCTGTAGCTGGTACCCAGTCAGCTGACACCAGCCCACCGGGTACAGGTCAGGTGACTCACAGTCCACCCACTGGTCGTACTCGTCCTCCCAGCCATCAAAGTGTATCCGTAGTAACCGGTGGACGATGCGTGTTACCGTGGCAACGCAGACAAGGCGAGGCTCCATGAGGTCCACGGCCTCCAGCTTCATCCCGGGACGGAAGCCGTGGTCCGGGACGTCCTGAGGAGTGAGAGACACTTCATGTCAGCACGCTATGCTAACTCACTTCCCCTGTCTTGAGCACTGACAGCTAAAGGTCAAAGCTCAGGCTTGCCACTATGAGTAAAGATAAAACATGCT
>NC_137647.1:3881868-4211868 GCF_963383615.2 Lipophrys pholis
CTGTCTGTCCCTGGTCAGACATTAAGTGTCCCTTACTTTGCGGGGGGACCAGCGGTTTCCCACCAGCAGCACACCAGCCCACAGGATGAATGTCCGGGACGCACAAATTCAACCAGAAATCTCTGGAGGGGTCACTGTCGAAGCCCTCGTACCTCATCAGGGCTTTAAAACCTGCGCACACAAACACACAATTGCCTGGTCTGTGTGTGGGTGCGCCTGTGTGTAATTGTGTGTGTGTGTGTATGTATCTATACCAGCCAGTTTGATGATACCGGCGATCCAGTAAACCTTCATAGACAGACCACTGTCTGTGTTCGGGACTTCAACTCTGACTCCTTCACCAATGTCACTCCACGACTTCCCCATCGGGACCTACAAACCAAAACGCAATAAAACACATTAAAAACACACACACACACACACTGTAAACAAAACAAAACACACAACATACAAAAACAGAAAGTAAAAGAAATGAGAAACAGGGTTCCCAAAGTCAAAGGCATGACGAATATTTGTGTGTTGTGGATTTGTGACTTCTGAATGTGCTATTGTGTGTATTGTGCATGTTTTCTGTGTATGTTGAGTATTGTCGACCCACGTGTTTGAAACAGCTGACTGGTGCTCCTGCCACCTCTCCGTCTCCAAGGTAACGACCCCAGTCGAACATGTCCACAGCGGCTACAGCCAATCACAGACAGCATTACTTTGTGGTCACTGAGCTGAGGCTCCACCCACTTTTCAGTGACCTCGCTCTCGACTAGGAGGGGGGCATTTACTTTATCTAACTTTTAATAAACAAGCTTCACATACACTTTACCCTGTAACTCACTGATATGTGATGCCTATCCAGGTACCTATATAATTATATACAGAAATCGTCAAACCCATTCTTCAGTTTAACATGAGCTTTAAATTAGAGAAGGCCTGTTGAGTCTTAATGAATTTGGACTGAGACTGATGAAAACTCATTGTGTCAAAAGTGTGAAGATGAATGAAAGGACCTCCAGCAAAATCAGCACTATCATTTATATACAAAGAGAATAAGGTGGGACCTAGAACAGAGCCCTGGGGCACCCCCGCTGTGACATGGAGAAGCTGAGACAGGAAGTGTATGTGGTGGTCTGCATGTGGCCAGTGTTGGACTCACCGCTCCTCCTGAAGGAGCTCTGCTGGCCTGACTGACTGTAGGACACTTTGGTCATCTGAGGCTGCTTCTGCAGCACTTTGGCCTTCTTGGTGGGAGGTTTCCCCTACAAACCACAGACAGAGAGAGAAGTCAGAGGAGGAGGGCGACGCCTGTTCACCAGCTCCTCCTGATGCACCTGGGGCTCCTACCTGCAGCCGGGCCAGAATGCTGGCCTTCTTGGAGTTGGAGGAGTAACTCCTGGAGCAGGAGACGCTGCAGAATCGCTTAGTCTTGCTGTAGAAAGCATCGCGAACGCCCACCATCCCACACATCTCACAGGTGGCTGAGGAGACACATATACAGACACACAACCACAACCACAACGTGCGCAGTGCGCTTAGTGTGAATTCAGTGTCCAGCAGGTGAAGGGTGTAACAGCGACCCAGTCAGACTGACCCATGCCGGCCTTTCCGTCAGGGTAGGTGTACAGCTGTCCATTGGTTTTGATGAGCGTCAGTGAGGAGGAGGAAGAGGAAGAGGATGAGGGAGTGAGCGCCGTCAGCCCGTCTCCTCCCTCTCCTCCCCCTGACTCGTCGTCCTCACTGTCCTCGGGGCTGGACCCCCCGCTGCCTCCGCTGGAGTCACTGCTGCAGCTGCTGCGCTCCTCCTCCACACTGTCCATCATCCCGAACGAGTCCCGCCTCTTCCTGGATGGGCGCTCAACCTGAGGGTCAAAGGTCAAATTATAAAATCACATCTGAATCTAGGTCTAAAACCAGGTCTGACACCATGATGAAATCTGATCTGAATACAGTGTGAAACCAGTATGAAACCAGCATACAACCAGGTATTCAATTTAATTCAACTTCATTTATATAGCTCCACATACAACACAGTTATTTCTAAATGTTTTTGACAACGAAGCCAGGCCTGAAACCAGCATAAAGGAAGGTCTGACACCAGTGTGAAAGTAGGTGTGAAACCAGAATGAAGCCAGTTCTGAAATCAGATTAAAAACAGGTCTGTATCCACTGTGAAACCTGGTTAAAACAAGTGAGTGAGAAGGTCTAAAACAGGTGTGAAACCTGATACCAGTGTGAAACCAGAATAAAAATACCAGGTACATAATCAGCTTTAATCTCGATCTAAAATTAGAAAAAATCCAGGTCTGTGACCAGCTTAAAACCAGGTATGAAGTCAGTGTGAATCAAGCTCTGAAACCAGTGTGCGACAAGCTCTGAAACCAGTGTGAGACCAGTTCTGACACCTATTCAAGTGACAAAGGATGCGTTCAGGGACCGTCGGACTGCAGTGTGCTGCTGATGACCTCCAGCATTCCGGTGACTTCAGGTCACTCCGGGTCCTGACGGCGGGAGAAGCCGGTGTAACACTGCCTTCAGCTGCCTGTCACTCAGCTGTAATCACCGCGCACCCCGGCTAACAGTAATAATACCCAGCAGGGTGTGTAATAACAGAGTAAGAACAATAAAAGCTGATTTTATCATTCAGATATATAACCACGGTAAACAATGAATGCAGCGGGACAACAGAAACACAATAACAAAATACATTTTATCTTCATAAGAACCTGATCATCATAACATTTATGCACCGAATGAAATGTTATGGGATAAATTGTTGTGAATATTTAATAAAAGTGTCCCGTCTAAAGCGTGTCTTGAAGAAAGAGCTATTAATTCTAAAGCCGCTTGTATGTGAATGGAGTTTCGTGAAGAGATTTTGAAGACGGGAGACGAAGCGAGGACATTTATAGAATGTTACCAAATTTATGACAGATTTCAAGTAAGACATGCATGCCGATGGAAAACGTACATTTGACCCGTAAAGCACAACTGTTGATTGTTGTTTCAATGTGTGGTGTTTTCTGTCAGAGAGCAGTCGAAGGTTAAATTCACGGGTTTCTCGGCGGGGTTTCGCTCGGGCTTCCTGTCAGCGGGCGCTCTGCAAGCCGGCGGACTCACTAGGTCTCTGGGGTTCTCCATCAGGCCGGGCCGGGGAGGAGGGCCGGGGAGCAGGGCCGGAGCTGAGGAACAGAAAACCCGCAGGAGCCCGCAGGAGTCCACGGGAGTCCGCAGGAGTCCGGCTGGAGGCTCCGTCAGCATCCAGCGGCAGACATCTCTCCTCCTCAGTGCTCTCCGCCACGCTGCGCTCTGATTGGCTCCTGCTTCTGCTTCGCGAGCGGACCGCTGATGAGATAAAAGAGCTGCAGCGCTTTATTTACTCCTGCAGGACACTCGGGGGTCCTGCAACGACACCTGCCGGACAACCAGGGGTCCCGCAACAAAATAAAGACCCCAAACATGCACCATTGATCGACGCATGTAAATTAGTACACGTGTTCGTCAATACATCCAGTAGAATGCAGTGCGGTTCGAATTCAGAAATCCAGTGAACAGGTAGTATTTGTGGATAATTTCTTGAGTTACGTATTCAACTTTGCAGATGAAGACGTTTCCAAAGATTTCATACGGATCATCTCAAAGTTTTAATGTTGTGGATCTGTTTGTAGCCACACACACATTCACACAGTCTTTCCTTGAAGGCATTGTTATTTCTGTTGTCTGTTTTGTTCCTTTCTCTGGTTGCACATGGAGAATATTGGCCTTAAGGCTCCAATATCCTCTTTAGCTCAGACAGATACAGATGAAGCTTTTCTGTGTTCATTACATGTGTAATTTGGTATGTATTCAGGGAGTTAACGTTGTGTAGTACACAGCCGTACCACTGAAGACCTGTGGGGGCAGTATTGAGCAGTATACAATAGCTCTTCACATGCTTTAGGCTCCATTCACACAACAACGTTTCAAGTGATAATGCATGGATTTCGCTTTTTTGTTTTAAAAATTTCAATATAGTTTGCATTCCTTGCCACTAGCGGCGGTGTTGGTTGTGCTCGTTTTCCTAAAATATTCACCGAAGTCATTTGAGGCTTCTTTGTATTCACACACACATTCACAGTCTTTCCTCGAAGAGTGCTGCATACTGCCCCCACAGGTCATCAGTGGTATTGCTCTATTTGTTCCATGCCTGTAAATTCCCTTGAAATAAACCAAATTATACATACAGTGTAATAAATGCACAAGACAGAAAGAAGCCACATCTGTATTTGTGTGCGCTGTAGAAAATAACAACAGAAATATGAATCCCTTTGAAGAAAGACTGTGAGAATATGTGCGATACAAACATATCTTACAAGAATCTTCAGATGACTTCCGTGAACAGTTTAGGAACGTCTTGAAAACACAAAGCAATAAATTATTTCCACAGACCAACTCTTAAATACTTCCTTGGACACAATACTTGTTTTGAACTTGTTTCATTGATGTTTGGATGTGAGGTTGTCCCACATGAAACCAACAATGTGCCCTTCACTCTACTGGATGTAATAATCAACAACCCATGAAAACACAAGGTACACATAACATTTGAAACACATGTTCTAACTTCTCTGCATAAAGGAAGAAGTTTTGAGCCTTTAAGTGGTTCTACAGGGACATTTGCCAGTGTCCCTGTGCAATGGCACGATTCTGAAGACTGTCCAAAACTATTGTAACTCACACAACCTGTGTAAAACATGTGTAAAATCACTAGCACATGCACAAAACAGTGTAACGCCTGTACAAAATCACTATAAACCATGTGCAATGCCAAAGTGACACATGTAAACAGTATGTGTCAAAGGTGTGTAAAATGTGTGTAAGAGGTGTGAATGCAGATTGACACACAGATGAGCTGCTGACCTTTACAGGCTTCCTGCAGGTTTCCTGTTTATTGAAGCTGGCCGTGAGACTGCGTTCGGGCCTCCGGTGATGGCTCACTGTAATCTTGCACACCTGCAGAACGAGTGTGAACTTGAATACCTTCAGGAGCAATTATGGCGTGCAGGCCGGGACGCCATCCTGCCGAAACCTGTTTTAAAATCTCTTATATTAAAAGGTCATCTCAGACCCAACCCACTGCGACACACCTGAGAGAGGAGAGCTGAAGCTCAGAGGCTCAGAGGCTCAGAGGTTCAGAAAGGAGGCCGGAGTCACCGCTGCAGGAGTCCAGCGCAACAGAGGGGCAGCGGGAAGCCGCAGGAAGCAGGGGGAACTGACGGGAAGCAGCAGGAAGTAGAGGGAAGACGATGCAAGAAGAAAAGAGAAGAAGGAGGGAGCAGTGAGAGGAAGATGCGAGAAGAAACAAGAAGGAGGAGGAAGTAGTGAGAAGAAGACGCAAGAAGAGACAGGAAGTAATGGGAAGAAGGAAGAAGTAGTAAGGAGAAGAAGGTAAAACAGGAAGTCGCGGGGGAAAGAAGCAGTGAGGAGCAAGAAGAGACAGGAAACTGTAGGAAGAAGCAGGAAATAGTGTTTCTTCTGTGCACATGAATGGTCAGACTGGACTATGAGTCCCTGGCAGCTTCTCCGCGCTCACCAGTCATCCCGGACCGCTCTGGGTTACCACCTGCAGCATGGGGCTGCAGGCACGGTGCACTACAGCACGGCTCCTGCTCCTCCTGCGGGACACTGTGAGGTCACCGGAGGCCTGAGTCCATCCTCAGAGAAACAGACCATGCAGCAGCTGAACATGAGGCTGGCTTCATATCTGCAGCAGGTAGGACCTCCAAGGAAGAGCAAATCTGAAAAACTTCCTCTGTAGGAACAATTTTACAAAAATGTTTCCAGCATAACTGGGAAATATTAACAGTACATACTTCCTCTGTACAGGTTCTTATTTTATGCAATTCTTCAGCATATAATTTCAATACTGTGAGTTTGAGACATGAATTTAATGTAAAATGTTTTGTCTAATCCGGCAATAATTGTCAGAGATCACCCACAGTTATTGCCATAAAGGAAAACTGCATCCAGAACCACACAACATTCACTATTATCATATAAGAGATTCAAACAATTCTGATAATAATGATGCTGATGTCGATATCAAACAAATACTAAAATAAAGATTTTTCTTTTTATATTTTGATTTAATCTTGATCTGCAGGTTCTCTACCATCATTGATGCCAAAAAACAAAACACAAAAACTACCTAAATACCTGAGCTAGTACAAGTATAATGACAGTTGTTAGAACACAACAGAGCATTATTGAGCTGCACCCTGCTGTCCATTCTTATTTCAAACCTCAGTGAGAGAGTTTAAATACCTGAAGTGAGACTTAGCAGCCAAGTGAACAGCATGAGATGATGAGGACAGACAGATGACGTCCTGTTGACTTGATTCAGTTTCTTTTTGAATTGAACGAGAACATGCAGAGACATCCAACAGGGGGCGCTGCAGCAACCTCGGCAGCCTGCTCCCTCCACTGTGTTCGCATATGTCAAAAACAAAAGAAGACGACTCTGCTCAGGTGGCTGAGGAAACGATTTTCCTTATTTTAAGAGAACTGAAGATGAAGAGCTGAGAGAGAGAGAGAGAGAGAGAGAGAGAGAGAGAGAGAGAGAGCGAGAGAGAGAGAACATGTGTTAGTGACATGCAGTGTAACATCACTGTATGGAGAGAAGCTCAGTGCTGTTAAGGCTTTCCAGCAGTCTAAACCTACAGCAGTAGAACTAGAAAATGGTCCGGATTGGCCTGAACCAGATCTAACTGAAACTGAAGCTGGTTCCACATGGGAAGAGTCTGAGAGCTGAAAGCTCTGACTCCTGTTCGACTTTAAGAAACTGTAGAAACCTCCCGTAATGCCAGCACTCTGAGAAACAAGTGTTATGATAGGAAGGAGCCTGGTTGTTAAGAGTTAAAATAATGATTTTGAATTCTATTCTAGATTTGACACTAAGCCAATGAAGAGAAGCTAATATTGGAGTTACATGATCTCTCCTGATCGTTTCTGTCACTACCTGCACTGCAAAGGCCAAATTTGAAAACGATCTATTTATCTGAGTTGAGGAGCAGACAAATGGGTCAGTATCTTCTGGTTTAATAGATAAATAGATTAGCGTATCATCTGCGTAGTAATAGACACAATTGTAATGATATTTCCTACAGGAAGTATGTATAATGTGAAAAGTATGGGTCCTAACACAGAACCCTGTGGAACTCCATGGTTAACTTTGTCTGAGGCTGTGATAACATCATTAGTAACTTTAAGTCATGAGTGATCTGTAGTGACATTGTGTCTCTTATGACCTCACGAAAGTAGCAAATGGAAGTTTTTCAACTGCTTCCTGTCATTGGTTGGATGAAGGTGGAGCTTCTATCGGTGACCAATCAGAGGTTGGAGCATGAGATTCAGGAGGAGCTGAGGAAGAGGTGCCCGACGGACGTGAAGGAGCTTGACCAACTCCTGAGGAGCGCCTCCTTCCTGCAGGAGGAGGTCAGAACCAGCCAATCAGAGCGCCGGGCTGCTGCTGCCATGGCAACAGACTTCTGCTTCGCTCTGCACGTCATTCAAATTCAACTCAGTTTATTCTATTTTATCCTGTCGTATTTTACCCTTGCTTGTTCGATTTTATATTAACAGATACATTTTATTATGGTACACCGTGTTAACACAACTTCAGTTCCAGAAACTCTGAAGTTGTTTTTCATTCTGAAATATTACAATAAATAACAATAACAACAAAGAGCCACAAAACTATCGTTCAAATTTGATTTACTACAAGCATTAATTTGGGTTTTTTAATTGCTGTTTATGAAATAACTGTGTTTCTGTGTGTAGGGGGGTCAGGAGGTCGGAGGGGGGTTTTCTAATGCAGGAAACATTACTACTATCGATAACTCTTACTGTCTAACTATTAGCAACCTTGTGGTTTGTTTTTCTCTTGGTGAGACCAGATTTATGTCCTCAGGCGCTCAGTGAACTTTAAAGGTCAAACAGGTTGCACAAGTTTCAAATGTCAGAATTAAATTATTTACTTTAACGCCATTCATGACAAACAAAAGGAAATTCTTCCAGATGAGCCAACAAACTCGTATGGCTGTCTCCTTAGTGACAGTTGAGTTGACTCACATCCTCTCAAGTCGAAAATAATCAAGTCCCAAGGAGGCATAGAGTTTTTGAGAAGTTCGGCCTTAGGAGATGTTTTCAAAAAGTTTTCAGAGGCTCCGACCACTGTTGTCGTGGAAACGGACACTCAAAATGCAATGAAAGATTTCTGTTTTCACTTGAAAAGGATGTTGCGTGGGCCTAACAGGGCCTAAATGTCCTCAGCTGGTGTTCCTTCTGTGCGTCACTGATACCAGTAAAAAACAGTTAGTACTTCAGCCAGTAGGAGGCCAGGCTGCACTTCATACACTGTAAGTTTGAGGTGCCTCAAAATCAGAAATTGACTGTTTCAAACAAGTAATGAAATTCAAGAAAACATTAGAAAAACATTTTCTAAGTTCGAATTTCCACATTTTGATGATAAAATCCAGATTTAATTTGGAGTCCTGTAATCTGTGCACGGAAAATGACCAGAGAACTGACCCAAGTTTATCTCGGCCACAACCCTCTGTGTAACCCCGACCCTCTCGTACAGATCATGGACTGTCTCTCAGCTCGGGCTCAGTTGAACCTACAGTTGCTCGCAGCCGAACTCGCCATCTCCGACCTGAACACCAGGTGGGCCCACACACAACCTACACCCCGCCCACACCTGCTCAGGTGCACATTAACCATGACACTCCACTGTGTGTGCAGGTCTGAGCAGGAGCACCAGCAGCGAAGCCGCGTGGAGGCGGAGAACAGTGACCTGAGGTACCTGCACGAGGTACTGAACGTCCACAAGCTGCCCGAGCTCCAGGAGGTGCTGAGAGAACAGAGGCAGGAGCTGCAGGAGCTGCAGGAGCGCCACCTACAGGTAAGACACAGGTGGCACATACATGTAACGCAAATAGGTAACGGAAAGATAATTCACACAGATAACATATACAGGTAACACACCGAGGTAACACATACACAGACACACACTGATCACCTCTCTGGTGTGAACCCATCAGGATAAGCAGGCTTTGCTGAACCAGGTGTCGGGGGGCGTTTCCGTGGCGATGCAGACTGCCAAATCATCAGAACTGATCCAGCAGTTGGACATGCTGAGACGGATTAACGCTGAATCCTGGACTGAGGTATGCTCCAAGGCTCTTAATGAGAAAGAAAAAAAGCCTCTTTCCAAAAAGCAGGAATAGTCTGAGCAGGTGTGTTCTGTTCAGGTGTGTTCTGTTCAGGAGCCCATACTGCAGGCTCCCGATGTGACTTCTGACCTGGCCGAATCACTGGAGGTAGCTGAGCTGGAGCATCTTAGGAGGACTTCAGCACATCTGACAGAAGACCTGAAACACCTACAGAGGGAGGTGAGGCCAAAGACTGAGCTGTGAGAGCACCCCAACATCCTGGTGGTTTGCAGAAACATGTTACTTTCACTTTTAAGTTTTATCTTTTAGGGTTCCTAATAACATAGTAATCACAAACGTTGTCCCCTGGTGTTTGTAACTACTGCTGTCCTGTCTTCTGCAGAATGCCATGTTGGAGACTTCTGGTCGGCAGCAGACTGAGAACTTTGTGGTGGAGCTGACGGTTCTGCAGGAGACTGCAGACTGCCTCTGTCTGGATCTGGACTCGGTGCTTCAGGCTGCAGATCAGCAGGCTGCACACCACGAGGTCCTGTTGGACGTCAAGAGCCGACTGGAGGCCGAGATCCAGGACTACATGAGGCTGCTTGATTCACCGAGCCACCAGGGGTGAGAGAGGCTCAAACCCAGCAGATAGACCAGCACCCCCTCACTGACCTTCCAATTTCAGAAAACAGAATAATCCTGTTGTTGATGGATTCTGATTTGTTTGTGCTGTTCTTCTTCCTCTGTCCTGACAGGGCTTCAGTTCTACACTTAACCTCCCAACCAGCCGCTTCCTGTTTTACGATCAGACGTGGAAACATCGCAGTCAACACACTAGAGGCTGTTCGGGGAGGAAATATGAGCTCCAACCTGGTCCAGATGTTCTCCAGTCCTGCCGGTCACAACGTCCGACCGAAGAAAACAGCGATAATATCGAGTAACGTTTCAAACCAGAGCTACTCCTTCCAAAGTGCTCTTTCTAGAACAGGGTGGGATTCCAGCTGTCATAAGAACCTGACCAGCCAGCAGAACTCATCATCTGTTCAGTCTCAGGCAAAAGAATCAGACAAACAAGCCAGTGTCAGAGCTTCTGAGCCACAAACGTCCTCCTCTCTTCTCTCTGATACCAAACTTTCTCAGACCTTTGATCCACCGAGTAAACAGCAGAATTATAACTTCACAAAAGTCGAGGTTGAACAAATTGTTTCACACGAAGGACCAAAACTAATGAAAAGACTTGATTTAGTTACACACAAGTCAACAATCAATGCCGACAAGCATTCAGCTGCAGACATAAAAAAAGAAACAAAAACTGTGATATCAGCTTCAATAGAAAGCTTTTCCCAGGCTAACAACAATCTCAGACAGGATGCGTCTCAAGAGTCAGAAAGTCCACAAGAAGTGGTCAGGGATGAAGGGAAAGTGTTTCCTGCATCAGTCAAGCTTTCTGAAGTCTCTGATGAGCTCAATCTGTTGGATGACAAAGATACAGGAGCTCAAGACGGTAATGTTGAGGTAGGTGTAGAGACAAGAGTTACCCTCAGTTCGAGTCCAGCTGTGACTGATGCGACTGAAAGCAAACTAAACATGGAAGATTCAGTCCAAGAGAACGGTGGTCACTCTGAGACTCCAACTGAGAGTGTCGAGAGTTTAAAAGTTGACGTGAACAGAGCGGAGGTCATTGATGAAAGCAGGGTGGTGAAGGTGGATCCTCCGGAGGCAAAAACAGAGTCGGCAGCTCAGGTGAACTTCAAAACCTCTGCTACCGTGACGACTTCTGGTATGAGTTCCTCCATCCCTCAGAGTCTTCAGAATGAACACATAAAAGTTGTAGTCAGTCCAGAAAGTGTCCAAACATCTGATCGGAGTTTATTAAAGTTTGACGAGTCAATAAGTGAAACTGTGAAGAAGATTCCTGCAGAGGACAATGAGACTGTAGAAAAGATTCCTGCAGAGGACGTCAATGAGACTGTGAAGAAGATTCCTGCAGAGGACGTCAATGAGACTGTGAAGAAGATTCCTGCAGAGGACAACAAGACTGTACAGATGATTCTGGGAAAGGACAATGAGGCTGTCAAGAAAATTCCTGCAGAGGAGGACAATGAGACTCTCGAGAAGATTTCTGCAGAGGACAATGAGACTGTAAAGATGATTCCAGCAGAAGAGGACAATGAAACTGTAAACACAATTCTGGCAGAGGACAATGAAACTGTAAAGACAATTCTGGTAGAGGACGATGAGACAGTAGAGAAGATTCCTGCAGAGGACAATGAGACCATAAAGAAGATACCAGCAGAAGACAATGTGACTGTAAAGACAATTCCAGCAAAAGAGGACAAAGAAACTGTAAAAACAATTCCAGCAGGAGAGGACATAGAAACTGTAAAGACAATTCTGGCAGAGGACAATGAGACTGTAGAGAAGATTCCTGCAGAGGACAATGAGACCATAAAGAAGATTCCGGCAGAGGACAATGAGATGCTCAAGAAGATTCCTGCAGAGGACAAGGAGACTTTAAAGACGATTCCAGCAGAAGTGGACAATGAAACTGTAAAGACAATTGTGGCAGTGGACAATGAGACTGTAGAGAAGAGTCTTGCAGAGAACAATGAGATCATAAGGAAGATTCAGGCAGAGGGGGAAAAAGAGGCTGTAAAGACGATTCCTGCAGAGGACAAGGAGACTGTAAAGACAATTCCAGCAGAAGAGGACAAAGAAACTGTAAAGACAATTCTGGCAGTGGACAATGACACTGTCAAGAAGATTCCGGCAGAGGACAATGAGACCGTAAAGAAGATTCCGTCACATGACAATGAGACTCTCGAGAAGATTCCTGCAAAGAACAAGGAGACTGTAAAGACGATTCTGGCAGAGGAAGACAATGAGACTGTCAAGAAGATTCCTGCAGAGGACAAAGAGACTGAGGAGGTAAAAGAGACTGTAAAGACAATTATGGCAGAGGACAATGAGACTGTAAAGACAATTCCAGCAGAAGAGGACAAAGAAACTGTAAAGACAATTCTGGCAGAGGACAATGAGACCATAAAGAAGATTCCAGCAGAGAACAATGAGATCATAAAGAAGATTCAGGCAGAGGAGGAAAAAGAGGCTGTAAAGACGATTCCTGCAGAGGACAAAGAGACTGTGAAGACAATTCCAGCAGAAGAGGACAAAGAAACTGTAAAGACAATTCTGGCAGTGGACAATGACACTGTCAAGAAGATTCCTGCAGAGGACAAGGAGACTGTAAAGACGATTCTAGCAAAGGAGCACAGTGAGACTGTCAAGACGATTCCTGCAGAGGACAAGGAGACTGTAAAGACGATTCTGACAAAGGAAAATGAAACTGTTGAGAAAATTCCTGCAAAGGACAAAGAGACTGTAAAGACGATTCCAGCAGAAGAGGACAAAGAAACTCTAAAGACAATTCTGGCAGAGGACAATGAGACTGTCAAGAAGATTCCTGCAGTGGACAAGGAGACTGTAAAGACGATTCCAGCAGAAGAGGACAAAGAAACTCCAAAGACAATTCTGGCAGAGGACAATGAGACTGTCAAGAAGATTCCTGCAGTGGACAAGGAGACTGTAATGACGATTCCAGCAGAAGAGAACAAAGAAACTGTAAAGACAATTCTGGCAGAGGACAATGACACTGTCAAGAAGATTCCTGCAGAGGACAAGGAGACTGTAAAGACGATTATGGCAGAGGAGCACAGTGAGACTGTCAAGAAGATTCCTGCAGAGGACAAGGAGACTGTAAAGACAATTCTGACAAAGGAAAATGAAACTGTTGAGAAAATTCCTGCAGTGGACAAGGAGACTGTAAAGACGATTCCAGCAGAAGAGGACAAAGAAACTGTAAAGACAATTCTGGCAGAGGACAATGAGACTGTCAAGAAGATTCCTGCAGTGGACAAGGAGACTGTCATGACGATTCCAGCAGAAGAGGACAAAGAAACTGTAAAGACAATTCTGGCAGAGGACAATGACACTGTCAAGAAGATTCCTGCAGAGGACAAGGAGACTGTAAAGACGATTCTGGCAGAGGAAGACAATGAGACTGTCAAGAAGATTCCTGCAGAGGACAAAGAGACTGTAAAGACAATTCCAGCAGAAGAGGACAAAGAAACTCTAAAGACAATTCTGGCAGAGGACAATGAGACTGTCAAGAAGATTCCTGCAGTGGACAAGGAGACTGTAATGACGATTCCAGCAGAAGAGGACAAAGAAACTGTAAAGACAATTCTGGCAGAGGACAATGACACTGTCAAGAAGATTCCTGCAGAGGACAAGGAGACTGTAAAGACGATTCTGGCAGAGGAAGACAATGAGACTGCCAAGAAGATTCCTGCAGAGGACAAGGAGACTGTAAAGACGATTCTGGGAGAGGAGCACAGTGAGACTGTCGATCCATCAGAGCAGACTGTGTTGATAAATATGACGGAGTCGAAAATATCTTCAAGTACATCTGATTCTGGGGTCATCCTGAATCCTGCAGAGAGTTTAACTCTCACAGAGACACATTTCAGTCCAGCTGATGCTCAGCCTTGGATAGATAGCAAGAATGTAGAAAGACAAGGAAAGAGGGAAGAAGAAGAAACAGGAAGTGATTTGGTTGTGGATCGATTGGAGCAAAGTCCGGCAGTGAACAGAGAGAAGCTGTTGGAGAATGAAGATACGTCCGCTGGCTCAGACAGCAAAGAGAGTCAAAGTGCAGGTTCAGACAATGTGAAGGTAAAAGTGGAAGAAGAAGAGCAGCCCAGTGATTCCAGGGACCGCTTTACAGACTCAGCTGAGACAGACAAGGAATTGGTTGAACTGCCAGCTCAACAGGAGTCAAAAGGTTTGGCCAGTAACTCAGATTCTGGAGTCACCTTGAGTTTCTCCTCAAAAGAAAACAATCTGAGCCCAAAAGAACTCGTGACATCAGAAAACCAGGCAGTTAGGTTGGAGACAAGTCTGAGTCCAGCTGACGTTCTCACGAGCCCGAATGATCCAACGCTATTTCCTGTCGACCCAGATGACAATGTTATGAGTCTAGATAGGCCAAAAGATCTGGAGACATTCCTTAGCCCGAGTGACACGGAGACCTTCCTGAGTCCCATGGAAGTTCTTCCGGAAGACGACGACAGTGATGATGATGACGATGCATGTCTAACTGAGGCAAATGCACTCGTGATACCTGTCGAGACATACATCCTGTCAACTAAAGATGAAGACAACATTGTACCTGAAATAGGCAAAAGAACAGATACTGCAGGGGAAGACAAATTTAAAGTATTTGAGGAAAGTAAAGCCCCAAATGTTTTAAAAAGACCAATCAGTCAGGAGGGCAGCCTGAAGAAGGCCAGCAGTGGTGGAGTTTTGGAATCTGGGGGTTCAAACATCCAGAGTATCATCGCAGACAAAGAGAAACAGCTCGGGTTTGAAGGTCTGTATCGTAGACCTGTGAGAACCGCTGGACGCTCTCTAGAAGAGTACAAAAGTGAAGGTGACATTGCAACCAGAGCCAGTGTACCGGCAGGAAGGATTTCGACCAGCAGAGCCAGCGATGTAACAGCCGGAGGGGTCAGGAAAGGCAGTGGGGAGTGGATAGTTTATGGAAGCAACCTGAGACAATCCAATGAAATCACGTCAGAAGGGTCTGCCCTTTCAACCAGCCAACCAAGGCCAGGGAGGTTTGGGAGTGGGGAGTGGATAGTTTATGGAAGTGATCTAAAACGTAAAAGCAGCCTGGATGGAGTAGGAACTTCAGTTAATGAGGGAAATGATGAAAGCATCTCAAGGTTTGGGACCAGTGCACCAGAAACTAGGAGGTTTGGAAGGAGAAGCAGCGGTGGTAGTGACGAATGGATAGTTCATGGAGGAGGAGTTGGACATAAAAGCAATGCAGGTTCAACCCAGACACAAAGCGTAGAACGCCTGCGATCAATGAGCCCGCCAGAAACAGGCAGGTTTGGACAGAGAAGCAGCGGTGGTAGTGACGAATGGATAGTTTATGGAGGAGGAGCTGGACATAAAAACAATGAAGGTTTAACCCAGACACAGATCACAGAACACCTGCGACCAATGAGCCCACCAGAAACAGGCAGGTTTGGACGGAGAAGCAGCGGTGGTAGTGAAGAATGGATAGTTTATGGAGGAGGAGCTGGACATAAAAACAATGAAGGTTTAACCCAGACACAGATCACAGAACACCAGCGACCAATGAGCCCACCAGAAACAGGCAGGCTTGCAAGAAGAAACAGTAGTGACTGGATTGTTTACGGGGGGACTGGTGGACGTCCGGCCCGCAGCGATAACTACCGCTGGCCAGAGGGGAACGACCACCTGACAGCCGCCATGAAGCTCTCATTGAGCCCTCCAGGATCGGTGGGAGCCGCGCCGCAGCTACCATTGAGCCCTCCAGGATCGGTGGGAGCCGCCCCGCAGCTACCAATGAGCCCTCCAGGATCCACGCGGTTTGGTGATGGCAGCGGAGAGTGGAGGGTTTATGGAGGAAGTGGACGTTTGAGTGGTCCACCCAGCTCAGAGTGGCGGGTGATCAGCCCACCAGGCAGCTACACTGCGAGGGGGCCGAGGGTCAGCAATACCCGCAGTAGACTGAGCTCCCGTGGTGCGATGAAGCGCAGCAGCAGTTTGGGCAGCGGGGGTCGACTCAACAGTCCAGTCGGGAACCAAAGGATTGCCGGCAGCATGGACACTAAACCTGTTTACAGCTCGGCAGGAGGACACAGAAGCAGTTCTGCAGGGCCTGGTCAGCCCGGTCAGCCTGGTTGGGTGAGCCAGAGTGCTCAGAGTCCTGCAGGAAAGAGTCTCAATGCCAGCCCCAGGGTCCCTGGAGGGTGGCTGCACAGCGCCGCGGCTGCTGCACATCGAACCAGCAGCATTGGTAGCGGGTCGAGAAGCAGCACAGGCGGCAGTGGCAACGACAGGATCAGCGGGGCGGCCGGAGGCAGGGTCAGTGTGTCGTCAGGGTCAGGGAGGGTCAATAGCACAGGGGGGCGGGTCATTACCAGCAGCGACCGGCCAATCAGAAGTACCGGCAGCGGGAGCGGAAGCCACAAGGAGCGAATCAGCGTCTGCAAGATGGCGGCGCTGCTAATGTCAGCAGCAGGAAGGGAGCGGAGCAAGGACAAGCAGAAGAAAAAACAACAACAACAACAACAACAACAACAGGCTAAAGGTGGGTACAACAAACAAACAAACAAACATCAACAGGCTACAGGTGAGCAAAACAATGAACATGATTAAAAACAACAGTGTCCTGTAAATACAAATAAAGACAGATGTAAATTAAAAATAATCTTTTTGTCTCTTCTCAGCTGCATCGCCTCTCCTTCAAAGATGGCTGACCACAGGCGTCGGAGTCACGAGCGACGACGTAGAAAACCCTGATGACATCATGAATCTGTGATTGGCTGAAAGGAAGCCGGCTCAACTTTGAAAGAAAGAAAGAAACAATAATAAAAAAAACAACACAGCTATGAATACTTAGCTTTTGGAAATATTCACAAATATTCATATATTACTCTCGAAAATACTTGCATATTACTCTCCCAAATACTTACATATTACTCTCCCGAATATTCACATATTACTCTCCCAAATTCTCACATATTTCTCTAAAATACTCTTATTAATACCTTAAATATGATATCCAGAATCTAGACTTTCTGTTGTTTGTTTATTGTGAAATGTCACGTTTGGTGGAATCAGTGGTTCTTTCTTTCTCAGCGTCTTTAAAGTTTCACTCCCAAACTTTGTCCTCACCGCTGTGGGTTCCTCTTCGATTGTACTTAAAATCTGATAATAAAACTGATTGAAAAGAAGAACTGTCCTCCTCTGTGCCCGTTGTGATATTGAACGTTAAGCTGTGCACCAGGAATAAATTTGAATGAATAAAAAAAATCATACGATTAACCTGTCAGATTAAAGACTGCTTCTGTACATGGACTGAACTGTGGTAGCAGGATGAAGTCCATAGAGGAAGTGACCGTATGGATTAATGCTAACTGCTAATGCTAATAGTTTTCCATCACATTGCTTTGGATTTGAAGGAGATTTTAAGGAGGCTGTATAGGTTTGTTTGCATACAGTATGTGAAGTATTATGCAGACAATCAAGTGGAAGATGTTGCAGCTGATCGCTGCTTGACAGTGACGAAGACGACGGCCGCGCCTCTTCGTCTGTCTCCTTCATCATGTCGAGACAGAAGAACAGAACAGTTCATGGAACTCAGAAAATAAAACTCATGTGTAATACCTACAGAAGCCCTCCAGGGGGTGGTGGAGATTTCCATCCATCCATTTTCTCCCGCTTATCCGTTTCCGAGTCGCAGGGGTGGCAGTCTGAGCACTGTCACCCAGATCACATTGCACCGATTAAGAACCTTTCCTGTGGGTGGAGAGCCCACAGGAAGGTGGCGCCCGACGTGTGACATGAGCCCACTACCTTCAGACTGTGAGTCTCATGCTCTACCAACTGAGCTCGCCGGGGGGCGTGGTGGAGATTTCCGTGGTGAAAATGTTGCCTCACCTGTGCAGGTGCTGTCAGTTCCCAATAAGACCACAAGAGGGCGGCATAGATCCTTCTTCATCCTGACATCAACGGCAGAATGACAGCTGCAGGAATCAGACACAGGAGGAGGAGGAGGAGGAGGAAGAGGAGGAGGAGGAGGAAGAGGAGGAGGAGGAGGAGGAGTAGGAGGAGTCAAACATGAAGTCTTTATATAGGTTGTAGAGAAACTTCCTCTTTAGGAACAAGCACTGAGTAACAAGATGTGAAAAACTGCTTTGTTCATAACTTCTGGATTCCCTTTTTGATTGTTTCACACTGCTCTAAGTAACGAGTGACTGTAAAAAGTTACTAGTTACTGTTACTCCACTACTTTTAAAAGTAACAGGTTAGTAACTGATTGGCATAGTAACTCAGTTATAGTTAAATTAGTTACATTAGTGTCAGTAGACTCCCTGGTTTTGATTATAGAGGTAGATTACTAATATAATAAACTCCTGTTTACTAGAGGAGCCTCAGTAATCCTTTACTAACTCAGTCCTCCTGACATGTGCACAATATTAAGACCGGACACACTAACAGTAGATATCACCAAAATCTTTAAGTTGGTGAAGCAACTATTGGAGTAAATGCAGGGTGACAGTGACAGGGTAAATAGTGACAATTACAAACCAACAAAAGCGTAAATAGTAACTTTTTAAGTTACAGTAAGGAAATAGTAATCTAAAGCTCAGTTCATCATAAAGGGAACACAAGAGTAACTTGAACAAATGATTAGTTACTTTTCTATTATTATGTTTAACCATTTTAATTAATGTTTTCTAAGTTTTGTTGTAAGTATGTGTCTTTACTGTACAATTTGTATTTATTAAGAACAAGACAGACATAAAGTGAATGCAGAAGTACAATTTCTTTTCTTTTAGGACCTTTTATGAACTTAAATGGGCCCCCCACACCCCATCACCCCCACCCCACCCCAAACCCGGGTTCTCTGTTGCTTTTTATGTGTGGAGACTAGAAAGGCTTACTCTAACTCTACAAAATAATGAGTTAGTTCATATTTGCAGTAGCTACTGAAGTAACCTTTCTACTTTTAAAGAAGCAACCAGTACATGAGTACTGGTCGCTTGCAGCTCAGGTAACATGCTAAAGCAGGGCCACCATAATAGAGTAATAAGGCAGAGCATCAGGAAGATATTTACTAAGTAACTAGTTACTTTTCATCTGCGGTAAGTAGAAGAGTAACTGTTTTTTAGTTTTTTTTTAAAGATGGAGCTGGCAAATGTAATCAAGTACTAAATTTCAATGACTAACATGTTGCAGATAAACATACAAATTGGAGTTGGAGTGAGGTGCTGCGAGTGGAACGTTCTCACAGAGTGAAACGGTCCCTGCAGGCTCGAAGGCGTTCCAGCTCCGCCCCGATCAGGTATGAGCAGGTCAGAGAGTTGCCCTGGGGGAGGTGGAGGGTGGAGGGTGGAGGGTGGAGGGTGGAGGGTGGAGGGTGGAGGATGGAGGGTGGAGGGAAGGGGGGGGGGGGGTTCTGATCTGAAGCCAACTTTCACTCCTCACAGTGAAACCAAGCAGGAGAATTTTAGAATTCTTTGTCAGTGTGCGGAGCCACGTTGGAGTGAAACTCAGCTTGTGCAGGTTTCACTTGTCGACTCATCAGAAACCTGCCGAGGGAGAAGCTCCATGTGCCTCCTGCACCCTCCCGGAATGCATAAAAACATGAACTAGAATGAGGAACCTGCATTGCAAACGATGTCGATGTTGGAGCAACTAAGAGCTGACACGTCCAGCGAGGCCCTGAGAGGCTGCGGGATTGATTGACAGCGCTCCCTGGGGGGGTGTGGGCGTCGCCACTGCATGTCACCTCAGCTTAACTGTTGTCACGGCAACAGCTGGGTGTGGTGTGACTGACAACAAGAGTCGATTGGCCCGCTAACGTAACATTATCACACATATGTATGTGTGTGTGTGTGTGTGTGTGTGTGTGTGTGTGTGTGTGTGTGTGTGTGTGTGTGTGTGTGTGTGTGTGTGTGTGTGTGTGTGTGTGTGTGTGTGTGTGTGTGTGTGTGTGTGTGTGTGTGTGTGTGTGTGTGAGTGACAGCAGTTGAATCTGAGCTGTCACTCTCTGACATGTGAAGGAAAATAACCTCATTGTTCGATTCGGTCCGCTTTTATCTGAATCTGGACGTGAACCAAACACAACAAGACTAACTGTCACCACCGTGTTTTCACACACACACACACACACACACACACACACACACACACACACACACACACACACACACACACACACACACACACACACACACACACACACACACACACACACACACACATGCCCGAACAAAATCGATTTAAAGATTTTCCATCCAAAAACTTAAAGTCCTCCAAACTAATTAGAAACTTTCATCTGAAGTTATTCAAGTGTTAAATAAAGTTTAGCTGTTAAGATTTCACACAGAGTGAAAAAACTGTTGTACAAGTGAGCCTTAGTAACTGGTTGCAGTTACTAATTACATCATTAGAAATGATTTGGTTTATTAGTTAAGTTTGGTACTTTCTGACATTTTTCTGCGTTAGTTCGGGGTGAATGAGGTGTTGCTCATTGTGCAGGTCTCAGTCTCCAGGTCTCAGTGTTCAGATCTGTGGTCAGGTCTCTGTGTTCAGGTCTCAGTGTTCAGATCTGTGTTCAGGTCTCTGTGTTCAGATCAGTGTTCAGGTCTCAGTGTTCAGATCTGTGTTCAGGTCTTTGTGTTCAGATCAGTGTTCAGGTCTCAGTGTTCAGATCTGTGTTCAGGTCTCAGTGTTCAGATCTGTGTTCAGATATCTGTGTTCAGGTCTCAGTGTTCAGGTCTCAGTGTTCAGGTCTCAGTGTTCAGGTCTGAGTGTTCAGATCTGTGTTCAGGTCTCTGTGTTCAGATCAGTGTTCAGGTCTCAGTGTTCAGGTCTCAGTGTTCAGATCTGTGTTCAGATAATTGTGTTCAGGTCTCAGTGTTCAGGTCTCAGTGTTCAGATCTGTGTTCAGGTCTCAGTGTTCAGGTCTCAGTGTTCAGATCTGTGTTCAGATATCTGTGTTCAGGTCTCAGTGTTCAGATCTGTGTTCAGATATCTGTGTTCAGGTCTCAGTGTTCAGGTCTCAGTGTTCAGGTTTGAGTGTTCAGATCAGTGTTCAGGTCTCAGTGTTCAGATCTGTGTTCAGGTCTCAGTGTTTAGATCTGTGTTCCGATATCTGTGTTCAGGTCTCAGTGTTCAGATCTGAGCAGTAGAATTGGCAGTACATGAAAAAGAACCAGCAGAAACCATTACAAACTATTCTAAACCAGTTCTGTGGCCTTTGGGCTCAACTTATTCCATCATTAACTTCACATTATTGTCAAAAACAATATTATTCGTTCCCACCGTGCAGCTTTAACCGCAGCCGGCGGTGCAGTGGTTTTCCCTGTCACTCCACAGCAGGGAGACCAGACCTGTGTGGAGTCTGCATGTTCTCCCTGCGTATGTGTGAATTATCTCTACGATCCAAACCACAGGATTGTTGGTTACATATCATTAAAGTATCTCAAAACAAGGCAAAGTGCGCTCATCTTCCTCTTTTTTGTTAATAAAAACCACCCTGATTATATTAGTCACTAAATGTAAATCAGTGGACAGCATGATGAACTGATTGTGAAATTTCTACCTCCTCAGTCAGCAATTTTCTTTTGATCTCGAGGTTGAATTATGTTAAATTTGTTGTCTTTACTTTATGGTATCGTGTCTTTTTAACTGACTAATCAGTATGGAAAGATGTTTTTACCTTGCTGACAAGTTCCTTGCACATCGGATGACACTCTGACAAGTAACAACATGCATAATGCAACAGCTATAGGTTCCTTTTAAGAAATATTACCCTAACCCTATTTTGCAGAAGGTTTCATCAAAATTGGCCTTGTATTGAGATTCCATTCAAAACATAGACATTCCCATCACATATACTGTGCACCACAACAAAGAAAAACTTTAAAGTTTAAATTTAAAGGTTTAAATGGCACTATTTTACCAATCCTGCACAATGAAGAATGTGCTAGACACTCCTGACCTAAATTGTTTCTTGGTCATTTTTTTTTTAGAAAAGACTTGAACTGTGAAGCAGAGACTGAATATGACAGGATGATCTACTTTCTTCCTTCACATCAGAGCCTCATCTTTAAATCCCTGCGAGGCCGAGCGAAGACATCTCCTTTTATGGCAGAAACATGAAGCTGTGCAGGTGAGACGTGAGCCGACAGGTAGGAGCAAACCTGAACGGTGCGCACACACACACACACACACACACACACACACACACACACACACACACACACACACACGCACTGCAGGTTACATAAAGTCGTGAAAAAGAAGAAGCTGCGCCTTCGACATATAAGCAATGGGTTAAGAGATCAAAGAGTAAAGAGAGGTGAAGGGAGCAGAGGGTTTATGAGGAAAATGGTTTTTCTGTAGAAATCTTTAAAAACTCAGAAATGTAGAACGGTGACATTTTAGCCTTTTTTTTTTTTTTTTTTAAAGGAGGACAATAAAACTACAGTTGGGGATAAAATCAGTAAAAACTGAATTTTAGGGAGTTTATGTGCAGAGACTTTCATCAGGACTCGTCCCAGTTTATCACATCTCACCAGAAAATACCTGGATGTGAAATCGTGAATGTGGGGGCAAATTTAAAAATAAAGAAATCAAAATAAAAATCCCTTTTCAGTGAAACACTTCCTCTGGGTTTTATCTGTACTATCACTGCAGTAAAACCCTGAATAACTGAATTTGAAGCTGTTTTACCTTGGCTCTAAATAAAAAGAAAACCTGTAAAAAAAAAAAGAGAGAGAGAAAAAGATTGACAGATTGATGGAGGCACAAAGACAGAAAGAGGAGAGGATTTACGAGAAGCCCCAAAGGCGATTTCAGAAAAACTTGTGAAGAATTTACCTGCTGACACACCCAGGTGGGGGTGGGGGTGAAGGTGGGGGCTGTGCAGCGAGGGGGGAGGATTGTGTAACTCTGTCAGTATCAAACAAGACGCATTCAGCGTTTCATGAAACAGGAGCTGGATTAACTAAAAAGACTTTATGTAACTGAAGAAGATGCACACACAAAAAACAAACTTCAACCATGTGCATGTTTACATTTCAAATATCATCTTTACTTTTTGGGAAAGTGAGTCCTTAACGGAGACACAAAGTTAAACAAAATGAAATAATTTGAGCCAAAATCGTTATTGTGGTGCTTCGTGAATATGAGACTAAGGAAGCAGGGCCCAACTGCACCTACTGAAATGACAAATTTTAAGTTTGAATAAAAAAATCTTTCTGCTTTCTGTGGGGGTTTTTTTTCAACACAAATCATGGATAAAATGAACAAAATGGGCCCTAACACAGAACCCTGTGGATCGCCGTGATTCCCTACAGTATATTTGGTGGATTCTTACAATGACAAGACTTTTTAAAACCTCCAGATTTCAAGACAAGCTTAATATTTCACGCAGGTTAATTGGTGTAAAGAGTGCGCTATTTGCATGAATCGGTGCGTTTCTTCAACTTCACACAAGTGAAGGCTTTCAGCAGCCAGAATCGAGCACGCACACAACTTAGTTACAACTATTTGACAAGTTGATGACAAACGACGTGGAACAATAACTTATAATATATACCAGAAAACATGAACAATTCAAGAGGGAGGACTTTTAACAATTTAACAATTCGATTTTATTTAATAAGCAACTATAACTATTTCCAAGGATTCCCTGAAACAGAAAAAGATACAAACTTCACAACTTACAGAGTGGACATGTTAATTTTAATTATGGAAAAGAAGAAGTTAATCTACTTTCTTTGAGAGTGAAGTTCAGGTGAGTTTTCACAATTAAAAGCAACATACAGTTGTATGTCATCTGCATACAAATATATGTTTCTTTAGTTTCATACAACACTCTGTAGAACTCTGTAAATGATCAGCTGAACACGTTTTACACTTTCAGGACATCTAACAGTGTGGATCAACCCCTGAGCGTTAATGCCAGCTCACATCGACACCAACAGGAAGGACCAATCACAGCATTTAAAGCTTCAGATTTGACAATCTCATCCAGATACCAATGGCTGATGTGACTTTCAGGCCCTTTTTGTGTATTCTGAGCTCAGTGTGGACGTTTCCCTGGACAAACTGAAATTGAGTGCAGAGAAACCAGAGTCTTGCAAGCCTTTACAGCTCGGAGACACACCTGTGTGTTCTGCTGGCCCCGCCCCCTCAGCGTCAGGCGAGGCTCTGTTATGTAAAGCTGGACCTGCAGGCGGAGGAGGTGCCGCATGCAGGTTTACGAGGCCACAGGACTCGTTCAGATGCTTGAACACAACCCTGGAGGGATGGACTCCCTCCGTTGATTCTCATTTAACGAGGAGACAGACTGAATCAGGTCACTGCCTTTCGCCCCTTCATAAATCTCCCCTGTACTCAACGGAGGACTCTGACCTCAGATTCTAAACAAAAGGCCTCGTAGCAGGAAGACTGTGATTTAAAAAAATTAAAAAAAACATGTCATATGTGCAAGTCGAAAACGACGATCACGCTTTTGGATTCCAGAATGAATTTATATGTGAATTTTGCTGTGGCTCGGCTGGTGGAGCGTGTTGACTCTCAATCGGAAGGTTGTAGGATCGATTCTGTCCTTCTGTCAGAGTGTCCTTGAGCAAGACACTGCCCACAGTGGATGGACTAAGCACCTCATTGGTGTGTGAATGTGATTCACAGTTCTGTGATCTGGGACAAACCACCCCCTGACATACGTGCCTTAGCAGACTCTGGCCTCTTGAAATCCAGGCTCAAAACCGCTTTATTCAGACTGGCTTTCAATACACAGTAGTATAGTGACATTTTATCTAATTTTATTTGATTTTACTGTTGTTGATATAGTGTATGTTTTTACTCTTGTTCTCTTTTAATTCTTTTCTTTCTCATTTTACTGTCTGTTTCCACTCACTTTGGTCACCTTGAGTGTTGTAAAGCCCTTTATAAATAAATGCCGATTGATGAGTGAAATCCCTTTACCATTATGTCCCAGCTGAAGACAGACACAAAAAAGCATAAAAATGACAAACAAGTCAAAAAGCTGCTCTACATCTTGGGGAAACAAAATGCAGGGTCCAGTCACAGCTGATCTATATTAGGGACCAGAGAAAGAGTACTGTTATTTGAAACAACAGTAGCATCATCTACTTCGTCTGTGTGTGTTTATGTTGTGTGAAACTGGTTCACACACCCCTTGGGCAAACAAGCGTGTGTGTGTGTGTGTGTGTGTGTGTGTGTGTGTGTGTGTGTGTGTGTGTGTGTGTGTGTGTGTGTGTGTGTGTGTGTGTGTGTGTGTGTGTGTGTGTGTGTGTGTGTGTGTGTGTGTGTGTGTGTGTTATGGGAACTCGCCTGCAGCACCGAACGTACTTGAAAAGAATAAAAAAAGAAAAACCTCTTTCAGACGATATCATTACTAAATATTAAGTGCTGCAGTCACACACTGTTCCTGCAGACTCTTTAGGCATTTGGACCAGGAACTTTATGCTGTGAGACAACAGAACCGACCGCTGCCGTGCGGTGCCACCAGCGAAGACCATCACAGTGCACAAACACACCGGTGCACTGATGTGTGTGTGTTGACCTGGACATTCATTGAAACACACAGACACATTTACGTGACAACATCCTTGAAAAGGAGTGGAAACTCATCGAGCCTCAGCCATTCTCTCTCTTTATTCTTTACACAATATAAAACTACCTATGCACTCAGGTGGTTTAGTGGTTTGCCTCATGGATGATTTGTCTGAATTTGTTTGCACGTTCTCCCTCTGTATGTGTGTTTCCACTCACAGACTAAAACCAGTGGTTCATGTTTTCATGTTGATAAGGTGATGGGGGGGTGTCACATTGACAGTGTGCTGCCCCTCACTGCAGGGGGGCTGCAGTGTGATCCATGTAGGGTTGGAGGTTGTGGTGAGGTGAAGGTGTGATGAACCCTGCAGCGCCTCAGCAAGACCTGGCGTGACGAAGCTCTGTAATTACGCAGATAAAAGCTGGATTCCACATTTCTAAGACACACCCAAACCTGTGAAAGCAGGGCAGGTGTCTCCTCCCGGGCTTGGCACAAGCTCGCCATCTTGCCCCCTCCTCCTCCTCCTCTTCCTCCTCCTCCTCCTCTCTGTGCCCTCCATCTCTATAAAGAATCCTCCTCTCGTGGAGCTGCTCACTCTTTCCTCTGCAGCTGTAGCAGGACCACAGCCTTCTTCTCCCTAGCACAGCATCATGAGCTCCTTCTCAGGCAGGATGTATGGAGGAGGTGGAGGAGGTCGGTCTTCTCAGTCCATGATATCCTACTCCTCTTCGCCTCGCATATCCTCTGCTGGCATGTACGGCGGCGGCCGTAGTAGCTTTGGCGGAGGTGGAGGTAGTGGATCCAGCTACAGTTACAGCAGCTTTGGATCAGGCGGTGGAGGTGGCGGCGGTGGTGGCGGTGGCGGTGCAGCCATGCTCGCATTCGGTGGTGGTGGCGGCGGCGGCGGTGGTGGTGGTGGCGGCGGCAGCATGGATGTCACCGTCAATGAGAAGGCCACCATGCAGAACCTCAACAACCGTCTGGCCACCTACCTGGAGAAGGTGCGCTTGCTGGAGACGGCCAACTCTGAGCTGGAGCTGAAGATCCGACAGTTCCTGGAGAGCAAGACATCGCCATCCGCCAGAGACTACAGCGCCTACTTCATCACCATCGCAGACCTGCAGGGGAAGGTAGGAACGCCTCCGTCCATGAAGGCTTTTACAGGTTATGAAGGTCCAACAGACACAAGACATTTCACTGATGTTCTCGTCCACACAACAGATCTTCAGAGTTTGTAAACTTTCTAACCTTTGTTCTCATTTGCCGTCCAGATTCAAGATGCCACCAGAATCAACGGTGGGATCTACCTGGCCATCGACAACGCTAAGCTGGCTGCTGACGACTTCAGACTGAAGTGAGTGAACCAAGCATTACTGAGCATTACCGTGAGATCTTATTTATGACTCATGAAACACAGGAGTAAATCATCTGCAAAGTATATTTCTAAAAGAGTTTATTAGATCATAGCATCATTAACATAGTTGTGGAGTTCCCCAGGGTTTAACATTGGGTCTACCTTTGTTTTTGTTTTAAGATGAATTTATAGTAACTATTCAGCATCCTGTTGAGTTCATGTTCAGTGTCTGCAGGACAGGAATCTGAAGCAAGACTATCTATCAATCTATCTTTCCATCAACGTCCTTCATAGTCCCCATTGATCTGGTGAAGTGACGGGTTTGTGGCCATCATGTTGCCCCCTGCAGGTACGAGAACGAGCTGGCCATGCGTCTGTCGGTGGAGAGCGACATCGCCGGGCTCAGGAGGGTCCTGGACGAGCTGACGCTGGCCAGGACCGACCTGGAGATGCAGATCGAAGGCCTGAAGGAGGAGCTGATCTTCCTCAAGAAGAACCACGAGGAGGTGGGCGTGGCTTCAGGTGAAGGTTTTTCCGATTGGTGGATGGTGTCTGAACCAACTCCTCCTCCTGCAGGAGCTGCTGGCCATGAGGACACAGATGACTGGACAAGTGAACGTGGAGGTGGACGCCACTCCACAGGTCGACCTCAACGCCATCATGGCGGAGATAAGGGAGTACTACGAGGGGCTCGCCGATAAGAACCGCAAACAATGGGAGACCTGGTTCCAGCAGAAGGTCAGAGACACTTGTGATGGTCCAGAAGTAATTAGCACGAACAAGTTACAGTGGTGTGCATGTTCCCCAGAGAAGGAATCCCCCTCACTTTATTTATAGCACCACCTGGAGTTTTAATGTCCTGTTAAATATCTGAGTAACAGTCAAAGCTATCAGAATAGAAACAACTAAAGAAATTAATGATAGCTTCAGGAAGGCTTCTTATCTAGCTTTGCATTAACAAAGAAAGATATTTAGATAACATACTGCGAAGTATTTGTCTGTCTGAAAATACAGTGTTCAGTGACCATGCGGTGGTTTTGTCTCCACACAGTCAGAAGCGCTCAACAAAGAAGTGGCAGTCAACACAGAAACCATACAGACCAGCAAATCAGAACTGACGGACCTGAAGCGGGTGCTGCAGGGCCTGGAGATCGAGCTGCAGTCACAGCTCAGCATGGTTTGTTCGGCTCACATAGCAGGCACTTCCCCTCCACGCGTGTCCGTGGCCTCGTGAAACACTGAGTTGCTCCTCTCTCCTGCAGAAAGCCGGGCTGGAAGGTTCACTGGCCGACACGCAGAGCCGCTACGCCATGATGCTGGCAGGCTACCAGAACCAGGTCACCATGCTGGAGGAGCAGCTCTTGCAGTTGAAGGCCAGCATAGAGAATCAGTCGCAGGAGTACCAAATGCTGCTGGACATCAAGACCCGGTTGGAGATGGAGATTGCCGAGTACAGGAGACTTCTGGAAGGAGAGGGAGGGTGAGGCTTCCCAGAAACTGATTATACAAAAATACATAGAAACACATTCATTTCATTATCTAGTTTATCTAAGCATCAAACTCTGAAAAAAAAATTGGATATATAATGATAATGTCAGTGATTCAAAGTTTAAACTCTCATTCATCTTTGAAATAAGGTGGCGATGAATCAACATACTGATTGAAATAAAATCAAACTTGGTTTCTGTGTTAACTCCATATTTCTTACCTTTCAAATTTCAAACTGATCATTTTGTCTGTAATAACAATTCATACACAAGTATAGAATATATTTATCGATTGAAGGCTAAATATTTTCAAATAGTAGAGTGTCATCGGTGTTAAAGAGGACATTTAACTGACATATGTCACGCATGAAAAATAAGATATAGGGTACATGTTTAATCACCAAACTGTACAGTTCACTTAAGAAAATCTGAACTTTCCATCTATAATACGATTACCCTTCTAGGATAATTTCTCATATAACGTACATGAACACTGGAAAGTCGTCTGCATACAAGGAGTCAAAAGGAGCCGCCTCAGCAGTGACATGAGGTTGAAAATTCAGAAAAATGCTTTGTTATTCTATGCTGGATTATTCTGGCTAATAGCATCTACAGATACATCAATAACACAATAATAATGTTTATTATTATAGTCTCATTTATTCACAAAGTACAAAAACAATGAAATATGTAAAAAACTTTAATTTGTGATTTCAAGACTTTTTGGCTTTTAAGTCAATAAGAAACGATTCTTTTTTCTGATGTGTTTAGTACAATTTAATCCCTCTGACTCGTGGCTCTCGATCCTCCTGCAGCATCTCCACCTCCTCCTCCTCCATGGTGTCCAGCGCTTCCTCCGGCCTGTCCTCCAGCTCCACCTCCACCACCACCAAGAAGCAGATCGTGATCATCGAGGAGGTGGTGGACGGAAAGGTGGTGAGCTCGTCCACGGAGACCATCGAGTCCTAGTGAGTTCCAACAGGGGGCGCTCCCAGACAGACCCATCACTCAATAAAAGTCTGCAGTGGTGCTTCAAAATAAAACACTGTCTGTTTTGTCTTTTGTTCAGCAAAAGGCTGCAGTTCATCCAATAAAGATGGTGGAAAAACAAAAAAGGGGTTCAATCAAGTAAAAAAAAAAAATCTGAATTAAGAAATAAAGCTATTTGTGGAAATGTATGAGTCCATCTAAATAGACAATGAATGAGTTGAAATTAACATGTTTACTTAAAACAGCCCACAGGACTTAAAAGTATTACTTGGAAATAAATAAACTGCTCTTGTAACACTTTATAAACACAATTATTATTACAACAAAGTTATCTTGGTTATACATCATATTTGTTTTCCTGAATAATCCGATATCTACCAGAGTTAGTAAAATTCTTTGTGTGGAAAATAAAACTATTTAGACAAAAACACAATGAAGTAACCGTCCCTGCTCTATCTTTAAATGGTCCATATTGGGCTGATTGGTTAGTTTTTATAAACTGTTTAACTTTACACTTCTGCTCATTAAACATGTTGGATCTGAAGTAAATCCATCAATCATTGATAGAGATCAAAGGAAACTCATCATCATAATTATCAGTTTCAGCTTCGGTTAACCATAAGGTTACAGATAATTACCGCAACCGCGGACTACAATTACAAATTATACATTTCACTTCATCATCATGATGACTGTATTTACCAAGCACAAACCAAAGTTTACAGAGCAACTTCTCTTATTCAGAAAACTAGAACAACAAACAGGAAAGTAACTAAACCCACATAATTTAAACACAAAAGAAAAATACAAAACTTAAACTAGCTTAAAACAGAAATTTAAATATCTTATCACTCCATACTCTCTCTTAATCATTTACTTAGGATCCAAACAGACTAATAACATCAACATGTTGTAGAACAGGGGTCAGAAGCATTGATACGTACAGCAAGGCATCATCTGCATAAGGTAAAATCTTGTGCTGGGCTCCGCCCACATTTATGTCACCAATTGTTGGGTCTTGTCTTCTGGCCTCAGCCAAGGGTTCCATGGCAAGGGCGAAAAGGACAGGGCTGAGGGGGCAGCGCTAAGGTGTTCAGTGAGGAAAACTCTTCTGTCAAGTGAGGAAGGGCTATAACTGACTTCACCTCAGTAAGTTAAAGCGGACTCACCTCTCTCGCCCCCTGGTGGTGAATCTCTAATCTTGACATTTATTACATTGTTGTTTTGCACAATGTATCCCTGTAGGAGCTGATAACAAATCTTCACTGACATTGGCTGATAATGATTAAGGTGATAATAAAGTTATTCAATCCAATCCAATAAAATCCAATCCAATCCAATCCAATCCAATTCAATGCAATCCAATCCAATTCAACTTTATTTCTAAACACATTAAAAGACACCACAGTGGACCAAAGTGCAGTTCAAAGAATAAATAAGATGTAAAAATCCATGGTTCACACATTTACATAAAATAGATAAAGGATACAGCCAATACAGTAAAACAAATGCAGTTAAAACAAATGAGTCTTCCCGTGGGCTCACCACCCGCAGGAAAGGTTCTTAATCGGTGCAATGTGATCTGGGTGACAGTGCTCAGACTGCCACCCCCGCGACTCGAAAACGGATAAGCGGGAGAAAATGGATGGATGGATGGATGGATGGATGGATGGATGGATGGATGGATGGATGGATGGATGGATGGATGGATGGATGGATGGATGGAAAATCATTAGTAGTATAAAAGACATTTAAAAGATCATTAAAAGCCATACAAAAAAAAGTCAACAGCTCACATGGTTTCGAAGGCCAAAGAGAAAAGGTGGGTTTTAATGCGTGTCTTAAAAACAGCCAGGGAAGGGGCCTGTCTGATGGGCAGGGGCAAGTCATTCCACAGCTTCGGGGCAATGACTGCAAAGGGGGACTCCCCTCTCAGCTTATGCTTGCTTTTCGACGCTCTCAGGAGCAGCTGATCAGCTGACCCAAGAGAACGAGTGGGAGTATGAGCCTGAGTCCGCTCAGTGAGGTAGGGTTGGGCTCGGCTGTTGACAGAATGGATCCTAAAATAAGGGCATTGAACACAGTGAAATGACTTTTCAGCTTCTAATGAAACAATCAGTTTCTTGTGCATCGCAGAGATTAATAATGTTCAAAAGTAAACATTGTGTCAAGAATTCCTGCCTTTGATAAGAGGCAATAATGGCCCCAATAGTGGGTCGTGACACCCTCCAGCAGGCCGCTTCACCTTTCTTTCTTCCTGTCTGAGTGTCACAACCGCCTCCCTCCACCTACAGTGTGGCGATGGTCCGTGTGTACCTTGTTTTGGGGGCTGCTGCTTGGAGGAAGTTATGGAAGACAGTGAGCCATCCCTGGTGGCACCTCTATACCAGGGGTTACCAAACTTCCCACTTCCATGACAGGAAACAGTGGGGGCTGGAAACCCTTAACACATATGAAGGGTGAAAACCCAGTACATGTAGAGGGAGGACCTTTGTGTGCAGACCCCACCCAATTTATTTTCCTGACCCAGGATGTTGGGTTGTGGCCAAATAGGCAGTGGAGGCCCATGTCGAGGACCTGATTAAAGCATTCAGACTGGACTTTGGTCTGAGGGTGATCGCCAGAAGGCAGGACAGAACTCAAAGTAATGAGGAGGTGGAATTCCCTCCCAGGACAAATTCAACTGGGTCCTTGGCCAAGGTGAGTTTGGGCAGTGGACCATCTTAGAAAAATGATCCATTAAAATGATGGTTTTCCACCCTGACGGGTTGAGTTTGGTAACCTAGTCCATGGAGTTGTTAGAGCAGGGACGGGATGTCACTGTGAGAGGAGTGGGTCTGCAAGAAGGAGACGTGGACGACTTGGACATGGTGGTTTATGGGGACATGGAGGGTTAGTAGTGGCCCTAATGAAGGACCTGCAGCCAAAGTGGGGGAGGGACAGACAGAGTATATTCGGGGCACGATCGTGGTACTTGGCAACCCTCCACCCCATGCTGAAGCTGCTCCTCCACCTCCAACATGACAGCTTTGGGACCTGAAAATAAAGAGTTGCCCCTCTCTCTCCTCTCAGGAAACCTGTTTGTCCAACTCCATCAGAAAGTCAACTTTCATTGGTTTGGTTGCACAATAAGAGCAGAGGGGCACAGAAGCCTGCAGGGCCTCAAACACACAAAAAAACAGGCCGGTCCAGACCTGACAGCAGGAATTTGTTTTGGGTTGGGGGGTTGACACTGCATCAGTCTGAAGGACTTCAAGTAAATATGTGCAGAGTCATGGCTGAAGGATCTAGCCTGATGAACTCCTACAAGTGTTACTGGCTTGGTGGCGTCCAGGTACCCTGAGGCTAAGCAGGGCTGCATCTCGACCCCTCCCCCTTCCTCAAAGAGCCATAAAGAAAACTCCATCCAGCAGCTGCTGCATTCGTCTCCATCCAGAGTCGGCACACACTTCCAGCATGTCCAGCTTCCAGCGCTCCATGGCCTTTTCCAGTGGCAGCCGAATCGGCTCCATGAGGGCACCCAGCGTGTACGGCGGTGCCGGGGGCAAGGGTGTTCAGATCTCCAGTGTCAGCGGCCCCAGGAGCTTCTCCTCCTCCTTCTCCGCTGGAGGAGCTGCAAAGGGCTTCGAGCTGTCCGACGCCATCGACATCACCGACAACAAGAAGATGGCCATGCAGAACCTGAACGACCGCCTGGCCTCCTACCTGGAGAAGGTCCGCAAGCTGGAGGCCGCCAACGCTGACCTGGAGCTGAAGATCAGACAGTTCCTGGACAGCAAGACCAAACCCCAGAGCCACGACTGCACCGCCTTCATGGTGATGATTGGAGAACTGCAAGGCCAGGTGAGTCTGGGTCCGGAGCTCTGGGAGCTGGTTCAGAGGGCCTCAGTCCAGCGTTTGTATGTTTGTAACTCGATGAGATCATGGGTAAAGATAGCAAGCGGCCACACCCGCAGCTCGCCGATGCCTCTTGTTTAATAGAACAGGAAGTGATGTTAGAACAGGTAGTAGGTCCAAAACTGAGGTTTTCTCCAAATGAGACAAACAGCATCTCCTCATCCTACTTCCTGTTTGGTACATATCATCAATTCTTACTCTTCTGGCTTCAGATCTTCAGTGCCACACGTTCGAATGGAAGTTTGTACCTGGCAATCGACAACGCTAAGCTGGCAGCCGACGACTTCAGAGTGAAGTGAGTACATCAAAAAGTTTGACCTAATAAATTATAAACATTTTCTCAATAATGATTTGGAAAAGTAAACATCGAGAGAACATGAGTATGTAATATTTAGTAATCCATTGAGACAAATACATTTTATATATTATTATTATAATTCTTGATCAAAGCAGATGTTTATTTCTGGTAAATTAGTCTCTCATTGGCCTTTGTTTTGGGTGAGATGTTCACTGCTGGTCGTTGTTTCAGATACGAGAACGAGCTCGGCATGCGCCAGAGCGTGGAGGGAGACATCGCAGGACTGAAGAGGGTCCTAGACGAACTGACACTGGGCAGGTCGGACCTGGAGATGCAGGTGGAGTCGCTGAGGGAGGAGCTCATCCAGCTCAAGAGGAACCATGAGGAGGTGAGCGTCACACCAATGCTAACGCTAAATAACCACACTCAAGAAACATTGTGCCTGTAGATTAAAACAGCTCAAACAATGTATTGGAAGTTAGATTTTGTGCCTCTACGTTGCCTCCACTGACACGAGTGCGCCCCCTGCAGGACCTCCTGGCTCTGCGTGCCAACATGAGTGGACAGGTGAATGTGGAGGTGGACGCCAAACCTCAGCAGGACCTGTCTGTCGTCATGAGCGAAATCAGAGATCACTACGAGACTGTCGCTGCCAAGAACCGCAGAGACCTGGAAGTCTGGTTCCAGGCTAAGGTGAGTCCCATATGAACTCTATCTGGACTTCAGGATGAAAATGGGTAAAAAAAGATCAGATCACAGCAGCAAAAAATACATAGTAACATAAACTAGGTATATATTAAAGCATTGACTTCTATCAGGTAGCAGGGTGTCGTCGGCGTACCTGTTGATTCTCATTGCTTCTTACATTTGCACTCTTCTTGCGTTTCAGTCGGAGGAGCTCAGTAAGGAGGCCGCCGTGAGCACAGAGACTCTGCAGACGTCTCGCTCGGAGATCACAGAGGTCAAACGCACGCTGCAGAGTCTGGAGATCGAGCTCCAATCACAGCTCAGCATGGTACGTGTTCCTCTCACCTCCTCTCACCTTCCTCCTCACTTCCGGTCCCCCGCTGACTCACTTCCTGTCCCCTCCTTTTAGAAAGCCTCCCTGGAAAACACGCTGGCTGAGACGCAGGGCCGCTACGCCTCCGCGCTGGCGGGTTACCAGAGGCAGGTGTTGGCCCTGGAGGAGCAGCTGGCTCAGCTGAGGGCCGACCTGGAGCGCCAGCAGCAGGAGTACCAGGTGCTGCTGGACATGAAGACCCGGCTGGAGCTGGAGATCGCAGAGTACCGGCGTCTGCTGGATGGAGAGCTGACCAGGTGGGTGTGCCGCAGGGCTTCTTCCTAGACTTACAAACTGACATGAAAACACAGAGGACTTACATCATAAATCCATATCCACATCTAAAACAGACACTTCAATAATATAGAGTCAGAATGTGAGTGTGAACCAGTTTGTTTGTTTGTTGCTGCAGCTCTTCTACCACCAGCACACGCAAGGTCATCATCGTCACCAAGGAGGTGGTGGTTGATGAGTAGAATGTCTCCACCAAGGGCTGAGGGGTCAACTCGCCATGAACAGTCCGTAAACACGTCACCAACCGTTCACAGAATGTGAATAAAAAGCTTCTGATGAACTGACCTGTTTGTGTCCGTGTGTTTCTTAAACTTCTTGTTCCTTCGGTGAAAACCTTCAAATGAGATAGAGATCATCTCCTTCTACACCAGCTGTGTCCAAAAAATAACAGTACAAAGGGCCGGGCTAATCACCAGAGCTATGGCATATGTATTTCTTTACCTGGAGTTCAGTCATTTTCAAAATCACATACGCCACTAAAAAACCATCAAATCTTCTGTGAACGCTAAAAAGTTTAACATGGCTAAAATACACTATAACGCAAGTTAAATTTACTTGAAACATTTATTCTGGAAACATAATAAAAGTAGAATACATTATGTTTGTAGATCCATGAAAAGCTGAGTATTTTGTGATAGTACAGTGTCATCGGTGTAAAAGAGGAACTTTAACAGTCAGTGTTACATGAAAAAATAAATATGTTTCATATTCAATCTCCAACCTCTACAGTTCATTTTAGAAACAACATTTTATTCCATCTGTACAAACATTATCTAAAGCATATAAAGACGAGCTTACTCATAACCCAGATGAACAGTGGAGAGTCGTCTGCAAACAAGGAAATAAATTTTTTTTTTTCAGAGGCGGCATGAAGTTGATAATCAGAACAATGATTAATTATTTCATTCCATACAATTCTGGATAATAGTATCTTCACTTACATGAAACACATTTATAAAAAATCAATAATGGAGTTTTGCAATTAGTCATATTTATATTAAGAACCTGATACTTTCCACGTTGAGTATTTTGAGGGATTCTTCTAACGCCTGTTTTCTGCGAAGGAAACTGATAATCAGTGAAACTGTGTGACCTCGGATTTCTTTCAGCTGCTCGTAGGACAGAAGGTGAAAAATAAACTCCCAACAGGACGTTTGTCTTCACTCGATCTTTTTTAAATTTCTGTAAGTGGCACTAAAGAATGTGTGCATGTTTCAGGACTCATTCAGGTCTGTTCCTTCAGAAGGAGGCGGCTGTTTTTCCAGTCTGCTCTTCACTCACTGAGACAATGACACTAAACACATAGACTTTACACAACGTCAATCATCCGAAAGCTAAACTGTCAACCAGGTATTCATGTTGTTCTTGTGCTGCACATCCTGATGTCTGCATAATGAATTCCCTCAAATACTTCTGCACATGTAATCTCCTATATAATCCCTCACTTTAGAGACACCGGATGACGTCATAGAAGTTGCTAACTTTAGAGGAAGTATGTTGAAATAAGTTTTCTTTAACTTTAAACTTTACAGACTTTGTTAACCTTTCAGGAATGTTGTCACTTTATATAACTTAGAAATTCATTCAAACATATTCACTCCTTTGGAAATCTTTTTGACATTTGTTTTAACTGTATTGAAACTTTTCTTTTTAAACTGTTTTAGCTTAAGTATTTCAACATACTTTTGCCATGATTGAGGCCTTTTTCCTGACGTGGCACCTGAATATGAGGAGGAGCATCTCTCCCCCTTGCAGTAAACCTGTTTGACCACCTCCACCAGAAAACTCAGCTCCTCTTTGTTTGATTGCACAATAGAGGGGGGGGGCACCAAGACTGCAAGGCCTCAAACAAAAACAGGCCTGTCAGGACCTGACAGAAGGAATCTTTTTAGGGGGGTGGTGAGCCTGCATCAAGGAGTTCAGGTAAATATGTACGGAGTTATGGCTGAAGGACCTGGCCTCATAAATTCCTGCAGCTGTTTCTGGCTCGGTAGTATCGTGGTACCCCGGGGCCAGCAGGGGGCTGCACCTCGACCCCTCCCCTTTCTCTAGGAGACATAAAAGCAGCTCCGTCCAGCAACTGCTGCATTTGTCTCCATCCAGAGTAGGCACACACTTCCAGCATGTCCAGCTTCCAGCGCTCCATGGCCTTCTCCAGTGGCGGCCGCATCGGCTCCATGAGGGCACCCAGCGTGTACGGCGGCGCCGGGGGCAAGGGTGTTCAGATCTCCAGTGTCAGCGGCCCCAGGAGCTTCTCCTCCTCCTTCTCGGCTGGAGGAGCTGCAAAGGGCTTCGAGCTGTCCGACGCCATCGACATCACCGACAACAAGAAGATGGCCATGCAGAACCTGAACGACCGCCTGGCCTCCTACCTGGAGAAGGTCCGCAAGCTGGAGGCCGCCAACGCCGACCTGGAGCTGAAGATCAGACAGTTCCTGGAGAGCAAGACCAAACCCCAGAGCCACGACTGCACCGCCTTCATGGTGATGATTGGAGAACTGCAAGGCCAGGTGAGTCTGGGTCCGGAGCTCTGGGAGCTGGTTCAGAGGGCCTCAGTCCAGCGTTTGTATGTTTGTAACTTGATGAGATCATAGGTAAACATGGCAAGCATCCTCGACCACACCCGCAGCTCATCCAGCTTGGCGAGGCCTCTTGTTTCACCCTTTAACTCTGTCAGCATCCGGAAGTGATGTCAAAACAAGAAGAAGCTCCAAACACAGATTTTCTAAGAATGAGACAAACAGCAGCTTTTTGCCCGACTGCCTGGTTTCTACAGCTCATCAAGTGTTCTTCTTGTTTCAGATTTTGAATGCCACATGCTCAAATGGAGGTTTGTACCTGGCGATCGACAACGCCAAGCTGGCAGCCGACGACTTCAGAGTGAAGTGAGTACACCACTGGTCTTCCGTTAGAAATCCTTTATGCTAAGTTAAGCCAGCTAAGTTGTTTGAGGTGATGTGGTTCTTCAAAACCTTGATTACCATTCACTCTCTTGATTAAAGAGAAGAAGGTCCTACTTCCTGTTGAGGTTTATTCCTGCCTCAGTGTGTTTGGGTGAGACGTTCACTGCCAGTCGTTGTTTCAGGTTCGAGAACGAGCTCGGCATGCGCCAGAGCGTGGAGGGAGACATCGCCGGACTGAAGAGGGTCCTGGACGAACTGACACTGAACAGGTCGGACCTGGAGATGCAGGTGGAGTCACTGAGGGAGGAGCTCATCCAGCTCAAGAGGAACCATGAGGAGGTGAGTGTCACACTAATACAAATACTAATGCTAACTAGCCGCACTCAGGAAACTTCATGATTTTTGATCAAAATAACGCAAGCAATGTATTGGAAGTGAGATTTTGTGGCTCTACGTTGCCTCCACTGACACGTGTGCGCCCCCTGCAGGACCTCCTGGCTCTGCGTGCCAACATGAGTGGACAGGTGAACGTGGAGGTGGACGCCAAACCTCAGCAGGACCTGTCTGTCGTCATGAGCGAAATCAGAGATCACTACGAGACCGTCGCCGCCAAGAACCGCAGAGACCTGGAAGTCTGGTTCCAGGCTAAGGTGAGTCTGTCATAAACTCACAATTGGAGGTATACATGACTTCACTGCATTTCAAAGTACACATTTATATACAGGTATATCTCACGACTTAAATAGATTATAAAAATATATAATAGGTAGGTATATACTTACATATAGGTGGCTATATAACATATACAAATACATGGTACAGATTCATCTACAAGCATGAAAATTATATTTTGGTCTTTATTTGGTTTTTAAAATTTTAAAAATTAATATGTCGATTCTCATTGCTTCTGACATTTGCACTCTTCTTGTGTTTCAGTCGGAGGAGCTCGGTAAGGAGGTCGCCGTGAGCACAGAGACTCTGCAGACGTCTCGCTCGGAGATCACAGAGGTCAAACGCACGCTGCAGAGTCTGGAGATCGAGCTCCAATCACAGCTCAGCATGGTACGTGTTCCTCTCACCTCCTCTCACCTTCCCTCCTCACTTCCTGTCCCCCGCTGACTCACTTCCTGTCCCCTCCTTTTAGAAAGCCTCCCTGGAAAACACGCTGGCTGAGACGCAGGGCCGCTACGCCGTCGCGCTGGCGGGTTACCAGAGGCAGGTGTTGGTCCTGGAGGAGCAGCTGGCTCAGCTGAGGGCTGACCTGGAGCGCCAGCAGCAGGAGTACCAGGTGCTGCTGGACTTGAAGACCCGGCTGGAGCTGGAGATCGCAGAGTACCGGCGTCTGCTGGATGGAGAGCTGATCAGGTGGGGGCGCTGCAGGGCTTCTTCCTACAGTTACAAACTAACATGAAAACACCCAGGAAATATATCAAAAACTCATATTTGCACTCTTTTTCAGAAAATCCCCCCCAAAAATGTCAATTTTTCACTCAGATCAACGTTTTTTTGTGTGTTTGTGTTGCAGCTCTTCTTCCTCCTCCACTTCCTCCACACGCAAAGTCATCATCGTCACCAAGGAGGTGGTCGAGGACGAAGTGGTCACCGAGAGCTGAGCAGCCGGAGTAAACACGCCACCAACCATTCACAGAATGTGAATAAAAAGCTTCTGATGAACTGACCTGTTTGTGTCCGTGTGTTTCTCAAGGTTCTCATTCCTTCTCTGTAAAACTTGACCTCAGTAAGAGCTCATCTCCTTCTACACCAGCTGTGTCCAAAGAAAACAATTCAAAAGGCCAGGCCAATCACTACAGTTAAGGCATATATATATATTATTATTCTCCAGCCATTCACAACAAGTCTTCATGAAACATGACTGATGTACAAGGCAAGATGAATTTACCTGAAATATTTCTTCAACAAAGACATAACATAAATAAATAGTAATAAAGTGTGTATCACTAATGCGTTCAGAGAAATAAAAAATATTTTTAATATCTTTGAACATAATCATTGTTTGGCCATTAATCACAATTTTTAAAGAATCTGACAGACATGTTAAAAAAGGACTGTCTGAATAAAAATGTCTTTCGATGTTTTTTAAAAGAGTCCACTGTCTGAGGAAGCCTGAGGTGTTCAGAGAGGGTGTCCCAGAGACTGGGGGCCGCAGTGTGGAAGGCCTGGCCCCCATGCTGCGGAGCTTTGTTTCAGACTGTATGTACTGCGGAGCTGTCCGCTGGTGGTGTGGGGGGGGTTAGGGACTCTGTGAGGAAGGATGGGGCAGCACCATGGAGGCATTGGTGAGTGAGGAGACATATTTTATAGTTGATTTGTTGCTGTTTGATGGGGAGCCAGTGTAGGGACCGGAGGACGGGAGTGACGCGCTCATATTGACACACCCTCATCAGGACCCTGGCAGTGCCGTTCTGAATGTACTGTGGCCTTTGGACACTCCTGCCAGGGATTCCAATGAGGAGTGCATTGCAGTCGTCGAGCTTGGAGGAGATATGAAATCTAACCAATTATGGTCTGTAGGACCAAGCCTCGTTTTCAAGCTTCTCCTTGAAATATTACACACCCAAAATGAAAAGAGTCTATCTCTGCAACCACGAGGTGTATTTGAATAATTTTGGTTTCATAATATAGGGAACACTTGTGAGACTTATCCAGTGATGTGTCAGTGCAACCCACTCAAAATAGCCTCGGATTAGAGTGTATTAATGTGTTGTTGTTCTTTTAAAACCTCTAGTAGCCAGTTTAGTCCAGCAGAGGGCGCAGCAGAGTGAGGAATTTGTGATGGATTTGTGGTATTTGCGTTCTTGTTTTGATTTGTTGAGGTTTTCCTATGTTTGTGTGTTTTGTGTGTCCATGTCCATTCTATTTCTTTGTATTTTTTTGAGCATTACAACTGTGTGTGTGTGTGTGTGTGTGTGTGTGTGTGTGTGTGTGTGCGTGCGTGCGTGCGTGCGTGCGTGCGTGCGTGTCCTGTACTCCTAAGCAAATAATGACAGCAGGAATGCAAATCGAACCGTATTGTTGCCTTCCCCTGATTGGTCGACCTGATGACACCAGTGGCAGTGAGGAGGAGGAGGAGTAGGAGGAGGAGGAAGAGGAGGAGGAGAGAATCCTTACCTGCTGTTCTGAGTCACCTTACAGTAATATTCCGTACATTTCTTTATCATAATCCTGCATGGTTAAAGCTACAGAAAACTGCTTCCTATGTATAACTTATTTGAGGTTTTGGTTTTTCTGTGTCCTTGGTTAAAAATGTAAGATTAGTTTTCCCTACATCCTCACTAAGGTTATTCGCACTGGTAGACATTGTAATAAAGTGAAATGTTTGCATCTCGTCATTTTGGCTGCTTGACACCCGAGGTGACAGGAACCCCTCCTGTTGCCTGTAGATACGATATAACATGAAAATGTATATTTGCGTGAAGCGTTGTGTAACCATAACAGCGTCTGCTGGCTGTTAGAAGTGTTGATCCAGGGCTGAGGGCAGCGACTTATAAACAGACCTCAGGTCTGTTTTGAGGTCCAACCTGTTTGATCTCGGGCCTCCAGGATGTTTGTCCTCTGAGCTGCAGGTTTAAGAAGGTCGGGATGTCTGTTTCAGGTCCTCAGTCTCTGCTGACAGCTGAAGGACCAACAGACCAACATGACCTCCTTGTCCAACCGCAGCGGCTACAAGTCCTCCTCCAAGATCTCCATCGGGATGACTTCCCGCGTGGCGTCCTCCCGCCTGGGGAGCTCTGGCAGTGTGTACGGAGGCGCCGGGGGATCCGGGGTCCGGATCTCCAAAGCCCTTCAAGGAGGCGGTGGAGGCGGCGGGGGAGGCGGCGGGGTAAACCTGTTGGAGAACGTCGCCGAGAACAAGAAGGACGCCATGCAGAACCTGAACAACCGCCTGGCCTCCTACCTGGAGAACGTCCGCAAGCTGGAGGACGCCAACGGCGAGCTGGAACTCAAGATCCGGAAACACCTGGACAGCTGCGTGCAGCCAGCCACAAACAACTTCGGCACCTTCTACGTCCGGATCAAAGAGCTGCAGGGCAAGGTGAGCGCTGTCAGGTCCCATGTTGGTCATCAGGTCCATCATCACAGTCACAGATGGAACAGCGGTGCAGATTTAATTTCATTCTTCATGGTACAATAAAAATGTATTTTAAAAAGAAATCGAAAAGTAGAAAGATAAAACCCAAAGTCTGATTTAAAATGGATAAATGAAACTTGAATTCTCTGGTTTCCTTCAGACTTTTCAATGTAAAATGAAGAAATAATAATGTGACTTTTACTCTGTTTTTCACAAACAGCTGAAATCTGCCTGAAGCATGTTTGGAAGTTTCTTTGCTCAGTAAACTAAACTTTGTTTGTTCTCCAAGTTTCAAACAAACATCCAGCTTGGTGAGGGTTAGCAAGTGTTTGCTATAACAGGCGAGATCACGTGAAGACATTCGCTTGAAATTAAGTTTTGACTTCCAGAGTTGATCAGGATTTTTTGTTTTTACTCTGCATTTTTATTTGTTATATACCTGAACGTAGGGAACTACCAGGAATGCTATCAGTCCAGCTGTTAATATTAGTATCCTGCTGTCTGATCATCACTTTAGGGTTGTAGTTAAAACAGCATGAATTACAATACTACCACCACTAGAGGGAGACATTACATCGCTGTGGAATTAGGTGCTGTTTCTTCACATCCATGGCATATAACAGATTTTGAATGAGACATTTAAAAAACAAAACATTTGTTGAATCTGCAGATCGATGCTGCTCACTGTAACAACGCCGCGCTCTTCCTCGCCATCGACAACGGACAACTGGCCTCGGACGACTTCAGAGCCAAGTGAGTGTTGAGGAGAAGTCGAGCTTGTTCAGGCCTGGAGGTTAGTGACGGACCAGGCGAGTCTGTGTTTTCAGGTTTGAGAGCGAGCTGTCTCTGCGTCAGTCTGTGGACGTAGACGTCTCCAGGCTCAGGAAGGCGCTGGGCGAGCTGGCGGCAGGGCGCGGGGACCAGGAGCTGCAGCTGGGGGGTCTGAAGGAGGAGCTGGTGCAGCTGAGGAGCAACCACGAGGAGGTGAGTGGTGGGGGAGGGGAGGGGAGGGGAGGGGAGGGGAGGGGGAGGGGAGGGGAGGGGAAGGGGTTTCAGATGGACTCTGACGGCGTGCTCCTGCAGGACCTGCTGGCTCTGTCCTCTCTGATGGGAGGTCAGGTCAACGTGGAGGTCGACGCCGCTCCACAGACGGACCTGTCCGCCGTCATTGCCGGTATCAGGGAGCACTACGAGACCGTTGCCTCCAAGAACCACTCGGAGCTGGAGGCCTGGTTCCAGGCCAAGGTCAGCATCCAATAAACGCTCTGGATACAAGTCTGTCGTTACGATCTAATCGTCTGAAAAGCACATTACCGCCGGGTCTGAATGTGGCCCTTCTTGCATTTCAGTCGAAGGAACTCAGTAAGGAGGCCGCCGTGAGCTCAGAGACTCTGCAGACGTCTCGCTCGGAGATCACAGAGGTCAAACGCACGCTGCAGAGTCTGGAGATCGAGCTCCAATCACAGCTCAGCATGGTACGTGTTCCTCTCACCTCCTCTCACCTTCCCTCCTCACTTCCTGTCCCCCGCTGACTCACTTCCTGTCCCCTCCTTTTAGAAAGCCTCCCTGGAAAACACGCTGGCTGAGACGCAGGGCCACTACGCCACCGCGCTGGCGGGTTACCAGAGGCAGGTGTTGGCCCTGGAGGAGCAGCTGGCTCAGCTGAGGGCCGACCTGGAGCGTCAGCAGCAGGAGTACCAGGTGCTGCTGGACTTGAAGACCCGGCTGGAGCTGGAGATCGCAGAGTACCGGCGTCTGCTGGATGGAGAGCTGACCAGGTGGGGGCGCCGCAGGGATCACCTCTACATTTACCCATATAACATTTTACTCATGTAGCATTTCGAAGACTCTTATTATTCAACATTTTGTTAGTGGTTTACAGTTCACATTAATGTAGTATTAGTGTGTTTCATTCTAATGCGTCTGATGCTGCTACAACAATATTACTATTACTAGCAGTGTACTGAAAATATTCTCGTTTATATTAAATTAAATTAATTGAATGACAATAATAAAGTGACCTTTACATTTATTTTTTTTAGCATTGCTTCAGAAAAGACCACTCGAGTGGTTACCATCGTGCAGGAAGTCGACTCTGATGGAAATGTGTTGTCCACCAACAAGTTTAACAAAGACTAGAACCAGGACTTGGACCCGGACCAGGACCAGGATCAGAAACGGAACCAGTGTCTGTGTGATTGGTTTAACATAAACTAAATAAAAGTTCAGTTCTGAGGGTTTGTCTTATTTTTGATTCTTTTTTAAGTTTGGGGTTTTTCAAAGCAAAAAAAAAAGATTTCCCCATTTATTAACAAAAATAAACTATGAATGAATAAAAACTAACCAGCAGGGGGCAGCACTCAAATGAAAATGTTTTAAAAAAAAAATGTGTTACTAGTTTTGATGAGCAACATCTTCTTGATTCCAGAAAAAAACCACCTGAGAATATTCCTAAACCAACAAAATATTTTAGAGAAAATCTTATTTAGGAATCACACACACACACATTCTCACGGAGATAACTTTCTATTATCCAATATAATGTATGATTTTAATGGAAACTCAATGCAAAAGTTCAGTGTCCCAGAAGATTCGATGCAAATAAAACAACAGTAAAAGTCACAACACAACAACTTTGTTTACGGAGGACACCATTTCCTTACTGCCACAAAGTAGATCATAACAAAATGTAAAATATTTTGGTTTGCGAATCACAAAGCATCGTGACGTCACCTCTTCTGCACGCCTCCTTCTTTTTCATTGTGGTGTTTTCCCACTGAGAACAGCAGATGGCGCTGTGTCCTCGTTAAGCTCACAGGTCCAGATCACCCCACGAGAATGGAAAATACTGAAGTCGAGAAAGCTTCTCGTGCCGGAGTGTCAAACATAAGGCCCCGTGGGACCAAACCGGTTCGCAAGAGGCTTCGATCCAGACAAACCACCAAGCAAATCGTAAAGAAATTCAAATAAAACATTGATTGCACTTTGAATGGTGTTTTATGGGGGGAACATTTCTCTGTCTTTTGCACCAGACGGTCTCATTGAAATTGGCTTTATGTTGAGATTGTAGTAATCTTATGTAGTATTTGATATGCTTTTGCGAAAATATTGACATTTTCATCACTATACTCTGCAAGAGTTTTAAGGATACAGGTCACATAATACCAGAACAATATTGCAATTTGCCCGGTTAGTTGTTTGTGGGTGTTTCTGCAGTTACATAATCTTCTGAGTAACAGCAGAGGTGTGATGATTTTAGATTTATATGCACAGTGTTGTGGTGCATCTTGACATGTCAGTTGTCAGAGGATTGCAAGTCTTTTGTTGTTGTTTTTTTTGTTATATATTGAATGAAATAACTAACTCAAAGCCTTGACATTGTTTTAAATATGGTTATGATCAACTACAGTGCTTTCCCTACGACATTATTGATGATATCAACCCTTACTTATTAGTATAGGTCAAGTTAAAAACTTGGTCAAGCCAAAAAACTAAATAAAATATAAAATATTTTCTACCCAGTATTACTTCATACAGTCTGGTAGGGCTCGCCTACCTTTTGTTTTATGTTTGCAAAAATGTCCCTTTCTGATAGTAATTCCAAATAAATTGAAGGATCATAGAATTTAGTTGAATGTGTTCAAATTTAAAAGAAACACTCAAACAAAGTTCTGCTGACTAAACATGAATCCTTTTAGAAAAAACCTATTAGAGAGGACTGTGTTGAGCTGGTATTTGAGAGTTGGTTGGTGGGTTGGATGGATGGATGGATGGATGGATGGATGGATGGATGGATGGATGGATATCTTAATCGATGATGTCACTTTCAAATTCCATTGTACTTTTGTCACTGAAGATCCACTGTAATCCATTTCACGATGTTGAGTTTAATTAATGTTTTGGCTATATTCTCGTAAACCTCCCAGTCTGTCCCAACACGTTCTCTCTGTTCCTCTCACCTGTCAGGAAATGTCTCCAGAGTCAGTCTATCGTCAGACTCCAGCTGAATTATAAATTTTTTTTAATCTTAATTCTTCAGCGTCTCCCCGGACCCGAGGTGGACGTGAAAATCTACAGATGAACTAAACTCTGTGTGATGTTGCTCATGAAGCCGGAGGAAGAGACACTGGCATCACATTCATGAAGCAAACAATGTCTCGTTGAGACTGGACCTGACGTACATGCTTCTGGTATGGATCAGGGATGGGCTCCAGTCCTGCAGTTTGGACTTGCCCTGGCTTCAACACACCAGACTGTAATGATTAGCTCATTATCAGACTGTCTGCAGAGCGCCACGAGGATTCAATCATTAAATTCAGGTGTGTTGGCGCACGGGACTGTTGGGGAAACATGCAGGACTCCGGCCCTCCAGTCCTCCAGCTCCAGGAGTTCCCATTTTTGGAAACTCACAAAGCTTTACTTGATGGAAACTGTCGAACTGTAAAACAGGTTCTAGTGACAGTTCTGGAGATGGTGAAGTATGCCTTATACTGGAGTCTGTCCAATAGTCATCACTGCTCAGAAATATGAGACTTCATTTTTGTTGGGTGCTACATTTCATATGCACACACACGCACACGCACACACACACACACACACACACAGTTATTAAAACGTTTTGTTTACATGATCCATTTTACACGTTAAAAGTAAACAAAATTATAAAATATTTAACTGAGAAGAAACATTTTCTGTGTGTGTGTGTGTGTGTGTGTGTGTGTGTGTGTGTGTGTGTGTGTGTGAGAGAGAGAGTGATTTGGGCTCATCTGTCAGCAGGGTTCAAATGAATGTGGAGACGCCCCAACAAACTGGTTTCTCTCCGAGACATTAAAAATCCATTACAGGAGACGAGACATCGAGTCTCAGACGTGTTCAGGTGAAAGTGGTTTGTCTGAAGGTCTGTCTGAGGACGTCCATATTGTGCAATTAATGAAGAGTGGGACTAATAAAGGTTGATCTTATCTTAATGTCCAGACTAAACGAGAGAGAGAGAGAGAGAGAGAGAGAGAGAGAGAGAGAGAGAGAGAGAGAGAGAGAGACTACAGAAGAGAAAGTGGGAGAGAACACAGGCTACAGGAGGTAGTGGTTTTTTCCATCAGTTTATTGACTCAGTCACAAACAAGCAGGGTGATGACGGGAAGTGTGAGTAAACTCATAAAGGCCAAATCCAGGAGAGGCTGTAGCACTTTGGGCGCCGGGTGCCTGCAGGGCTCCCCTCAAGCTCCGCCCCCGTGTGCGAGGTTCAGGGGGTTTCCTGTGGATCACTTCACCACGCAGACTCCATCCCACCTGTTCTCCCTTTCCAGTCCCCACGTCCAGATCGGCTCCTCCGAGTTGAGATCGCCTCTCCACAGTGTCAACAACAAGCTGGAGAATGTTCATCCATCATCCATCACTCGGGTGTCACTCGGACTCGCGGACGTTTGCGGCATGCAGAACCTGAGAAAGCTTTGCATCATTCATCAGAGCTGGCTGTGGTCCAGGGGAAGATGAAGGTCAGCAGGGCGTAGAAACAGGTCTGATAACATTCATCTGAAACTGTTTCATTCAAAGGTTTATTCAAGGAACAGGTGTGAAGAGAGGAGGAGGAAGAGGAGGAGGAGGAGGTGGAGGAGGAGGACAATAAATCAGATCACATCATGCCAGAGATCAACCTCTAATCGACCCGCTACAGAGCGACAAAATGTGGGTTGTCTTTGCCCCGCGGTGAGTTTAAAGGATCCTGAAGAAAGAAACACAATAAGGACCAAGTAATCTACCATGAGGTCCACCAGCTACACCTGCAGCGGCAGAAGCGTCACGTTAAGAGTCAAATCTGTCACCTTGTGTTGTGAGACCAGAGTCGACTCTGCTGTGCAATAAAGTTCATTCACGCATCATTTAGGAGAAGCTGCAGGAAGAAATGATGGAGGAGGAGCTGTAAAGCCAGAGATGCAAAAACCAAAACCTGAGTCAGACCATCTAACATGGGAACTCTCAGAGCGGGATGAGTCCTCAGACCCACAGGAAGGTGAGGCCGATGGATCCCAGGTGTCCTTCGTCTCGGTGGCTCCTCAGACGTGTTGGATCCTGCAGGAGGAGGAGCAGTGAGCAATCAAAGGCAACTGTCTGAACTGTAAAGGTGAACTTGTTTCTGTCTCGACACGACTGGAGTCTGTAAAAGGTCGCCCATAGTCACTGCTTTCATTAAAATCACTAGTTTTGGACCCGTCGGTCATTCAAACACGAATCTTGTATTTTCTGACGTCCGGACTTTGTCTGAGAGCAGTGGCTTTAAATATTTACTTTTCACACTTTGATGAAGAAAATATAGCTTCTATCCAGAGGAATACTGGACCGAACACTAAAAACAATGCCAACGAACCGACGTCCAGCACATGACAGAAACACAGAGGACCGGATTAGGAGGACCAGGAGGTCCACCAGTCAGGGTGACAAAGAGCTTTATGTCACTTTGCTCCAAATTCATTTAATCTGAAGAGAGCCGAGATAGTTTTCACAAAGCCCATTAAGTTTCATTTATTATTCACACGCTTGTTAAAGTTACCAAAACCCTAACTTATTATTCATGGGTCCAAATTAACAACCACTTTAACAATATCAGCCGTTTTTGCAAATTGCAGTGCGAAAACCTCCGAGACAGATCCTCGGGGGACAGGGGAACTTTCACAGTGAGACAAGTCCTCAGACACACGAGGCGGATTGATCTGAGGCGACCTTTCTAATGTTACTCCTCGGACGTGTAGGATCCTGCAGGAGGAGGGGGATAAGCCGTGTGTAATCACAGGTAATAGAGCTAGAAAGGTTAACGTGTTTCTGTCTCCACACGACAGCAAGGCTGTAAAAAGACCAATGGAACGACGAGCTGCCAACCGCTTTGGAATGAAAGTTACTGTTCCTCAATCCACCTTGATAACGGCGAAGGCGAGGGTTGGAGTCTGCATCCATACCGAGGATGGATCACACATGATGGACAAGCTTGAGTTCTAGGTGTGTGTAGGGTGATGGATGTTAGGTATAGCTGTAGGTACGCCAGCTGCGTTTAAGTTTTCATCCCAACATGGACCAAGACTTGTGTTACTGAAGCTGTTAAATAACTTTAAATGTGGATGATGACCATGTAGCATTGGAGAGGGTCTGTGTTAACGACTTCTTATCTCAAGGTCAACCTCCTACTCCTCCTGGATCAAGGATGGGCTCTCCTGGTCCCATCCATCCATCCTATTATATTATCCATCCATCATATACCAAATTATCATATGTGTAATAAAGAACAGTAGGGAGGCCTCGATGACACTGCACAGCTGTGGAATCCCTAATTTAATTTAATATGAATACAGGTGTATCCCTACTATCTTCTGTTTGTTTTTCTCTTTTTGTATTTTATCTTTTTGGTCAATGTTTGGTTTTTGTTGTATATAACGTAAAAATGCTCAACATAAAATAAAGTTAAAAAAACAAATTAACATGCTATACTCACACAATTGCGTGACATAAAGTTAAAAGATAGGAGAGTTTGGCTCCCCAATTGGGGGATACCGCCCTATCTGGCAACACAGGTCAGCTTGTAGATCCATTTTCAAGTGGTTGTTAAATACCAGCCACAAAATCGAGACAACGTGAGGAAGGAAAGGAGAATTAAGAAAACAGAGCACAGCTTTTAACAGATTTGACATATTTTGGTGGTGCCGCTCCCTCCGGCGCTGATCCGTAACGTCAGTCACATGTCAATGACGAGGCAGTCAAATGTAGAAAAATATCCAAATTGGTACCACATATGAACAAGGCCTGGCTCTCGTGTGGAAAAAAAAGAATCGGAAATGGAGCTTTCATATGCAAACAAAACAGGTCAGATATGGGTCACTTGTGAGCAAAAACTCAGAATTAGGTTGCATTTCCCTGCAGTGTGAACGAAGCCTTCGGGTCAGGTGGGAAACCCCCACAGACAGAGGAAGAACATGCTAACTCCACACAGAAAGGTCCCGGGTTGTACTTGAACCCACAACCCCCTTGCTGTGATGCAAGAGCACTAACCACTGCCCGGGCCTCGGCCCTGCACGGTTTTAAACGTGCCCTTGCTTCAACACACCGGACTGTAATAATTAACTCATTATCTGCAGAGTTAATGATGATTCATTGATTAAATTCAGGCGAGTTGGAGCAGGAGGCCTTGAAAACATGTCCCTGGTGTAAAAGTTCTCCTCTTAGATCAGTGCTGTCCAAGCCCGGTCCTGTTTTGTCCCTCTGCTTCAGCAGGCCTGGATGTAATGATGAAGTCTTCATCGAGCTTGAAAAGAAAAGAAAAGAGAGACATTAAACTTAGAAGACAGTGACCCGGCAATGGATGTCCTAGATGTTCTCCCTCATGAGGATTATTGACTTCATTTCTAATTAACCTTCACACAAAGAAACTCTTTTTAAAATAAAAGTACTCTGCAGGGGTTTGCTCTCCAGTATTTATAATCTAAATTAAGTACTTTAACTGGCACTCTGCAGCACCGCGTGTTCCTACTTTTCTTGCTTTGTACTTTGCAGAAAATGACTCCTTGCTATATTGGAAGTTTTTCTAACAAGCTGTAATTAACCGCCCACACTTTCACTGCCTCCTCCTCTTCCTCGCGCTGCTTGGGGAAAGGTCACCGAGCCCACAGGAGGAGGTACAGGTGAGCACAGCTCTTCATTGTTAGCTCTGTGTAAAGGTTAACATTTTTTATGCGGACCATCCCCGCCGCACCCGCGGCCGCCACCCCTCCGGTGCGCATACCTTTCCGCGGGCGCGCCATCGCCTGATGATTGATCGCCAGCTCGCGGGGGGTATAAAAGGAGGAGGTGCAGGAGCTGTTCCTCACTCTCCTCTCTGTGCGTCCTCCTGCCACAGCACAACCTTCAGCCTCAATCATGTCCCAGTACGCACGCTCCGTCACCACCACGACGCGCAGCTCCGGCGGCTCGACGCGCAGCTCCTCCGGCGGCATGGGTGGCGGCATCATCATGAACGGGAGCAGCTTTGGCATGGGTGGCGGCTTCGGCGGTGGTCTCGTGGCCAGCAAGGCCCGCAGCGTGTACGGCGGTGCGTCGGGCTCCGGGGTGCGCATCTCCTCCGTGTCCCGCGGCGGGAGCTACAGCTCCGGTGGAGGCTACGGTGGCGGTGGCGGCGGCGCCGGCGGGTACTCTATGAACTACAGCTTGTCCGGCGGTGATGACAGCGTGATCGGGAACGAGAAGTTCACCATGCAGAACCTGAACGACCGTCTGGCCACCTACCTGGAGAAGGTGCGCGCTCTGGAGAAGGCCAACGCCGAGCTGGAGCTCAAGATCCGACAGTTCCTGGACAGCAAGGTCGGACCCGCGAAACGCGACTACAGCGCCTACTTCGCGACCATCGCTGACCTGCAGAACAAGGTGAGGCCCCGGGGCGTGATGGGGAAACGGAGTCTGAATGGTGGCGGGGGGTGTCGTCAAAAGTTCAAGTTTAACTTCATGGACTCAACAGGTTTTAGAATTAAACACTAGAATGAATCAACAAGTCAAACATGCACAATGAAACGGGTGACAAAATAAATCCTTTAATGCACAAAGAGTTTAAAAACGGCAGAAAAACGAGTTTGGATGTTTAGAAAGTTGATTGGGCTGCATCTAGTGTTTAACTCCGCTGTTTCTCAGTGACGACAGAATTCCTCTGACGTTTCTGTGCAGCGGATTCACGGTTCAATTGTATTTCAAAAATGCATCTGGCCCGAGTGTTTTGTTTTTTTTTTCCTGACATTATTCACTTTTAAATGCTTGAGAGAAACTTAAGGATCATCTAATTTTATTCCAATTCTTTCAGATCCAGGGCGCAGTCCGAGTGAACGGATCGATTCACCTCAGCATTGACAACGCTCGTCTGGCTGCTGACGACTTCAGGCTGAAGTGAGTCGAGGACCATGCAAACAAATCTGATTACATTAGCAAAGCTATGACTGACTCACTGTCGGTCATATTTGGAGCTTTGCTGTGAAGTCTTTAGGTTTGACTCTGCTGCGCCCCCTGCAGGTACGAGAACGAGCTGGCCATGCGTCTGTCGGTGGAGAGCGACATCGCCGGGCTCAGGAGGGTCCTGGACGAGCTGACGCTGGCCAGGACCGACCTGGAGATGCAGATCGAAGGCCTGAAGGAGGAGCTGATCTTCCTCAAGAAGAACCACGAGGAGGTGGGCGTGGCTTCAGGTGAAGGCTTCTCTGATTTTGGTGGGTGGTGTCTGACCCCTTCTCTTCCTCCTCCTGCAGGAGCTGCTGGCCATGAGGACGCACATGACCGGGCAGGTGAACGTGGAGGTGGACGCCGCTCCCCAGGTAGACCTGTCTGCCGTCATGGCTGAAATCAGGGAGTACTACGAGGGTGTCACCGCCAAGAACCAGAGGGACCTGGAGGCCTGGTTCACGTCAAAAGTGAGTGCCGTGACATCACTTTCGAAAAGGGATGAGACTTGAAAGATACAAAAATCCCTAATGTGACGTGTGTTTGTCTGCAGTCGGAGTCTCTCAGTAAGGAGGTCATCACGCACACAGAGACTCTGCAGACGTCTCGATCGGAGATCACAGAGCTCAAACGAACGCTGCAGGGGCTGGAGATCGAACTGCAGTCCCAGCTGAGCATGGTGAGTCTCACGAACCGCTGCACTCACGCCCCGTGCGAGCCACATGACCGCTCTGTGCCTGATTGTTTGTTTCCCCGTGCAGAAAGCGTCTCTGGAGGGAACTCTGGCCGACACGCAGAGCCGGTACGCCATGCAGCTCTCCGGATACCAGATGCAGGTGAGAGCATCCCACTGTACCTCTGGAGTCAGAAGGTCAGCTGTGGCTCCCTCTTGTGATGGTAGCAATGATGAAGAAGAGGAAGGCGCTCATCCTCACTCATATTTCAACTTACTCAGCAGATCAGAAAAACTGGAAAGATTGTTTCTTGGTGGCTTTGACCACTGGAGGTCGCTGTGACTCTCTCGTCACGGTTTAAACTCTTACTGAGGGTCTCACCTTTGCCCCCTCCTCCAGGTGTCATCTCTTGAAGAGCAGCTGGCTCAGCTGAGGGCCGACCTGGAGCGTCAGTCCTCCGAGTACCAGATGCTGCTGGACATCAAGACCCGTCTGGAGCTGGAGATCGCAGAGTACCGAAGACTGTTGGACGGAGAGGCCAGCATCAGCAGCAGCAGCACCAGCGGCAGGTGAGGTTCCACCCGTCACACACCTTTCAACCAAAGATACGGCGAGATGCAACTTGGCTGATCTGCTCTCCCTTTGCTCCACAGCTTGTCGTCCGGATCCTCATCCAGGACCACCACCAAGCGCGTGGTGACCGTGATGGAGGAGGTGGTTGACGGAAAGGTGGTGTCCAGCTCTACCAGCACCGTGTTGGGCCGTTGACCTCAGCCAGCCAATCGGAAACCTTCTCTTCAGCACTGTTGAGCAGAAACTCTGAACCGACAATAAAACGAGAGTCCAAGCAAACATGATGCTTCTGTCTTTTATTTATTTTTTTATTGTAATGTGCGAACAGCAGGAGCCTCCACTTAAAACTGACGGCTCCTATTAGACTTAGTGTCAACGTGCATGCTAAATGCAGTATCTAGTCTTTACTGCAGAAGGCACAAAACAAGCCGCTCTTTAATAATGCACTGACTGCACAGGAATGGGTCACATACTTTAGTTATACATGAGTTTATTCACAGTTAAGAGGAAAATCCTATTGAAACAAAGAATTCTGAATAAAAATTGTCTAGTGGTGATTCTAAAATTCAACACTATAAAGTCAAAGTGACTCAAATCTGCAGAAATTTCACCAGTTCTAGTTTGAAAAGATACCATAATTTGCAGTTATATTTTCAGATTGAGTCAATAGTCTGGTGCTGTTACGTAGGGGGGGGGGGGCGTGCAACCATTAAACGCAACATGGAAAAATAAAACTTAAAACGTTTGGATTCCAAATGAGCTGCTAACTCTGCCTTTACTGAATGCTCAGTGATCTTTCAGAGGCAGCAGGTGAGGCAGGCAGTTCTTCTGCCTCATGTTAGGGGGCGCTCGCGAGTCCAGAGACTCTTACTCCAGCTGAAGAGGAAGAAACCTCGAGAGATGAAGCTGAAGCCGTAAAAGCTACACTTTTTAAGGATTATGTCTATAAAATGAAACTATTTTCCAAGCTGGTCTTTAAATCGAAGCAGGAGGTGATAAGTCCTTTATAAATGAAGGTACGGCTTTAATAACAATTAATGAATGAAATGAGCGTCACGTGATGCTGCCTGTTTGCTCCTTGTCATTCACTCTTTTTTTCATCACTTTTACTTTCTTTCTTCTTTTCTGTTGGCGAGTTTTACTCGTTTCTATCCAGCATGATGGGGTTTTTTTTCCAAGTCTTGACAGTAAAAGGAGCACCGGAAATAATTTAGAACTGTCAAACCCTTCACTGTGTATATATTTATTTACCATGTGCCTTGTAAATATAAATTCTCCCCTGTGCATATTAGTATTATTTAATATTCTTTCTCATTTGATGTAATATTTTATTCTTTTAATATCCTCTTCTAGTCTGTGTGGATTAACTGTAAAGAATTTTCTGCTGGGATTGTTCTGGTGGAGAAGTGGTTCGTTCTCTCACGTCACAACGAGAATGTCATAGGTTTGAATACCAGCCAGGGTCTTTCTGTGTGGCGTTTGTATGCCTGTGACAGATTATGTAAAGCATGTTGGGGGTATCTGCATGTAAAGGAGAGCCGTGAATTGAAATCAGGGCCTGAAATGATAAAACAAGACGGATCAATAAGAAATGAAGACGTGGGACTGTTGACTGGTTGATCTGGTTTGAACATGTCAGGCTCTGGTTACACTTGGTACTCATTTGCTCACACTTTTCTGTATTTTTCTCGTAGTGGCTGCGATAGCTATTTCAATGTCAAGTTGTTCCTTTTTTTTTTTGCCCATAACTGGAATTCTTCAATCTACAATTCCTCCCTATTTTTCCATGGATGTGTAAGTAAAGCAGCACGTTCAACATTTCCATATGGATGAAGCTCTTGAATGATCTCGTTGAACAGCGACTAACATGCTTTGTGCGACACTGACGCCACATGTGCTTTTGACTGGTGTAACGTCTTCATTACACCACTGTTTAAGTGCAATTATTCATTTTTCAGCATGAGTCACAAATTCAGTCAACTGGTTACTTCGTGGCATGAGCCACAATGTTTGATGCAAGTCCTGTAATGTGGCGCCCTCTTGTGGTTCGTTGTGAAAAGCCAACGACTATGTAGGGACAAATAATGCGCTTACCCCGGAGGAGACCCACCTCACTGATAAAGATCACATTCAACTGCCTCAAGGAGGGTTTGTCCTGGTTTGTTTTTATCCTGCTGTTGGAGGAGTGGCTGAATTGCATAACGGATGAAGGAGGTCGCCGTGTGCCTGTGATAGGATTACTACATGAGGAGGAAGTGGCTTTCACGAACATCCATTGTTCACTGGCCCACCCAGGAGATTAGCTTCCCACTGTGTTTGTCAAAGGTGGAAATCATAATGTTAAATCAGTTATTGTTGGCAATTCCAGCTGTTATCTGAATCTAAATGTCCCCCTGATAAGCTGATCATCTTCCATTCAGGCGGTGATGAAAACTCAAGCAGGCTAAAAGGTAAAGAAACAAGCATCTCAAACAGCTAACAGACTGAAAAGGTAAACAATCATTGGACCAAGTGAGAGCTTCTACGAATCAGTGCAGAAAACCAAGGCTCCTGATCTGTTGAAGGACTTTTACTATCGACTTAAGCTAAAAATCGTTCTGGAAAGACGAGCATGGTTTAATTAAGGGTTTTCAACCTGACGAGGCAGCTGGGATCACTGTGGACGTTTGCAAAGTGTTTTAAAGGGTGGCGCTCGATATGTTTAATGATTCTTTTGAAATGGACAGAGTTAAATCGTCTTTCTGGTTTTGTACATGTGGCAGACGGCCAAGATCTTTCCTGAAACCACAAACATACTACACCACTAACAGATACTGTATTTAGGCACATATTAAAGGAAGTATTTAGAATTAACGTCACTTCAATGATCCACCCCACTGCCTTTCACAAGAAATTTATCAGTTTTTATATTTGCATTGTGGACATTTATCTTCAGACTTCATCCCTTCATGTCTGAAGGATTTGTATGTGTGAAAATGATCCGATTCCTTCAAACAGGCTATTTTAAAGGCCTCTATGTCAAGCTGGGAAACACACTAATGCAAAGATTCAATTAGGTTAGACGAGTTAATCTAAAACAGATTGAGAGATTTAGTATAAAAGTCAGGATTGACACAACTTTCAGCCTTCAGTAGTAAAATACAACACACACCATACAAGTTGTAGTAGTAGTGTGTGTGTGTGTGTGTTCTGTATTTAAAGTCATTATGTAAGAAGCCACCTCTCATTCAAAGTGGGACACTGCTCATGCTGCTCCTCCTGACTCCTCATTGGCCAGCTGTGGTGTGATGTCATTTAGAAACCGGCCAATCAGAGAGAAGAAGTTGGTTACGCTGCTGCAGGTCGACCCACATCCTCCCAGCCCCGGAGGGTCCACTGTTTGACTCCTCAGCCTAAAGATACTTACATGATACTGGGAGTGTCCTGAACCTCGCCTTGTTATGATTTAATGTATTGAAAGAACACCTCCTTTGTTTGGACTGAGCATTTTGTTATTCAAGACAATCATATCTCAGTGTAACAACGTTCAGATAGTCTCATACGTTACTCCACCTGCTTCATTATGCACAAAACAATCTCGACAGTAAATTAACTTAATCATCTTTCCACTGAAATAATTACCCAAATAATGCCTCTTCTGTACAGGAAATCAAAATGTGAACGCTAAACCTCATTTATCAAGTCTCATCAATCAATCAATTATTGAACAAATAAAGTTCTGAATAACTAGTTTTTTTTTTAATCCTGCTTTAATTGAATGTTTCAGCTTTATAGGTAACTCTGTTAGCTCCAGCGCTAATTTAGCTTCCGGCCTCAGTTTGTGACTTATTTTTCAGTACTAAAAATAACTATTTGTGTCTCAGCTCAGAAGAATAAAGTGAAAAATGAAGCAGCCGTTATTGCAGCCCAGCAGAAAAACACAAAGACAGAGGGATTCCTCTCTGCATATTTATACATATATATATATAGAAGTTTTTACAACAGATCACACAGAATAAAATACCGCAGAATTCACTTCGTACAGTTTGTGTCTAAAGTCTGAATATTATTTACATCTTTTATACAAACATCTGGATTACAGCCTCGTTGGTGGGCGGAGCTGTCTGTCGGAGCTGCTGCGCCTCTGATTGGCTGGTGCTGTTAGGTTAGCTGGTGTGGAAGTTGCGGATGTGGTTTGTCCTCTTGGAAGAGATTCATGGTGAATCCTGTTTCCTTCACGGTCAACGTTCACGTTTTAAAGTCTCCGAGTCGTTCGTGAGGATTTTATGTAAAAGGGAACATGACGCTGGACTCGATCGGGCTGAAATTTAAAAAAAGTCACCGATCACTGTGTTCAGGCGTCGATGCGGAACGACAGCAGCTTCTCGGAGTGCATGTTGTTGAGCGTGCGCAGGTCGGCCAACTTCAGCAGCAGCTTGGTGAATCGCGGCGATTCCAGGTTGGCGTGGTTGTTGCCGGGGGCGACAGCCGACTTGTTGACCAACGAGCGCAGAGTTTGGATCAGGTTCTCCTGCAGTTTCTCCACTGACACCACATTCTCGATGCCCAAGCGGTCTGGAACACAGAGACGGATGGAGAGAATTAACAACAACTCTGCACTGGGCTGGTGCATCACACACAGGTACAGGACTACAAAGATGGAGGATAACACACAGGTATAGGACTACAAAGATGGAGGATAACACACAGGTATAGGACTGCAAAGATGGAGGATAACACAGGTACAGGACTACAAAGATGGAGGATAACACACAGGTATAGGACTACAAAGATGGAGGATAACACACAGGTATAGGACTACAAAGATGGAGGATAACACACAGGTATAGGACTGCAAAGATGGAGGATAACACAGGTATAGGACTACAAAGATGGAGGATAACACACAAGTACAGGACTACAAAGATGGAGGATAATACACAGGTATAGGACTACAAAGATGGAGGATAACACACAGGTACAGGACTACAAAGATGGAGGATAACACACAGGTATAGGACTGCAAAGATGGAGGATAACACACAGGTATAGGACTGCAAAGATGGAGGATAACACAGGTACAGGACTACAAAGATGGAGGATAACACACAGGTATAGGACTACAAAGATGGAGGATAACACACAAGTACAGGACTACAAAGATGGAGGATAACACACGTATAGGACTACAAAGATGGAGGATAACACACAGGTATAGGACTGCAAATATGACGAATTTCTTTAGTTGGATCTAATGCTTTTGTAGTTTACTGATGTTTTGGTCTTTTGTCTGAAGAAGAAGAATGATTTCTGGCTATAAACAGGAATCTTCTTCTTTTCACTCTTAAATAGCAGCAACAAACAGGCAGGGCGGGGCCTATGGAGAGTGTTCTTTATGTGTAGTACCTGCAGACACCAGGACGACGGCGGTGAAAAGGCTCAGCTCATCAGCGTTCAGCTCCAGCGCCGCCAGCTTGTGGCTGAAGTCAAACATGGCAGCCAGCAGCTGGTTCATTCCCATTGCCCGCAGCTCCTGCAGGCCGTACGTGGCACCTGAGATGAAGGTCACCGTTTGTTCCTTGATGTTGAACAGCGACGCGAAACGGACCATCAGCACCTGTGAGGATAGAGAGGACCCTCCGGTCAGATCTTGGGTGTCTTCTCCTGCCTGGTCATCGCGAGGACGTCACAACCGCGTACCTCGAAGGTGCCGGCCTTCAGCAGCGTAACCTGGTCGCTCTCCGTCAGCGTGTTGAATCCCGGTATATGTTTAGCGAACTCCACCACTTCGCGCACGGCAGGCGTGAAGGACAGTGAGAAGTCCTCCCAGATCTGCTGCGGGCTCCTCGACGGGTCGGCGTGAGGCTGCATGTTCATCGGACATGCCTGCGAAGAGAGGACACCAGTCAGAAGGTTGATCGTCAAACTCCTCCCACCTAACGGGACTCAGCCAATCAGAGCGTGCGCTGACGGCTCTTACCAAGACGATGTCCTTGTGGTTCTTCGCCGCACAGCTCTGCCCCTGAGTCACATGATCGGGGAATCGGCCTCCTCCAATCAGATTGCTGTTGTGCAGGACCCGCCTCCCGTTGCCGTGGTGATGGTGAGTGGTGTTGCGCTGCTCGGATGTCAAGTAGCATCCGGTGCTTATGTTGTTGTTATGGCGATAGATGGTGTTCAGGCCATTGGCATGGAAACCGTTGGGGCAGTGGTTGGACCCCCAAAGCTCCGCCTCGCCGTTGCGATGGTGGTTGTTCTTCTCGAGTGGCTTGGACAGCTTGTCAGGGGCGTACAGGAAGGTCTCGCGGTGGGCACGGGCAATGGCGCTGATCGTGGAGTCAACACCGGGGCTCGGAGGTGAGGTCGAAGAGGGGCTCTGGCAGAGGGGCTGGGCCAGAAGAGAAGGCTGGGGAGGAGGAGGAGGGGAGGAAGAGGAGGCCGCTGCTGGAGGAGAGGGGGATGAAGGGGTGAAGGGGAGGGCCGAGGGCTGAGGCTGTGGAGCAATGGTGACCCCCGGGCACGGCGAGGAGGACGACGACGACGAGGAAGAAGAGGAGCAGGATGAAGAGAGGCTGGCGTGCTGGAAGTCACTCTGCAGCTGGTTGTTGACCATGTTATTCATGGCGCTCTGCATCTCTGCCAGCATCCTCTGCTTCTCCCGCTTCGGAATCCGCCCGAAACGAACAGCTGTGAGAGGAACAGGAGGAGGAGGAGGAGGTGGTGTTAATGTTGCCACCACATTGAGGTGTGTGTGTGTGTGTGTGTGTGCAGACAGTACTGACCGTCGCGGCTCATGCCCACTGACAGGCACTTCTTAAAGCGACACTGCTGGCAGCGGTTCCTGTTGATCCTCATGATGACGCAGCTCTCGTTCTTCACACACTTCTTGTACTGGATGTTCTGCTGGATGCTGCGTCGGAAGAAACCCTGCAGAGAGACACAGCGACACACACATCACACACCATCATCACGCACACCACACTTCATCACGAACAGATATCACACACACATTACAAGTTCATCAAACACACACCTGCATCTCACACACCTGCATATTCATCACGCATGCACATCTTCGTCCCACCTTCATCACATACACACAGGGCAACGTCATCTCTCACACGCACACACACACACACACACACACACACACACACACACACACACACACACACACACACACACACACACACACACACACACACACACACACACACACACACACACACACACACACACACACACACACACACACACACACACACACACACACACACACACACACACACACACACACACACACACACACACACACACACACACACACACGGAGGAGGAGGAGGGCCTGACCTTGCAGCCCTCACAGGCGTGGACGCCGTAGTGGAAGCCCGAGGCCACGTCTCCACACACTTTGCACAGCAGCATCAAGCCGCTCAGCTCTGAAACACAAACATGAAGGATGAGAACCGAACGGGCTCGTCTGGATCCGCCTCAAAGGAATCATTCAAACTCTTACTGCTCAAGCTGGCCACCGACTTGGTGGGCGACGCCCTCAGGGAGCCGCAGCCATCGTCCCGCCCGCGAGGAGAGCCCCCCGCTGAGGAGGAGGAGGCGGAGGAGGAGCCGTCATCTCCGGCCGAACCCGAGCTGCTGCTGCCGCTGCTCAGGGACGGAGGAGTGGAAAAGGAGGGGAAGCAGGGCTGAGAGTTTGAGTTCTCGCTGTACATGGAGACCGGGCTGGTTCTGCTCGGTGAGCCTCCACAGGAGCCCACGTAGGAGATCACGCCTCCTGCAGAGAGAGAGGACGACGGGAGGAGGTGTGAGACGTAGAATTTATAACTGAAGAACTTCGTTATTGTGAAAGTGAAAACAGTGCATCTGCTTTCATAAACCCACGTGGCTCATCTCAAATGAACTTGACTCCTGTAAACTGCTCCTCCAAACTCCACCCTTGTCTCTCTGTCTTGGGAAGCTCTCGTGTTTCAAACTGGATTGAGTCTCACCGAAGTCTTAAGTTGTTCACGAGTCATCAGAAGAGAGTATTTGCGTTTTCTTCGATGTGTGCGATTAAACATAGGATGAACATTCGTCCGAAAAGGTACAAAAGCATGAGCAGCTGCTCAGTTGGGTGGGGGGTGGGGGGGGACTGTGGCTTTTATGTGTCTCTGCTAATGTAACCATGGTAACAGACAGGAGGGGACGGGCTCGGAGTGAAAGTTCAAAACACAAAGACTTTCTAGGAAATCTGAGAACAAAGCCCCCCCCCCCCCCCCATGGTTTATTTAAAAAGACCCTCTAGGTGCAAACATGTGCAAACAGTGTCTGTGCGAACTCCCAGTGTGTTTGTGTGTGTGTGTGTGTGTTTCCTCCTCATCTCTGGGTGCAGCTGGTCGTCTGCACGTGTCACAGCCACACGTTTGTGCCCCATCACAGTACAGTGGGTATACACACATTGTACACATGCATTGCACACACACACACACACACAGTCAGGTCCTTCATGGTCTGGTGTACTTGTATTCAGACTGTAAAGACGCATTCTGTGTAATTGCGTCACAGTCACACTGAGCAGCTTCATGACAGTCTACAGCCCCCCACCTCCCATCCACCCCACGCACACACACACACACACACACACACACACACACACACACACACACACACACACACACACACACACACACACACACACACACACACACACACACACACACACACACACACACACACACACACACACACACACACACACACACACACACACCAACTCCTCCGGTGAGCTGGTCTGGAGGCTCGTGTGCTCGCTGTGGTCACGCCCTCCAGCCACGTGAGTCCTGCGCACAGCCACCTGACTGGCTGCTGTCGGCGCCGCCTCCACACTTCTCCCCCTCCTCCTCCTCACCAGCTCTCACGTTCACGCCATTCATCAGCCACCCACACAAGCACACACACACACATGCACACCTGAGGTTTACATGACGACGTAGAACTAAAACCACCAGAACCACCAGGTGGGCCGGCATCCAGTCTGTGATTGTCTCAGAAAGCTTCTGGAATGTTGTCAAAAGAAGGATCCGCTTCTAACTAAATATAGAAATGGCAAAAAGAATAAGACTCCTCACAAAATATAGGAGTGAAAGTGGCCGAACGTTAAACTGCTCTGTGGTTACAGACAGAATTATTGCACAAGTATGATCATTTGCAGTGAATAGACAATTGGGTATTGCACAGTTTTGCATTATGGTATGTGAGATGTAGGATGGTGAGGTGGGTAGCGGCTACTGCTCCTTCCCCTCTGTCCTCTGTCCCCCCCCTCCCCAGTGACGAGTTGTACAGACCTGGTGGCCTGAGGGACAATGGACTTAAGTCTGTTAGTCCGACATTTGGGAAGAAGCAGTCTCTCACTGAACATGCTCCTCTGGTTGTTGATGACGGTGTGCAGAGGGTGCCTGGTATTGTCCATACACACAGTATACTATTGATTAATAAATGTAAATTCTGCTGCTGTAACACAGGCAGTAAAGCAGACCCGGGGCATGATGGCGCCTCCACCGTGTTTTACAGTACATTATATTCTGATGGGGCTCTGCTCCCGCCCCACCTTTACACCCACATTACTGCTGTCAGATGTGATGTTACCATCAGGACGTGACATGGACCTTGTTGTGTTGTGGAGGTTGGACTTGAACTTTGTGTTCACAGTAGATCTGTTGGCCCATATCTATGAGATAAGCAGTCACATGTAACATTTCAGGGATCAACTACAACTCTTACGAAGCATCCCACTGATACATTCTCATAAAGTGAAACAGCAGAAAGAGGCTGCCTGGTGCCATGGCAACAACACCCACACACACATGCAGCCATGGAGCAAAAACCTCTTACACCATTAGTAGAGGTATTTATACATGAATCAGCTTCATGATGGCTCCTTAAAGGAGGCAGGAGCAGCAGAAGCAGGAGGGAGGAGAGTTATGTAATGAGCTCAGGCTGAGCAGCAGCCAATCATAGCGCGCGCACCTCAGTGAAAACAAAGCGCACATGGCTCAGTTTGTTGCACCATGTGAACCGGCACAAGCTCCCAAACACAGGCCGGCGCGCACGTACGTGCCCGCGCTAATACATACATACAGGCATACACGCGGAGAGACCCACCGACTGTAACCGTGACCCGGTTTCCTCAGAACACGGGGCGGATACACGGTGAACGGCCCCGTGACTGCGCTACGCGCACCTGGACACGCACACACACAAACGTCACCGGCATCGGGTGAAATGAAACTGCCAGCATGCCAGTCCCATCGAACCGGGTCGGATCGGCTGATCCACCTTGCAACAGCAACCGGTTTGACGCTTCCGTCTGCCGCTTGTGAAAGGCGCCGCTGCAGCGGCAACGCGACGCGGCGTCTGTTTGCGATCTCGTGCGGCGCGGCGGGTGCGTTTTGACGCGTTGCGCTTCCATCTGACATTTATCAAAAAGCAAAAAACAAACATACAAACACGCAACCATGAAGATTACCTGAATAAAAATGAACCAAACATCCCTAAACGCCACTGTGGCCACCTTTTACGCACGAGCGCACTTTAGAAAGTCAAAGAAACGGCGTCCGGAGGCGCGCGTGTCTGATCTTAGCGTGACGGGGTGACGACCGGGGTGAGGATGACACCCGTGTGTCACCGGGTTGTTTACCTGTGCTGTTGTTGTTGTTGTTGTTGTTGTTATTGTTGTTGTTTGTCCTGGTAGTCATCGCGGCTGATTAAAGATCCACGTTCCCCCGCGTCACCCAAAGAGAAGACTAAAGAAAAACGGCGCTATTCCATCGTTTTGCTCCCGGTTGCGATATCGGTTCTGTTCGTGGGTCTGTCTGTCGGTTCTAGTGCTTCTCGCGCTGATGATCCTCCGTCTGCTGCACTCGCTGCCTCTGTACGTAAATTTTCTTTCAAGCGGTGCGCGCGCGCAGCCGCACGCTGACGATGATGGTGATGGTGCGGGGGCCACTGCGGCCGCACGCGGCAGAAAACGGGACCATGTGACCGGCGGGGAGCGCCTCGTGCCCCAGTGACACACTTTACTTGCCCCGCCTGTCCTTTAAACCACCGAGCACGTGGAGCTGCCGCAGCGCTGTGCTGCGCGCGGGGGATTGTGGGAAATGGAGGCAAGAAGTCTAGTTTTAGTGGCATGTTTTCTCAACATTACGTGAAAAGAGGCATATTACTGTTTCCAGGAAGAGTTTGTTAAATTCACGGCAGCACAACATTGTACAATACAAGGAGATATGAATATTAAAGAAATAAAAAAAGTAGAAAAAAAAAAACATACATACACAAACAGGCAAAATATACATTATAGAAATGTGTGTAAGGTATTCAGAACATAGTGTATTTTGTTTCAGGAACAAAATGAAGACAACAATGCCACAAATGGCCCCTAAAAAGATCATTGATAATTAACTGAACACACACACAATTACATACAGGAGACACTCAATAAGAAAATGTCTAAAACGGCACAGAAACGTCCAATGCAGATGAGCAAGAAGCCTCCCAAAAAATTTACACTGATAAACAAATCAAAAACAACACAAAAAAGACACAAAACGATCCTTCCTTCCTGTGGCCATCACACTCTATAAGTCTTTCTTGTAAATAGTGTTTCTGTTGGGTTTTTAATGCCAATTACATATTATACTTGATATTTTTACAGCCTGATCTATTTATTATATTCCATACTGTGGGGAGCAACGCTGTAAAAGGATTTCCCTCTTGGAATTAATACAATGATTAAATTATTAATACATTTTGTATTCTTAAGTGCAGTTTACAGCTACAGTGTACCAGAGCGGCCAGCAGAGGGCGGATTGTTATTACCTGCAATGTACTGAAGCGGCCAATAGAGGGCAGATTGTTACCGTTTTTTCCCATTGTAAACACACTAAAATGACATGCAAAGCACAATTGTGAATAATGACGCACAGAGAGCAAAGCTTCTTCTTAAGTCTTCAAAACTCTAAACACATTATCTGCTTACACACATTTTGCAATTCAAAATGGGACTTTATTAATGCACTGAACACGGTTCTCTGCATAAGACACAACAATCTGACATAAAGTCACATGTTTGACAAAAATATGTTAAACTTGGCGAAACACCACAATGGTTAATTGTTACCACTTCAATCAGGAAGTAAACACTGTTTCAAGACCATAGCTGAGAACCTTTTTTTTTTTTTTTTACAACATTGCAGATAGAGGAAGAGAAAGAGGGAGTTTCTGTAATTTGTAAATTTGATTTTGGAAAATAATGAAATCAGATTATAAGAAATTCAAAGCCATATCAACCACAACAACACCATGTTCAACAACATTCAACAAGTCAGTCTGTCCACATTGGCTCAAATTCTCAAGTGAAACGAAATGAGAATGAAACTACTTTATAATGTGAGTTTTGAGAAAAACTTTAAAAAGAGCAAAGAGCTAAGACGAGCACATGTGGAGGTACAATATTTACTACAGTACGCAGTACACTACATGTAACATTGTTTCCCAGTGTACTGGAAAACACCATATTGGGTGGTTTTCAGCACTGTGGTGAAAGGTATGCTCTGGCTAGTTTGGTGGAAAATTAAAAAAGTAAATGTATCAACAGCATGTGTGTATCTGCAAATGCTTCTGTGCGTGTGAACAATATGAAGACATTTCTACAGTTTGAATTATTTAAGTATTATTGGAAAGTATACTAAAGATTATTGTTTTTCATTTTGCCCAACAGTGTGTAGTTAGTCAGACAAAAATGAATGAAGTGTGTGCCACTTGGTACAGAAGTTTGATTTTGATAATTCTGTGTGTAGTTTTGGTTGCAGTGCTTCATTTTGTAGGATATATGAGGTATTTTACAGTTTGCGTGTGTGGTTTTGTGAATTGTTTTAAGTGTTTTGATGAAACCAGCCAAGTTTGCAAAATTGTGTTTTAGCAAATGGAAAAAACTGTATTACCTGCAGTGTACTGAAGCGACCAGCAGGAAGCGGATTGTTATTAAATGCAGCGTACAAGGGATGCCAGCAGGGGGCGGTACCTTTCTTAAACAGAAACCACGCAGTCGTCAATACGGTGCGAGCGGCCGAAGAAGGACGGAGGGAAAGAGAAAACATTGAAAGTTTGAGAAGAGAAATCCGTCATAAGATCCGAAATATTGTCATGGAAGTCCCGGGACCGGACAGCGACTGGAGGAGCCCACAGTTCCGACAGAAAGTCGTCGCTCAGATGTGAGAAAAACCCGTTTCATTGACTCTTTTTGGAGGTGTTTCTCTGGGGTTCAGGAGCTAAGCTAAGCTAACCGCTAGCCCAGATAAGCAGGAACGGCGCGTCAATGTGGGATTTAAAAATTCGTTAACTAAATGGGAAAACACACCGAGCAAAAGTCCAACATAGCGATACAAAACACGGCGTGGAAAGTGACGGCTAGCTCTTTATTCCTGCGCTAAAGCACGTGGAAATTGTTGTTTTGAGTCTTAGCACGATTAGCCGCTAAAGCTACAGACGCTCTTTCATCCGTTAGCTGCTGTTGAAATCATGAATCAATCTTCGTCATTCCTTGAGAGAAATCTGCACGATATTCAGGAGAAAATCACTGTAAAGAAGTTGTATTATTGACACCACCAGTTGGAGCTGGGAATTTCAGTAAAAATAATGATTTCTAACGCACAGTAAACATACTGTTTTCGCAAACGAAACTCAGATTCACATTCAATGTTGTCACTTCATATGAGTGAATTAGTGTCTCCTTTATTTGGATTTGTGGTAATCAGGGGTTACCTTTTCCCAGACTAGTTTTTAGCAATAGAACCCTAATACATGGGATAACAATTGTTACATGAAAACACATTTTTGGAGGTGAAAATGACTTAAAGGAGTGTAACAGTTACATAATGCGCATACACTTCTATTAAAATGATTTAACTAGCAGGGGAGGAGTTCTAATTTTTATAAATCATGGATTACATTGGTGGCGTAAACCATCAGTGTCTGACATTCAATCTAACATGATTACTCTGTATGGGACAGGCCATGTGAGAGGTTATATGTGTGTAAAATGATATATTTCAGAATATATCCATGCAGCTTGAATTAAGAGAGTACGTTTATTCCTAATACTTCACTTTCAATTAAAATGTTTGGATTTGTCTTGTCTATAGATCCCAAGAGTTGATAACATTTGTTGAGAAAAACATTCTGTGCAACTGTACAAACCCTTTTACTGCTTTAACAGCTGTGTGTGTTTCCCCTTGTAGAGAGGATGCCATGAGGAAGGCAGGAACTGCTAACACCACACAGAAGTCCAGCACAGACATGGAGAACCATGTTTATGTCAAAGCCAAAACCAGGGTGAGTCTTTCAGGATCTGTGCGCCTTCCAGCAGCCTATTTCTTTTCTTTGTTTCATTCAGTTCAGATTGTTTGAGTCTGATATGTTTGGATGAACTGTCCTGTCACGTTAAATTGATCTGCAGGTGGAACTAGTCGTAGAACTCAGGCTGTAAGTTGCAACTCTGCAGCATGTATTTCCCATTACCTGAATATTCAGTGTCTCTTTCAGCTGAGTTTAGACCCAGTTTTACAGGAGAAACTGTTAAACCTTTTAGTGATTTCGTGCCTTGTTTACATGATGATGATGGCACTGGAAACGGCTCCACTTGTGCAAGAAGATCAATAACAATGGAGGATTACACAGTGAATCTAACAAAGTGCAATTACCATTTACTTCACCATTGTCTCCCATCAGAGACTTTGCTTACTGAGATATATATGATGATGAAGAGCAGCTAAAAGGTGCAAATATGTTTATATCCTACAGTTACGCCATCTAGTGGCCCTACATGACAACTACAACTTCTTTAATGTCTTATGGTTGATATAAAATGTTTAACTTTTCTTGAACTAGAAAAATCAAACAGTTTCCATCAAATTGTTGTCAAGTGAACTGGATGACTGAGTCTGCAATGCTCCCTGAATACAACTGCACATGCTCGGGAGCCACCTTCTTCATACTTGTCGAGCAGAGTGTGAAAGTGATGATATTTTGAAAAAATACTTTTCCTAGTTTCTGATTTAGTGTCTTTGTGCTGATGTTTTGTCTTCAGGAGGAATATTTGTCACTGGTGGCTCGACTCATCATCCACTTCAGAGACATCCGTGAGTGTGAAACTCCAAACTCAGATTACAATGAATTTACACAAACGAAATGAGAGAAAATATCAAACCGCATGTGTGTACGTTAAACTGAGCATAGACGCATTTCTTTAAACCTTTTTTGTCGTGAAATACTCTTTGTATTTTTTTTGTATTACAGCGTAGTAAATCACCATTCAATTGAACTTTTTAGGAACCATTTTGCATTACGTGCCATTAAAAAATGCTATTATCCAGTTCTCTCATGACTCTGATCATTTATCGTATCATCAACCCAATGATGGATGAGAAGATTGATTTTGGTGCATTTTTACATTTTGTCTTTATGATGAAACTGCTCAGTAAAAATCCTTGGAACAGACGATCACTGACTGCACATCAAAATAATTTTATATGGAGAAAAAAACCCCGTTTTTAAGCAGGTATAAAACTTTGTATTACATGTGGTTGACATTTTTGTCAATGCCCAACATGGAGTTCAGATTTAGAAAAATAACCACTGTTTAGAACTTCATGAACTTGGCTGCAAATAAATATGAAATTCAGCTTACTTTCACTTTCAGACTCTTTTAAGGCTTAAAGTGTGGCTTGTGGCTCTCATTTGAACTGATCCAGTACCCGAGTCCTTCTTGGGTTTTGTGGCTCTGATTTGAAGCTGATGTTTTATTCAGAAGTTTTCCTCTCAGACACCTGAGCCTGCTGTAATCAGAGTTGTCGCTGTGTGTCTCCTCACAGATAAGAAGGCTCTTGGAGGTCCTGGTAAGGCGAATTCTGGTCATGGTCTTTTCTCTTCCGCCCTCTGCCCTCTGTTCTATCTCTACCTGCTGTGCATGTCGGAGCTGCGTAATATTGTCTGTTGTCTACCCTTCTGCTAGATCCCATGAATGCCCTGACTAACCTGACAGGGGGCCCGGGTGCCATTGGCATGGGGCCTCGCCCCACCGGCGCTCCAGTGGGGGGCATGGGGGCCATGGGGCCGATGCAGATTGGCCCGCATGCCATGGCAGGGGTGGCTGGAAACCCACAAGCCCGTGAGTGTTTTCTCGGTGTGGCGTGTTTGCAAATGTGCAGAGCGTCCGGTGGATGCTCGCTGCGTCTGATCAGGGCTGCTCTTCTTCTCTGCTTCAGCACGTCGCGTGTGGGTGTGTGTCTGTTCGTGTGGGTGCGCGTCTGATCGGTACTCACCTGCCTCTTGCTCCCGCTTCAGTTGGAGGCCCAGGCCAGATGCCCATGCAGCAGATGGTGCAACAGCAGCAGTCCATGCAGTCTATGCAGTTCCAACAGTTCCAGCAGGCACAGCAGCAGCAACAGCAACAGCAGCAGCAGCAGCAACAGCAGCAGCAACAGCAACAGCAGCAGAGTGCCATGCAGCAGCAGCAGAACGCCGCCGCCATCCAGCAGCAGTTCCAGGTGCAGCAGCAGCTCCGGGCACAGCAGCAGCAGCTGCAACAGCAGCAGCTGCAGCAACAGCACCAGAACCAGCAGCAACAGCACCAGAACCAGCAGCAGCAGGCACAGAACCAGCAGCAGCAGAATCAGGTGCTCACCTCAAAACAACTGTGTACCAAATAAAACTATCAACCTGCTGACACCTGAGCGCACCTGATTGTACCGCTACACGCCAACAGACACCTCAACAGACGTACAAACACTTGAACTCAACCTATGAGCTCACAGCTCCATCCTGACGTACTGATTTGATCTGCGACTTGAGGAGCACGCTGGATCGGCTCTGAGCTCACATGTTTCTGTACACTGACAGCGGTGGCTCGTTCATGTCTCCACAGATGCACCAAACAAGGATGCAGCAGCAGCAGATGGTGCAGCTGCAGCTCCAGCAGCAGGCTCAGGCTCAAGCGCAAGCACAGGCGCAAGCACAGGCACAGGCACAGGCACAGGCTCAGGCTCAGGCTCAGGTGCAGGCTCAGTCCATCCAGCACATGGTGCAGCAGCAGCAGCAGCAGCAGCAGCAGCAGCAGGTCCAGGCTCAGCCTGGTCAGATGCCTCCACACTCTCAGCAGCAGCAGCAGCAGCCCGGCATGGCTCCTCAGTCTCTGGCTGGACAGATGAGCAACACTCAGCACGTCCCCATCAACTCTCTGAGCCAACAGCAGCAGCAGCAGCTGAAGATTCAGGCCTTCCAGGTGAGGCTGCTTCCCACTTGTAGGCGATGTTTTCCTTTGAGCTTCAAGTCTGAGTCCATGGTGTGCTGTCCTCTTCAGGTAGGGTGGAGACCTACATCAGGGGTCGTCTCAAGATCCAAATTTGCTCCCTTTACTCGCTTAACTTAGTACATGGGTTTATAACAATCATCCAGTGGAGGGCAGTGCATCGTGTTGGTTTAACATTTCTAATCCAAACTGGGTTCAAAACTGCTAAAATAAGTATTTCTCTCTCTTGTAGTATATAAATATTGGTTTGGGGAAATACTTTGTAATGTTTTAGCTTTGGTATTGAGGAAGTTTCTAAACTGTTAACACATTTGAAGCTTCTTTGTTGAGTAACGTTGATTGTGGTGTAGTCTTCTTTGTTGCTTTCTCCTGTGGCATATGAGCTATACTGCTCAACACTGCCCCTGCAGTTGGTATTACTTTTTGCGACACAGCCATAAGCTCCCTGCATACATATCAAATTACACATGTAATCAAAACAGACAGAAGCCACATCTGTATCCGTCCCATTTGTGACATTTTCATTTGCTACTGATAAAAAAATGGAGGAAACATGGGTGTACATGATAATAAAGTGTGTTTTGTGTCTGTGTGTGAAAGCAGGCCCGTGCAGCCTTGCAACAGCAGCAGGCCCAGCAGCAGCAGGCGGCGGCTCAGGCACAGCTCAATGCAGCCTCCGTACCCGGACAGGTGAGTGAGCACCACCCACACCCTCACAGGGCCCAGAGCCTCTGCTGTGTAAAATCTAACCTTCTGAAACGATAAAAACAGAGCGGTTTCCATTTGATTGTTGTCAACCACACATCTGCCACCAGCTGTGTTTGCAGATTCTTCATAGTGCTTCAAAATATTAAATGCAGAATTTTAAAAAATCACTGCGATGTTGGAGATGGAAGCATGCAGATGGTGGAAGAGTCGCAGTTATAAATGTGTCCGTCACAGAATAAAGACGTACAAATCTTTAAGAATCTGATCCCAATCATAAAGAAGAAAAAATTGTTTTTTTGTTTTTTTTTAACCATCTGCTAAGGGATGGGATCCATCCACAGTGGTTAACCCAGAGTACAACTGTCCAAATCATGAAAGACTCCCCTAGAAAGGGACCCGTCCCATCCATAACATGTCTCTGCACAACATGGAAGCCCATGTCAGGCATCATAGCAGTTATGATCAACGGGCACATGGCCCAGTACATGAGCAAGGCACAGAAAGGACTTGGTACTAATACCACAGGAGCCAAACTCCAGCAACTGGTTGACCAACCTGTGAACCGTCTGGATTAATTACATGAAAGTCGACAACTTGGTGCCACACATGGATACTGGGATGTTTGGAACATTAACTTCATAAAGAACTCCAGGGGACTGTGGAAGACGATGCTGGAAGTTGACTCAACGCGGATCGCTCAAGTTAACATCAAGTGGCTGTACTGTCACCACCGCTGCTCTACATGGACGTCGACCCCCTCAATCAGATCGTCACAAAGGCTTGATATGGATAAAGATTCTGCATTGGAGCAACATCCAGCTCATCGACCCACACCGCCAGGATTTCATTTGGGTTATAGCCTCTGGTCTGATTCACAGCTGAATACTTTCATTGATTGTGAATTTTGTATTTTCTAGAAGGAACCACAAAGTTACCTGCTCCTGACTGATGAAGACACTGGTGAGTTGGAGATGAGTGAGGAACCCCACGAAGCAAAACATGAAGCGGGACCAGAACGTCTAATCGTGCAACACTTCACATCCCAAAGCGTTGTCGATAGGCTCGTGTTTGAATTCATCATTGATGATGTTCAGTCCTTGTCCTTGGTGGAGCAACCTTCATTTAAGAAGCTCGTCGAGGGAATCGGCAGCGGCAAAACCGTCATGTGCAGAAAGACTCTCGTCCAGCGTGTCGACAGGGAATTCTCTGCAATGACACAAGCTTTGATTTCAACACTTGAGAAAGTGACGTACGTGTGCACCACAGCAGACTTGTGGACGGCTCATAGCAGAAGCTTCCTTGGTGTGACATGTCACTGGATTGAGGAGCAGACGATGGAGAGGAGGTCTGCGGCCCTGGCCTGTGTGCGGCTGAAGGGACGACACACGTTTGATCTTATTGCGGCAAAACTCTTTGAAATCCACGCCGAGTACAAAATCCAACACAAAGTAACGGCGACAGTCACCGACAGTGGAAGCAACTTTGGTAAAGTGTTCCAGGAGTTTCAAACAAGTGAGAAGGCAGCAGAAGAGGAAGTGCAAGACAGAATCCAGTTCGTGGACGTGGGCGCCATTCTCAAGAAGGGGAGAGATGAAGAGCTTCGTTTGATCCTCCCGCCTCATCACAGAAGCGCCGCGCACACGCTCGGCCTTATCGCCACCAACGAAGTGCACGAAGCAGCATCACAAGGTCCCTCCCGCAAAGTGTACCGAAGAGCAATGACCAAGTGTGCGTCCATTTGGAAGAAGACGCGCAGCTCGGCGGCGGCGGCAGAAGCCGCTCAAGACGTTGCAAACATGAAGGTTTCCATTCCGTGTGTCAAGATGGTGTTTTGAATATATAGCCGTTTCCAAAGTGATTGAGCTGAATGAAGAGCAGCTGCACGACTTCTGGGAGTGAAGAGGCTGAGCCCTCACCAGCTGACCTTCCTCAGGGAGTATGTGGCGGCGTTACAGCCGCTCGCTCAGTCCATCGATCTTTTGCTGCGCGAGAAGAAGCGCCACCTTGGGTTCCTCATTCCAACCATCTTGAGCCTGAAGTCTAAACTCACCGACAAGCTGCCAGACGCGACCCATACGTCCGGCATCATCACCGCGCTCACCGAGGCGATCGACAGGCACTTTGGCGCTGTACTGAGCAGCCACGATGCGAAGATGGCGACGGCTACCACGCCAAAGTTCGGCTCCTGCTGGCTCGCCGCTAAAGAGAAAGAGGAGATGCATCGAACAATGGTTGACGAGGCAAAATCTTTGGAATCCCGAGCGTCTCCTCAAGATGAACGTGACGGCACCGACAAGAACGATGACGAGTTCTTTGTGTTCTTGAAGAGCCGGTCCAATAAAAGCACCGCTGAAAAAGAGATGAGAAGATTCCTCGACGACACCGCGAAGCCCACGGAGTCCCTGCATGCTTTTCCTCTGGTGAGGCAGCTCTTCATGAAGTACAACACCACGCTGCAGTCCAGCGCTCCAGTTGAACGTCTGTTCAGGTACGGAGGAAACGTCTTTATCGCGTCTCGGAGTCGGATGTCTGACGACGACGTGGAGCGAGTCGCGCTGCTTCGTTACAACAGAAGGTTTTGTCCCGGGTTGGGTTTGGATTAAAAGTAAACCTGCAGTTTGTTCACATGGAAACACCAGTCCATAAAAAAAAAAAGAAAATAGCTGCTTTGAAGATTCTGATATTGTTGTGCGATGTTAAGACCTTGTTTTAAATCGCAGGTCATCAAATTTAGTGTGTGGCTTTAATATTATTCATTTTCTTATTTGTTTGGAGATTAAAATGACTCCTTTCTGTGAATTGGATAATGATGTGTTCTTCAAAGTAGCTGTAGTGCCTTCAGTTCACTTTACTTGTTTTGATTTCCTTTTGTACTTTTTTGATTTCAATACTGTCGCCTGATTTTAAGAATACTTTTGATTTCCAGTTTCTCTATTTTCTCGAAATAAATTTACTGATCAAGTGACAAATCTTCTTTACTCTCATTTTTATGTATGTTTTGTATTTAAGTAATCCAAAAGTAACTCAAATTAGTTGGTACTGTCATTTTGTAATAGTTTTTCAATTTTTTCAACAGGTCATTAATAATGGATTCCATTTTTACAAGTAACCCTCCCAAACTCTGGTATTCGGATGTTATCAAACAGGGCCAGATGATCAGACCTGTAGGCTCCCATATTGTAGAGAATTCATTTTAACAATATAAAGTCTTGAAAATTACTTTTGAAATAACAATTTTAATGGTCTAAGATTTTTACCTGTGGGCCGCAGGACAGAAGTCACAAACTGATCTGTTGTGAAGCCGTGCGTGCGTACACGTGCATGCATACGTGTGCTGGATAAAACAAAAATCAGGAATTGTTATACAGTCTCACACGTGTCAATAAGAGGCAAGAGAAATAGCACAGTTATTCAGAACAAATCTCACATTACGCCACGTCGTGGTGATATTGTGTAACTGGAGCTTGAGCCAAATCTTTTCTGTCAAATCAAACTTGACTATTTTAGCTTTTTTTTTTTTTTTTTGCAGTTTTTTCCCCCAAAATTTTATTTTTCATAAAGTTGTTCCAGCAGAGTTTTTTTTTTTTTTTTTTAACCCCATTTTTTGTGGTTTTAGCTGATTTTAGCATTTTAGTTATGCCTCTTTTAAAAGTCCTTTTGAAAATGACTTTTGTTGTGTCAATAAAATGAAAACAAAATCAAGTGTTTGAGTCTAACTTTGTGAAAGGTTCAGGGAGCCTCTCCAGAAAGGCCACAGATTGCAGACCCCTGGTGTAATGGGACGGATGTCTTCTCGCCTCTGTGTCTCTCTGCAGCTGGTTCGTCCTGGGATGCAGATTCCTGCACGGCTGCCTCGAGCGGTTCTCAACCCGTCCATCCCTCCGCCCAACGCTGCTGCAGCAGCCGCTGCCGCTGTGGGGGCCCAGGCCATGACGCAGCAGGTACTCGTCCAGACTCTGACCTCCTGCTACCTGATGGTGGAAACATGCTCCTGACCGCCCTTCTCCATACTCCACCCGCTCGCCTCCACAGGTGCAGCAGCACTCCATGATGCCCTCGCCGGTCCAGGTGCAGACGCCACAGTCCATGCCCCCTCCCCCACAGCCCTCGCCGCAGCCGCCCACCTCTCAGCCCAACTCAGCCAGGTAAGACACGGGGGGCGCTGGTCCTCCCTCCTCTGTGCCCCCCCCCCCCACCTCCTTCCTACGCCGGTCCGCTCACCGCTCTGCGCCTCCTCTCTGCAGTTCGGGTCCCACGCCGTCGCCAGGAGGCTTCCAGCCCAGCCCCTCCCCTCAGCCCTCCCCAAGCCCGGCCACCTCCAGAACCCCACAGAACTACGGAGTCCCCTCCCCCGGACCGCTCAACACCCCCGGTAGCTCCGCCCACCTCACCTGTCAGCTGGTGTCACGTAGTTGATCTCGGCTAATGGATAATAGAGCATCTTCCTCAGACTGACCCACACAGCTCATCTTGACACGACAGTAATCCAGCGGTGTGACTGTATGACTGTGTGCATGAGTCGACCCCAGTCTGACCTCTGTGGCCCCGCCCCCTCAGGTAACCCCAGCTCGGTGATGAGTCCAGCCGGAGCCTCGTCTCTGGAGGACCAGCAGTACATGGAGAAACTGAAGCAGCTCTCCAAATATATTGAGCCGCTGCGACGGATGATCAACAAGATCGACAAGAACGAAGGTGAGCTGCTGGTCTGAGCTCCTGTTTCACACCAACGTGGTCGTGTTGAGGCGGTTTGTTTACGACACATCAGGAAAGGAACGCTTTCCTACACATGACCACTGCAGTCGGTTGTTTTTCTGCACGACACAGTAAATCAACAGGCACAACAATGGAAGTTTCACTCTGAATTGAGCAAAGTCTTCATTCAAACGGACTCGTCAGCCTCGCCATCAGGACCGAAGCTAGGAAATGTTAAGAGTGAGGCTGCTGGTAAATGGTAATTAGTGTGATGTCCTCAAGTATAGAAACGATCTGCATTCAGGGGGTGAGAACGAGCCCAGATTGAGCTGGAAAGATTCCAGTAGATAAGATTGGAGTGAGAAGCAACAGTGAAAACAGGAAGTGATGCGATCACCAGCTGTTGCACAGCGATGAAATGTTTGTAAAAACTGCAGTGTGTGTTTTCAGACAGAAAGAAGGACCTGAGTAAGATGAAGAGTCTACTGAACATCTTGACAGATCCGAACACCAGGTAACACACACACACACACACACACACACACACCCTCAGTGACAGCCTTTCAGTTTAAAGTGACTGTTTCATTGTGTGTGTCCTGCAGGTGTCCTCTGAAGACGCTACAGAAATGTGAGATCGCTTTAGAGAAGTTGAAGAACGACATGGCCGTGGTAACAACCTGTTCTTTTGGGGTTTTTTTTATTATACCGAACTCTACGTTAGCCTTGTAGCATCAGCCGGCTCGCTCCCACTCATGTCCTCCGATAAGTCTGTCCTCAACATCCACCTTCTCGTCTCCGCCCCTCCAGCCCACGCCTCCTCCTCCTCCAGTCCCCACGAAGCAGCAGTACCTGTGCCAGCCGCTGCTCGACGCAGTAATGGCCAACATCCGCTCGCCAGTCTTCAACCACTCGCTGTACCGAACCTTCGCGCCCGCCATGAGCGCCATCCACGGGCCGCCCATCACGTAGGTTCCCCCTCCTCTGGGGCAGTCGGAGCGCCGTGTGACGTAGGCTCACTGTGTCGCCGTCCCCAGGGGTCCCAACGTGTCGGGCAGGAAGAGGAAGCACGAGGACGACGAGCGGCAGACCATCCCCAACATCCTGCAGGGCGAGGTCGCCCGTCTCGACGTCAAGTTCCTGGTGAACCTGGACCCGTCCTTCTGCTCAAACAACGGCACCGTGCACCTGGTCTGCAGGCTGGGTGAGAGCTCCGCCCACACCATGGCCCCGCCCACACCGTGGCCAGACGCTCACACGAGTCTCTGTCCTCTTCCAGATGATAAAAACCTGCCGAGTGTTCCGCCGCTGCAGCTCAGCGTTCCCGCCGACTATCCGCTCCAGAGTCCGTTCTGGGCCGACGACGGCGAACTGTACGGTGAGAGCAGCCGCACGCCACACATCGTCTGTCCCAACATAAAGTCTCCAAGTCACTATTTAGTTGGTTTATATATACACTTGTATCACATGGCCTTTAATTATTAGTGTCTTATCTACTTTTAATGGGTTTTTTTAATTGTACTTTACATAAAACAAGCAGCCATGTCCTCACATGGTTACTTCCTGTTTAGGTTTTAGTGTTGATTGGAACAGTGTAGTTGTTTATAAAGCCATTCTTATTGTTTTAGGTCATTTTTGTTGTTACAATTAAGTTGTACTTTTGTTTGTTTACGATGTTAAATGTAGAGTTTCAGTTGTAGGTATTGGTCTGAATATCAAACCAGTTTTGTTTTTGTTTTCCAGGAAATGTGTCCGAAAAAATGAGGTGGTCTTTATTCAAGAAAGAGACGCCTTATTTTTTAAACGTTCCTCTACCACACGAGAAAAACCACAATTTGGAGCCAGTTTTATTTTTGACGTACATCTAATTTGTTGTCAAAACCTTTCTGAAGGGAATTCCTCTTTCCACTCGTATTTCCGGCATTTATATTTTGCGGAAGATACCCGGGTTTGGTGACATGTTAACGTCACAGAAACTCCCGAAGACCCACGAAGCAAAAATCCCGACACAAGATCTCTATTTGCAAAAGGATTTACTTTGTTTCACAGCATTTAAGAGTTTTCTCGTGGCTTGAAAACTGTTTCTTTTGAGAAAGAATGGCTTTTTTTTCCCCCCGACAAAATCGGTCAAATGTTTTATCGTCGTTGGAGCTGACGCCATCTTTGATATCCCAGAAACCCTTGCGGCAGGTTTCCCAAGATGACGTCAGTTAGTGAAACGTAAACAGTTTCATCGATTTAGTCAACCAGTGGTGATGGTCTTGTTTTGGTGTGTTGGTTAATTCTCTGTGCAGAAGTGAGACCTTTTAATGGGAAGTAGATTGTTAAGATTTTTTTCTGGCAGAATAACTTTAAATGTAAATAAACATAAAATGACGCCGTTCGTTCTCGACCTTTCAGGAGCGAATTCCTTCCTGCAGTCGGTCCACAGAAACATGACGTCCAAGCTGCTGCAGCTCCCCGACAAACACTCTGTGACGGAGCTGCTGGACGCCTGGGCCCAGAGCGTCCGGCAGGCCTGTCTGTCCGCCACCTGAAGCCCCGCCCACCTCACCTCCAGACTCGGCATGTTTCCTCTCAGCACGCGGCGTCGGCCGCCATCGTCTGTCCCGCTGCTCCCTGAACGCACCAGCACCGCTCTGTAACGGTTCCTGTTTCCATGACAACAATAAAAGTGTTGACTCGCAGTTTCCAGAGTTCAGTCTGTCTCCTGTTTGTTTTCCCCCGGAGACGAAGTCTGAACCCTCGAACGCAGAATCCATTCACACAAAGAGCAAAACAATGAGTTGGTTTGTTTTTTGGTAGAAAAAGGTTTTATTTTGAGTTTGTCCTCAGAAGCTGAGCGAGAACGCTTTGTACGACACGTTGGTGAACACATCGACGTGGCTGCTGCTGCCGCCCACCGTCAGCACCTGAAACACACACACACCGTTCTTATCAAACACTAATCCCTCCGTTTCATGGTTTTACTCCCGGAATACTTGATAGTAACTGCTTTCAACAGCTTGACTCTAAAACGCAGTTAAAAATGTCAAACAACTTTGGTTTTACGCCTTCATTTAAGAACTTCTTTGTCAGTTTCAGGATGAAAACATTACTGATAAATGCATGCAAGAACTCATGTGGAAAATAAATACATTAAAAGACTTTCCTCCAAAGCATGGGTTTGAAACGTACGGCCGGAGATTACAAAGTGGAAGAATGAAGCCCCGTTTACACAGTTTTCAGGTGAAAACGGAAAAGTTTGTTGAGTTTTGGGTGAATGTTTCCCCCGACAACGCTGCTCGGAGCCACTGAAAACGCTCCGACTGGAAAACACCTTTCCTGATACACTGCTACTGTTCATGCGCCATAGCAGTTAGTTCATCTGCAGATGCTCAATAGATAATGTTTTCCTTTGTCGTGTCATGACTCTCAGTCCATATTCTCCTGGGACTGGGTACTTTCATGGTCGACAGTCACCGTAACAACAATCCAACTTCATTGTCCATAGGAGTGTGTAGGTGGTTTCATTACAAAAACAAGCTGCTCCCACTAGTGGCGTAACGTGCCATTACATCATTTTCCAAACTTCTGAAACAATCTCTGCGTTTTCACTTAAAACATCATGTAAACAGGGCCTTTTAAAGCTACTGTAATTCCTTGTGTTGTAAAAATGGCATAATGCTGAAATTAGTTTTCAGTTTTTTATTTTTTTTTAAGAAGCTGTATTCGTAGCTCTATGCACTGAGACAAAGGACAACATTTGTATTCAAAGGTTATTAAAACTGGTTTTACTGGTGGTGAAGCATTCTTTTTTACACTGGTACATGAAGTCGAGTACACTCTGTAGCATTCAGCGGATAATTTGTACCTGAAGTTAAAGAATCATCGCTCTACCTGGAAACAACCTGGTGAGGGGAGAAGAAAAAAAAATGCCAAAGTGGTTTTGAAGGCAGCATAGCTGCGTTCAGGTTCTCACCCGGTGCTCGTTGCTGTTGGTGTTGAGCTGCAGTGTGTTGAGGCTCTGAGGAGTGCAGGGGATCTGACTCTTGACTTCTCCGCCCAACAGGCAGTGGGACACAAACGCACCGTCGCCCACCGCCAGGATCTACGGAGCAGCAAGCAAACGCATCATATTCACGCACATTGATACAAGGCAGCCCAGTGAAGGCATCGCACAGTGGTCCTCACCATGTCCTGGTAGAAGGCGACCTGTCGCTGGCAGCCCCTCAGAGGGAAGACGGAGGTGGGGGACAGAGAGCGGAGGTGCCACAGGGACAGAGACGGACCCCCCCCGCACAGCTGCACAAGTAAAAGTACAAATCAGCATGTCTTCCGGCCCAGTGGGACTTCAGTGCACCGTGTGTATTTTCTCACCATCCAATCAGAATCTGTGGTCAGACAGCTGATCCATTTACCAAGCTGAGGCCGCGCACACGCCTGAAACACACACTTCCTGTTTCAGCCGACATGAACACACCCGGTCCTCCAGCAGACAGATAAACAAAGTGCAGGTTTTTCTCACCTCGTACTTGTAGACGTCGATGCAGTGAACACTCCGATTCGTCCTGCAGTCTGTGAACAGATCATCGCCTTCATCACCATCCTCATCCTCACCACCTTCATCCTCAGTAAAGCAGCCGTCACTCACCCCAGATCCTCACAGCGCCGTCCTCGCCCCCGGACAGGATCTCCCCCTCCCTCTCTCTGATACTCACACAGTGGATGTAATCTGTGTGACCCTGAAGGACCGACTACACACACACACACACACACAGTTACCATAGTAACACACACACAATACCACATTGCCAACACGGAACACACACCTTAAAGACTCCATGTTCCAGGTCCAGGATGTGGATGTTGTTGTCTCCCCCTCCAACCACCAGACTGTTGTCCTGACAAAACACACAACAGTGTCACTCTGTGTGTGCCCGTGTGTGTGTGTGTGTGTGTGTGTGTGTGTGTGTGTGTGTGTGTGTGTGTGTGTGTGTGTGTGTGTGTGTGTGTTGAAGACGTGTGTGTTTCTCACTCTGGTGTTGACGACCATGGAGTTGATCTCTGGGATCTCTAAACTGGACCTGCACACAGATTTAAAGGACGTCAGAGTGAGCAGACGGTTTACCTGTAGCGGGAATTTCTGACCCCGCTTCTCACTTGTAGTTGGGTCTTTTGGTCCACAGAGGTTTGACGTTCTGAGGAGAGAAGAGGTCAGAGGTCAGTGGGGGTCACAGGTCAGCTCATTCAGAGTTTGAGATCAAAGAGCTTAAACTGACCTTCTTGATGAGTTCGTTCCAGCTCCAGCAGCTGATCTCTCCGTTTCCTGCACTCAGCAGCTGGGAGTCGGTGGACAGCAGAGAGAACACCGGACCCTCATGAGCTGAAACGTGCAGGAAGGACGTAAACGCAGAGAACGAAAAACCTCAAAACACATGCAGAAGAGCTGCAGGCGGTCTGAGAACAAGCTCACCTGTGAAGGTCAGAACTGGTTTATGGTTTAGTGCGGAGGCGTCTGGACTCAGAGCTGCAGACAGACTGAAACACACACACACAGACACAATTAGTCTGAAGCTTCACAATTCAGCTGCTGGAGTCCTTTCCAGTGTGTTTGTTTCATCTCACCTGAACAGGGCGATCTCTCCATAATTATTTCCAGCAGCCAGGAATCGACCACAAGGGGAGAAACTCTGGGAGAAGACTGACATGTGGAGGAGCTACACGCACACACACACCATAACTGTATCAACCAACACTTGAAAACAACATGAGACTCTTTTTCGAAATGTTCAATCATTGTGTTGCCCAATTAGATTAACTTCTAATGGAGTCTGCCATGAGTCAATGTTACAACAAAAGAAATTGCTTAGTGACTATATACCCACTATACACTCAAACATACATGGAGCTTCCGCACAAGCCTAAATAAGCAGTAGGCAGTAGGCTCGCTTCAGCTTCAGTAAAAAGGTCCGTTTACGGTCAAATTAGCTGAATTATAGTCAGTAGAAAAAAATCGACACTGTATGAAAACAAAGCAGATCAGTATATGAATGAAAATGTGCAACATTGTCGAACAAAGAGCGAGCATTTTTCTCCAAAACAATCCTCCAGCAGTGTTTGTATGTGTGTCGTGGGATTATTTCACCTCGACTGGACCCATCCTGCTCCTTCAGTCTCCTTCACCTGCACTAAAACAAAGAAAACACGCACAAAAACACTGGAAAAACTCAAAAATCTGCAGCCATTAGTGGAATGCGACGGCGTGAGAAGCGGGAAGATGACGTCGCGAGAGACTGCTGCATCTTGGGATATGTAGTCTGAAGGAAGCGGCGGAAAATGCTTTATTATTTTGAGCCTTTTAGAAGCAAGATAGAAGCATCTTCAATGCATTCGAATCCCCAATAAAAACACGGAGGACTGAAACTTTGTATCTGTTTTTTTTTTCTTTATTTGGAACCACCGAACAACAAACAGAATAATTTCGTCGTTTAATACAGATATTACAAGTGATCCTTCCCTTTTTTGTAAAATAAAGTGAATACATTAAATGCAGAAGATGAACCGAAGAGACTGAAGCTTTTTGAAACGAAGTTTATGTAATTGAGAAGAAAGAACTCAGGCTGCTGAACATCTCACATTGCTCGAACACTTCATGAACCACCAGCAGGGGGCGTTGTTTCACCTCTACCTCCGCGTATGAGGCGAGCGTTTGGCCTCGACTACTGCTACTGCTACTGCTCCTGCTCCTGCAGGGCTCAGGACCAACTCACTGCTGCATCCTCTCCCACCTTATGTCCCTGTACGTCTTCTGAGCAAACTTCATGTCAACACACTGTAAATTCATCATTTCTTTCAAAGAGGAAGTTTATTTTATTTATTCTTTTTTTTAATCATCTCAGCTCCATTGAAATTATCTATCTGTGTATCTCTTATCCAGGGTTGTGGAGCTGATCCCAGCATACTACAGGCAAGGGCAGGATACATTTATGGACAAGTCTCCTGTCCATCACAGGACACACACACACACACACACACACACACACACACACACACACACACACACACACAACATGCAAACTCTACAGAGAAAGAAGAGGTCTTGACCCCACGACCTCTCACTATGACCCGAGAACACTAACCACTGCGCCGCTGTGACCGTTTGAATTAAAAGGTCTCAGTGTCACTCGTCTATGTGGATCACTCAACTTCGTCTCCATCATCATCCTCACTGTCATCTCCATCGCTATCATCGTAACGATCATCATCATTGTTGTTGTCGTCGTCATCATCATCTTCTCCATCACCTTCATCTAAATCCTCTCAATTGCTCTCAATTGCTATATTCATCATCGTCATTATCACCATCATCGTCATCATCATCATCATCATCATCATCATCATCATCATCATCATCATCATCTTCATCATCATCATCATCACCTTCGTTGTCAACACCATCATCATCATCTCCATTGCTATCATCATCATCATCATCATAGTTTTTGTTTATTCTCATCATCTCCATCACCTTCATCTTCATCATCTCTATTTCTATCATTGTCATCATCACCAACGTTATCATCATTGTCAATATCGTCAATTTCGCTGTCATCATCGCTGTCATCATCGCCTTCATCATCATCATCATCAACAACTCCCTCGTCTTCATCTTCATCTTCTCTATTGCTATCATCTTGTTTAACGCTTATTGGGCCGAGACTTTATACTGTAACGTTCTAAAATGTCCCAAAAAATTATGTAGTTCCTTTTATCTATTTTTTTTCTGTTTTGTATTCTATTTCAGGGCAGGTTTGTGGGATTGTTTCTTGCATCTTATCAGTTATTCTTTGTTATAAGTTGTTTTGAAAGTCTTTTGTGTCTATTCATTTCTTGCTATATTATGAATTCCTTGATTCCTTTTCTTTTTCTTTTTGTTGATTTTTTGATTTTATGGTACTTTATGTTTTTGTGGCCTGTGATTGTTTTGTGTTGTTCTGAATCATTTCCATGCTTTTATTGCTGTTTTTATTTTTGTTCAATTTGTGATTTGGTGGATCTTTAGTTGTTTTTATGTTTTATGTTTGTTTTAGATTTCTGTGCTGAGTTTCTTGTCTTTTGTACTTTTTAGTCTGTGAAGTATGATAATGTTGATTTTTTTAAATGTTGATGGTTAGTTTGTGTTTGTTGTAATTCTTTCAACGTCTTAATATGTTGCATGTTATTGCTTGTTGTAATTTTTCTTATGCTTTATGGTCGTTATCACCGTTTTTAATAGTACAACGCCTTTTTGTGGTTCTCTTTAATGTTTTATAGCAGGTTTATTATAATAAAGGATATTTATCGGTGGTTTAATGTGTTCAGGTGGATTGTGAACTTCTCATTGCTTTATTTTGGATCCATTTTAAATGAGGGTTCAGCTTTCTGAGGTCATTTATCTCCAGGACGTTTTTTTTTAGGTGATTATGTTTAATTTAGGAGATATTTCTGTGGTTTTCAGCGTCTTTCCTGGTCATGTATGCGGGTTTTATCGGCCGGCTGGCGCGGTGAGCTCATACAATGACCTCGGCTTGTCATTGGGTTCCGACGCCAGTCCAGTCCGGCCCAGTTCGATTGGGTTCTGCTCGGTTCCAGACCCACGGACGGGCCGCATTTTTGCCAGTTAGAGGCGACAAAAAAAAAATCTCCACATTTAATTCTGCGCATGATGACGCGTTGGCGTGACCGTGCCGCGCCGCGTCGCGCTCTGCTAGCGGCGGAGCGGCAGGAAGTATGCAGCTGAAGCGGCGGCGGCGAGGGGACGGAGCCAAGAAGCAAAAGTCGGTGTTTGAACCGGAGCGCCAGGCGAATAAGCATGAGTAATCCGTGAGAGTGGCGCATTCTGCACCCCCAGGCAGTGCATCGGTCACCCGGCGGACTCGGAGGCCAATCGAGGGGTGAGTGCGGCGCGTTAAACGGCTGTAAAAACGCGGTTTTCCGTGAGCGGGGGGCCGCGGTGTGTTTGTCGAGATCTTTGTGTAGCTCCGGGCTAGCCCGCGGTTAGCTGCGATGCTAATCTGTGCAGCGGCGCTCGCTCTCCCCGAGAGGAGCCTCCGTGGATGTGTTGGTACAAAAACGGGCTGTGGGTGCGGGGAGTGCGTGGGTCTGCGTGTTTTTTGTATTTTTCCAGTGTTTTTGTTGCCCTGAACTTCCATTTTTCTCTCCGTTTGTGTCTTCGCGGAGGGGGGGCGGAGGGGGTGGGTGCTAACGGACTAGCCTGGCGCTAGCGTTAGCGATAGCTCGGCCGCCTGCCTATCTCCCGCGTCCCCCCGAAACGCTTCGAAATGTGGTCAAGATGGCCCGGGTCCACCGCGGCCCGGTTCTGCGTCGTGTCGGTACCGGTGGGATCGGCTGGATCCTCCCCTGCAACCCGTTTATTATTAATTTTATTCAATCGGGGCTCGGTGGTGGCTCAGCCCGCTAGCGGGGGGGGGGGGGGGGGGGAAATGGCTCGCTGCTGCTGGAAAGCCATTTTCCCATGAAACGGGGTCTCAGCGGCTGATGGCTGAAGACCCGCTGGTGGAGCATCATGTCCGCCTCACAGCACAGCTCCAGCCGCGCAGCTCTTAGCCCGGCTCACGCCCCCTCCCCCCCATCGCTTCCCGCCGCTCCTCTCCGCGGCCGGGGCGGCGGGGCGTCGCTCCCCGGTGAAAGTGGGGGATTCGGCCGAAGGTAATGTCGGCCCGGGCGCCCCGCTTTGTCCCCCCGAAGCTCAACCCAAGCGGGAGGAGGCGGCTGAAGGTCAGCGGACCCTCCGCGGAGAGTCTCCCGGCGAGAATGAGGAGCCGCGCGGTTTGTTTACATGCGGAGAGAAAGTGTCCCGAGCACCGTGGCTCCGCGCGGCTTTCTAACGCTGCAGTTCAGCGCCAAAACGAGGATGGCAGACTCACAAACAACACGACCACTCAACGGCACATGCAAACAAACAACACAACCACTCATGTAAACAACAGAAACACAACCACACATGGAAACAAACAATAAACCCACACATGTAAACAACAGAAACACAACCACACATTGAAACAGCACAATCTCTCATGTAAATAAACTGGAAACAACCACACATGGAAACAAACAATAAACCCACACATGGAAACAACAGAAACACAACCACACATGGAAACAAACAGCAACACAACCACTGAATGAATGATGGAGTCTAAGTTAGACTTTATCTCAAAACAACTTTCAGATTTTGATATTCACTAAATAAAATCTTCTCTTGGTCCCTCAAAACAATTGAATCAGGTCAGCTGGAATTGGTCTTTGGGGGAAATAAATTCAATCTTTATCCAATTGAACTAGAAAATCTAGTCTTGTGAATAGCATAAATTGTTGAAGCCACTTGGATAAGAAGAGAAGCATCTTCCAGGTGATCTGATTTTGTTGTTTTGAGATGCCAGATAAATGAGAATATGCATTGACATGTTTGTTTGTTAGTTTTTTTTTGGGGGGGGGGGGCATATTAAGTTTAAATTTTTTTGTCTTCTGAAGAGTCCCTTACATTTGTCGGGTGCCATGCCACAGGGATCTCCTCTGGGACCATCATAGTTCATATTAATGACTTGCACTGCTGCTTAGGGATTTAAAATCATGTTAATTTATGTCATGAATAAACTCAAGATTTTGTTTTTTAAATAAAAAGTTATCAAAGATTTCTTGAAGTCTGAAAGGATCTAAAAATGTCTTGTTAGTGTTAATAAATCAAAATACCATCTGTTTCTTACCACAGAGGGGTAAAATGACCAGATTTATGTTTTTACTCAATGATGATGCTGAGTGAGTCTCTAAAATCCCCTATTGTTTCACATATTTCTAGCTTTGTCTTTCTGCTTTATGTTTAAAATCAGATATTTGGAGGGACATTTGATGGACAACCAGCTTTAGCACATTTTGTTTTAACCATTCACTTCATTCAGTTGTAAAAAAAATCTGCACAATTGAACTAAAATCTCGTTTTAATAGTACATGAGCTATGCAGCAAGTTTTAAACTGAGTCACTAAAACCTGAAAATCTGTTATTTTCCCAGTAGATCAGTCCCGTAAAAAAGAAAAAAAATCACTGCCGCCTTGTGTTCAGAGGTGGTATTACTTCAATCTGAAAGGCTTAACTGTTACAACAGAATGAGTTCATTTGAACAAGACAAAATATCAAATCATCCAAACATCATATATATACATCAAATATTCATATTTGTTAGTCTTTGGCAACACCCTTTGCATCAATATTAGCATTAACGACATTTATTACAACGATGTAGTCATTATAGCTTTACGAAGCAGCTGTCGCAGTATAACCACACAGCGTTAGCATAACAACAGCATCAATGCTTTAACTGGATCTGAGAGGATTTTGGTTCATTTGTAGTCGGGCTGGGCAAAAAAAACGATTTAACCAATTCATCAAATTTGTAGCTAAAAACGATTTTTATTTTTGCAACTTCGAGTTTTCTCCACACACAGTTTTCTTTTAACATTTTTTGCTTTCCGTTCTACCATTCCTTGTGGGTTTCTGTAGCTACTGTTGCACTTTTGCTTAACCCTTGGTAAAAGCTTGAATTTGTAAAATGATAGATCATTTACTTTTGATTTAGTGATTGTTTATATGCATTTTTTCCCTGACGACAATCACAGCAACGAAGTTGCGCTTATGACAATATATTATGTCTGAAATAATTTTTAAGTGCATTGAGAGAGAAAAATCGAATCAAAACTCAAATTTTTCCTTAGAAAATCTGATTTTTAATTTTTTTGGGTGGGGGGGGGGAATGTACAGTACAGTAATGTGTAGCTAGAGAAATGTTAAAACAAAGTTTGACTCAAAATTCAGAATTTACACGCAAGAATCTCCCAGGAGTCACTGACAGCAACAGAGTGGCGACGAACCCACAGCAGCAGCTTGATTTGTTCTTGTGGTGAATAACAACCTGCCCACCTATGTATAGTGAGTCCCCTGGTGGCCATCACTGGTAATACAGTGTCACATTTAACGTAGCAAATCACCGGCGCCGGTTACAGTCGGAGAACCAATCGGGACTCGGGTGGAGGTTCAGATGGAGACAGAACCTGACCCAGAACAGATGAGGAGGAAACTCTCACTCTGCTGTTTCTCTGTCTAAACTGTCTTCATCTTTGCGTTCCTTCTCGTCTGTACCTCTTTCCTCTCCCGCAATAGTCTCCTCCACTCTTTCGCCCCCACCTTTCTGTCTGCCTCTCCGGTCACCCTCCCCTCCCCCACTCCTCTGGTTTCCTCTCCTTATGTTTGAGGCCAGCCTCCTCTCCACAGTTGCTCCGCCTGCTTGTCATCTGCCCCTCCTCCTCCTCCTGCTCCGCTTGCTTCTATTCTTCCTCCTCCTGCTCCTCCTGGTCTTTGTGCAGCGGCGAGGCTGCAGATGTGATCACACATGAACAAACCTCCGTCTGTCGTTACAAACTCAGGACTCCTCGTTGAGCAACAACATCCGATGAGTTGGAGTAATCAGATTCCTGGAATAGTCACATCTGATTTATTCACTTCAGTAAAACTCTGGTTCACGTTTCAGCTTATTATGCAAACTGTTTCAGAGTTTACACATACAAAGTGACGTCAGACTCAAACTTCCTGTTACTTTCAAAACATTTGCTCTCATCTTGTTGAATGTGGATTAAACTGCAGTGTTCGTTTTGCTGTTGGCGGTTCAGTGTAGGAGCCCGTGTGGGATGTCAGTCTTTCTTACAGTGTTTAGCTGTGTTGAGGGTTTTCTTGTCGCTCCTGAAGTAGCTCTTTGTAAACTTTCTGCTGCCGTGCGTCATGTTTGTTGTCTTTTGTCTCATGCTCGTGATGTGAAGAGGTCACTTCAGTCCCATATGAGATTTTTTATTTATTTTTTTATATAACTTGTGGACACGTGCAGCTCTAAAAGTGTGTTCTAATGAGATGACCGGCTTCCTGCTGTGTGCTGCAGATTACTGATGAGCCTGTTAAAACGGCCTCTGAGTGTGTTTAATCTCTGAATGGGCGGGGGGGGGGTGTTCTGTGATGGTGGATTCTTCTTTGCTATGTCAACAAAGGTGTGTGTTATTACAGCAGGTGTAAAAACGAACTAAACCACTAATATATCTCTTGCAAATCAACACTATTTAAATATTGATTACTGAAACATGTTAAATTGAACATGTGTGAACAAAATTCTCAATCACTGACTTGTTTGTTTGCAGTGTTAGATGTTGGCATGTTTGTTGTTGTTTTTAAAGATGTTTGATCAGCATTTCCTCTCTGATTCAGTGGGTTTGCATGCTTTTTTTGTTTGTTTCTGATTCCAGAGGTCTGTGTGTTTTTATCTTTGATTCGAGGGGGTCTGGGTGGTTTTTCCTCGGACTGATGACATAAAGGTGTAAAGACAGCAGCTTTTCAGTGTAGTCTTGAGTCCTAGCTGGACCACTGTTCTCTGCTAAGCTGGTCCATTATACCACATGAATCTTTTCCACCAGCCCAGACTGACTTTAAACTCAGTCATAATGATGTTGAGCACTTTAGGAGATTTTCTATGCTTTCAGCTGAATAATTGCTCTGATTATGTTCAGTCTTTCTGGTTCTTGGTCAGTATACATTCATTCTCCTATCTATGTATGTAAATCACTCTTAGGACCCTGGTACCATCACTTGTGACAGTTTTTGTTCTCTCCATCTTCGTACGTTGTTCTCAGTGACTGTATTTTTTAGCAGCTTGACAATTATTTTAAGTCCCTGCATTAATTACCATCAGATTAAAATTACCCTCATAACTCCTCCTGTGCAGGTGATTGTTTTGACCTACTTTTAAGCCACTTTGTTGTAGTGATCCCTCTATTTAAAAAAAAAAAAAAAAAAAAAAAAAATCAAATTAGGTTTATTCTTTAAAGAAAAGACAAAAAAGAACATATCTCTTTTTCCTTGGATCCCGAATATAAGACCGCCTCACTAGTGGTGGTACTTGGTGTATCGATAGCTTTACAGAAACACATTTGTTCAATTTAGAGGCTACTTCAGAGAGTGTTTTAGAAATCTATTTCTTGATTGTGAGTTGGCATTGTTAGCAGTTTGGACTGAAGTTAATGTGAAACAGCTTGTTTGTTGCTCATTCGGTAACCTCTGTCTGTTTTCTCCCTCTTCTTTCTGCAGTGACTCCTCATTGGCCAGTGTGACCCCCGCAGGCCCACCACCTCTCAAGGTGGGCCCAGATTGACTGCACCAGCACCAACGGCTCTCGGGGGGGAAAATGGCCGCGACCGCCGCTCACAGCTGACTAGCTAAGCCCCCCAGTTTCCTCCCCTGTCTCCCTCACATCACCGTTCATTGCTTTGTTGTGAACCGTGATTTCCCTCCTTCAGTTTGCTGTAGAGTACTATGGCAATGCATGATATGAGTCGTGCCAAGGGTTTCCCCTGTAAAGAATGTGATATGGTTTGCCCGAGTACTCCAAGTCTATTAGAGCATATGAAAGCACATTATCAGCAAGAAGAGAGCGGACGTTTCGAGTGTGAACAGTGTGGCCGGATTTACAAGCACGCAGCTAGCCTAGCCAATCATAAAAAGTCTCACGAGGTGGGTTCATTTCAGTGTCCAGTTTGTACTCGTACGCTGCCCAATGCGGTAGCTTTAAAGAACCACCTCCGAATCCATACTTTGTCCCCCAGTAGTGCCCACGCAGAGGAGGAGAACGAGGAGGCGTCTGAAGAAGCAGGCCACGACGAGAGGGACTACGGCCTCGCCCAGGACCTCTCCGACGGGTTTGGACGCTCCCATTTGAATAACAGTGGTATGGGACATAGTGTCCTACAAAGCCACGTGTCAGACGACCACCGAAAGAAAACTTTGCCTGAATCCGACGACGCTTGGGACAGACCCTTCAAGTGTGACCAGTGTGACAGGACGTACCGGCATCACGGTAGCTTAGTGAATCACAAGAAGTGTCACCAGCAAGGAACTTTTAAGTGTACTGTTTGTTTTAAACAATTTAGCAACCTGGCTTCCTTAAACAGCCACGAAAGAACTCACTCGAAGTTCAAGGCCCCCGGGGCCTCTATGCTGAGCAGTAGCAGCGCCAGCTCCCAGTCTCATAGCGTCGACACTGCCTCCTGTTTTTGCCACCTGTGCCAGGTGACTCTGCCCAATAAGGCCGACTTCCAGGAACACATCCTGCTTCACAACTCTGCCTCACCTGCCCTTGGCCTGCACCGCAGTTTCCCAGGCATCATGCCGCACAATCTGAGTGCGGTCCGATCCCCAGCATACACCCCAGCCCTGGGAGACCCTCTGCCCCTACCTCCCCTGCCCACTGAGAAAAGAGGACCCTATGACCCCATAATGGGCCCCCCAGTCAATAATCCCATTTATACATGTGCTTACTGTGGCGCGGGGCACCCAGATCTGGAGACTCTCAAAGTCCACTATCTCACCCATGACCCCCACCCCGCCTCCCATGGTCAAGACAGCTCCATCCTCAACTCAGGCGGTCTCGGTTCTGGATCACAGGGTTCGGTGTCCTCTTCTGCTGGAGGTCGGGTGCCACAGCCTAATTCTCCAGATGATGGAGAGCGCCGTTTTAAGTGTGGGGAGTGTGGCAAGAGTTACCGGCATGCAGGGAGCCTGGTTAACCACAAACGCTGCCATCAGACAGGCCACTACCAGTGTACCATCTGCTGCAAGCAGTATCCCCACCTGGCAGCCCTACACAGCCACTTGCGAAGCCACAAGGGGCGTTCTTCCAACCAGTCCATCAACAATGACGGCAATGACTGGCTATCTCCTGAGCCCCTAACCCTGGACTCCCAGCACAGCTATGTCCAGGAAGGCAGCGGGGCCACCACTCCCATTTCTCTGCCAGGAAACCTGGGTGATGGTAGTCACTTCGTTCCCGATGGAGGCCACAGCAGTGGCTTGGACTCCCTGGAGTTTCACGATAGGTTTGATGGCAGCTCGCTTTCCCAGAGCAGCTCTGCTCACCGGCAGGCCGACAGACACGTGTGTGCCGACTGCGGTGAGATGTATGGAGATGTAGCAGGCATAAAGTCGCACATGTGTCCCCGCCGTGGCCAGCAGCAGCCGCAGCAGGGCAACATGTCCAATGGGTTCATGGGGAACATGAATTACCACAGCTCCAGTGGAACATCCCTGCCCTCTGGGGGGTCCAGCAGCCTCAAACAAGGCAGCAGCCAGCGACAGTACTCTCAAAGTGGAGGCAAGAGGATGGGGAGCAACGAGAAAGACGATGACGATGATGGAGAAGTGTATCAGTGCTCTGTGTGTGGCAACCATTATGCCAGCCTCAGAGCCCTCAGAAGCCACTTGCGCAGTCATGCCAATAACCCAACAGGGCCTGGACCATCCAACCTGGGGCAAGAGTGGAGGATGATCTGCTCCACCTGTGGCCAGAGCTTCTCCAGGAAACAGGATCTCCTGAATCATCAGTTAGTTCATGGTCCTCAAAGGCCGGATGGCCAGCAACAGGGTATCGGCGGTGGTCCAGCCAATGGCAATGACAAAATGGATGGCCGCAACCACATCTGTGTTGACTGTGGTATGTTTTTTGCTGACCGCCACCACCTAATCACCCACCTGTGCCCTGGAAAAAATGGAGCCACTTCACTGAGCAAGTCAGGCCTGAATGGAGCCAAAGGGATGTCTGGAGGAGAGGGGGTCAGTGGTGGGGTTGCTGGAGGAAGCCGGGATGTTGGAGGCGATGGGCGTAGGCCAATGGTTGACCAAAGTGACAAACCCCATAAGTGTGACCAATGTGGACGAGGATACAGACACCCATGTTCACTTCTCAACCACAAGAAGTCCCATAAAACTGGAGTTTTCCGCTGCCTGGTGTGTCAGAAACGTTACTACAACCTGCTGGCTCTCAAGAATCACCAAAGGACTCACTTTGACCTGAAGAGGTAGGTCCTCACTTTATTTTTAGTTCTTAATGAAAGATGTTTCCTTTAAAATCCCCATTTTTGACATCATCGAGAAGCCCCTGTCTCATGGAGATGTGTTAAATTGTGAATGGATTTTATGTAGGAATATCCAGAATATCTCAAAATAGTGAAAGGAATTTGTGAACGTATTGCTTAAATTTTAAACGTGTAACTAATGCATATTCATGCCTTTTTTATTGTGAGATAACTGTTTGTCAAATGTGTCAAACCCATGTCAATTTATATTCCATGAATTGGTGCGGAACGTGATCAGCTCTGTTATGCTTGACGTCTGATGACAAGTTGTTGCTGGGTGGACAGAAACAAATATTTATGTTAACTATTATGACTTGAAAAAAACTGAAATACATATTGTGACCCATTTTCTCGACATTTAATTTTTTCTACAACATTCATTCATTCATTCATTCATTTTCTTCCGCTTCTCCGTTTCCGGGTCGCGGGGGTGACAGTCTGAGCACTGTCATCCAGATCACATTGCACCATTTAAGAACCTTCCTGCAGGTGGTGAGCCCACGGGAAGGTGGTTTTTTTCAACATGGTCAATTAAATGCATTTGGTGTATTTAGATCAACTTGAAGTCTTTAATCCCTGCACCATGTTTTCAGACTCAACATCTTCCATTAACTACCTGAAGCCTTTAAACCTGTAATAAGTCAAGTGGATGCAGGTCTTGTGAGCTCATTGTGGTGATAAACTGTGCTTTATTCTCAGACCAGATCACAGAGTCTCAGGGTAAATGTTGACACAATAGCCTTTGCACAACCAGCGTGCAGAAGTAGGATAATATCATATGTTGTGTTGATGTGGTTGTGCTTTGCGCCAATGAATTGATAATATGTTGGTTCTTTTATGAAGGTCTAAAAGTTGCCTTGTTTTCATTTTTCTCAATGAACATTTTAGAAAGACAGCATCTCTATGGCTATGTTCACACTGCAGGTCTTGATGTTCTATTCATATATTTTTTTACTGGGATTGGATTTTTTGCTGGGGTCATTAATGGTACATTTTAAAGGCGACCTCTATCACTGTTGTGTGAACGTGATTGGACCAAAGTTCTCAAGCCCCAGAGCGCATGCGCAGAAGACAACGTGAAGTCACACAGAGCACGCTGTTTACAGGAGTAAAAATTGATGGCATACCGATCAGCACCAGGGTTGCCAGATGTCACTCACTGTTTCCAGCCTAAAAAATGTACAACCCACACACCTCAATAAAAACCTGGCCAAATCTCAGCCTGTGTAGAAATCATGTTAAAACTGTAAAACTACAATAAGTAACAAAGAAAACACCATAAGCACGCAAATACATAAAATAAACCAAAGGTAAGAGAATTTGGCTCTCCAATTTGTGGAAACCCGCCATTTCTGGCAACACAGATCAGCGCGTATATTCATTTTCAAGTGGTTGTTAAATACAAGCCGACAAAATCTAGGAAATGATGAGGGGGCGAAGAAGGATTATGAGGAAAAACGAGAACAGCTTTTAAGGTTCTGGTGGAGCCGCTTTCTCCGGCGCCTATACCTGACATCAGGCACGTCAATGATGAGGCAGTTGCATTGGTATCCCTATCCGAATTGGTGCCGCATATGATGGAGGCCTGGGTCTGGTGTGAAAAAATCCAAATTGGAGCTTCCACACAGCCACAACTAGCACAGGATATGGGTCACTTGTGAACAAAAAATCGGAATTAGGTCGCATTTTCCTGCGGTGTGAACACGTTCACGTTGAAATTTTATCTTGAGTTATTGCACAATGCAGAGTAACAATTAAGTGTGATACAAAATGAAACTTGTCAGGTAGCATATTATCTCAGATTGATGTGAGGGAAAGCCAACGTCATGTTGTGTTCTTCACTCTTCTGCAGGCACAAGTGTGAAGAATGTGGCAAAGCCTTTAAGATCCAAAAGCAGCTGATCAACCACCTACGCCTCCATGAGGAACACCGGGCCAAAGGTCTGGTTCGAGCCGGCCCAAATGGTTCTCGCTTTCAGCAGCAGCCTGGCCCCTCTCAGATGCAGGCAATGAGGGGAGAGTCCTCAAAGAGCCAGGTGATGGGGGTCAAGTACAGTCACCCAGGGTTCAAGAAGCCCTATTCCTCAGCTGGCACCTCCAGGCCCCAGAAGTTTGATCCTGCTGAGAGTGGACGCCGGCCCTTTGCTTGTGAAGAATGTGGAAAGACCTACCGTCATGCAGGGAGTCTGGCCAATCATAAGAACCTCCACAAGATTGGAGAGTACCACTGCAACGTTTGTAATTCCACATATCCCAACAGGCTGGCCATGAAAAACCACCTCCGTCTACACTTTGCCCAGAAGAAGCACAATTGTCAGGAGTGTGGCAAAGGGTTCCGCACTCAGAGGCAACTTGCCACCCACACTACAGCCGGCCTGTGCAAAGGGCCACAGGGCCCTGGAGCCCAGATGGATTTTGAGTGCGATGGGTGTTGTGAAGGCTTTGCCACTGCCGATGAGCTTGCAGCCCATGACTGCCCGGCCCAGCACCTGCCTTCATCCTCTTCCACCAACAGTTCCACCAACATCAGCATGGAGAGAAGCTCCGTGGACTTGGACTCTGATGAGAGGCCCTACGCCTGCGACCTGTGCAGCTGTGCCTACAAACACGCCAGCTCCCTTCTCAACCATAAGCACACCCACAAGACGGGCAACTTCAGGTGCAACTTCTGCGACAAGCCCTATACCAACTACATGGCGCTACGCAACCACATGCGCATCCACACGCAACGGAAAAAGCACATCTGCCACACGTGTGGGAAAGCATTCCGGCTGGCCAGATTTCTCCGCAACCACCAGAAGGTCCATGAGGAGGGGGCCACCCCATTCGGCTGCCCCAACTGTGGCAAGAGTTTCCAGGGGAGGTCGGGCCTGGCCAGGCACCGCTGCGGGGACAACCAGGTAGGCATGGATGTCAGGAGGAAGGCCACTGCACCCACGGGAGAGGGCGAAGAGTGTCGGTACACGTGAGTTCTTGTCAGTTGTTTGTGATTCTTCGAAGTCGAAAAACAACTAGTGAAGATAAATTTAGGTCTCTACATGTCTATTACAGGTATATGATCTCCAATCCGGCTTCCTTGGGACCATACGCGTGCCGGAATTCGGATTTTTCTGAAGTTTGGACAAATTGAATTAGTGGAGAGACCAGATAAGTCAACCCCGTTTGCTTTCAGTTAGCATATATCTCACACTGTGGTTTTTTTAGGCTCCTTTCAGTCAAACGTTTAATGTTCAGATGTACTGTTTTCATGCATTGTTTTCTTAGACGTCTTTACCACAGACTGAAGTAGCATTTTATGTGTCGTATATTAAATTGAAAGCACTGATGTTGTGTGTTCTGTTCTGATTTTGACTGGAGTCCCTGTTTGTGTTTGTTCGAAGAGTGCCCCGTTATCAGTCTAGAATCTGCTCTTGTGGCTGCTGCATTTTGATGTTGAGAGGAAGAGTTAGGGAGGATTTGGAGCTAGCTGCACTGCACATGTTCAGAGGTCATCTTTCTCTAAAGAAGTTTTCACGTAACTGCTACAGACAACTCGGTCGAGGTTCTTTGGGCTCATTTGATTTCTTCATCATGACATTCGGACTCGAGTCACCACCTCAGAGGTAGAAGGTCTTTGAATCAGTCCAGTTGTGATTGACGCTGCTTGATTTGTGCAGTGCAGGAAGCAGCAGATACCTCCCGCTCCCCTACATGATCCCCAGCTGTTTCCTCCCATGTCCCTCCCTCCCTCACCCACTCAGAAGTCCTCTCCTGCTTGACATGTTTAGTAACCATAACGCTAAATGGTACACCACTTTGTAGTCTTCTGTAGAAGCTTTAAGCCGGATTTCAGATCATATACCTGTATGTTTAACATTTAGCTGATAGCTAGTTAACGCCTTGATCTATAAATAAAAAGTGGTAACCAATTACTGACATTTATTTTCACCTGAATTTGTGATATTAGATGTCAGTCTTGCATATTAATCTCCCTTTTCTCCCCACCTTCTCCCTCCCTGTGGTACCTCCTTCTTCCTCTCTTCACAGATGTGATCAGTGTGGCCGGTCCTACCGCCATGCCAGCTCCCTCCTCAACCACAAGAACACCCACACCGTCGGAATCTATCACTGCGCCGTGTGCCTCAAGACGTACTCCAACCTGCTCGCCCTGAAGAACCACCGCCGCATCCACTCAGAGACACGGCGTCACCGTTGCCACGACTGCGGAAAGGCCTTCCGTGTTTCCTCTCAGCTGTACAACCACCGACGTGTCCACCAAAAGCAGCGGGAGCTGACCTGCCGGTCCTGCCAGCGCGCCTTCCCCACGCAGGCCAGCTTCAGACTCCACATGGAGATTACTCACGGTCAAACGCCACAGCCCCGCCAGCCCAGGCCCCAGCAGCCCCGACCAGGAGGCTCCCAGGAGCTGGGCTGGGGGTCCGGCCTTGACCTCACCCTGATGCAAGAGCAAGGACTCAATCCCGGCAGCTCGGCTAAAGCACGCAGCCGAGGAGGCGGCGGCCAGGTCGTCAAGTCTCATGTCTGTGACCAATGTGGGCGGGCGTACCGCCACGCCAGCTCCCTGCTCAACCACAAGAACAGCCACAAGACTGGCACCTACTTCTGCAACTCCTGTCAGAAGGAGTTCCCCAACCTGATGTCCCTGAAGAACCACCGCCGCATTCACACCGAGCCCAAACGCTACCAGTGCCCCGACTGTGGGAAGTCCTTCCGGGTTTCCACCCAACTCATCTGCCACCGCCGCATCCACACCAAGGAGAAGCCCTTCTCCTGCCAGCAGTGCGACAAGCGCTTCTCCTCCAAGTCCAACCTCAGGCACCACATGAAGGTGCACTGGAGCGGCTCCACGGCGCCCCCTTCCATGGGTATAGGTGCGCCCAACTTCCTGGGTATGCCCGGCGGCCCCTTCATATGAGCTAAGGGTTGAGGGCGGGGGAGGTGGTGGGGTGCTGTGGGGAAGCGGGCAGTCACTTGTCAAGGTTTCTGGATGTGCCAAAACGTAGCGTAGCCTTCATCCCGCTCGCCTTCCTCTGTCCCCTTGTCCATGTGTGGCTGTGGTGTGTGTGTGTGTGTGTGTGTGTGTGTGAGATGGCAGAATCTGACACAAGAACTGCACGGACTTACACGTAACTAGAGGACCGCAAATAGTGAATGTGCACACACACACTTCATAGAGATGTTCCCACAAAGCCACAGTAAGACATGGCTTCCCGACAGAGCTCCAGTAGGGCAGGACACTCTGGGTAGACCCTGTCTGGCGAGGATGCACCCGCAAGGCCTCGGAGGGGCACGGAGCTTCTTTGTGGGCAGGACGTCTCATGAGGCCCTAATAGGTCAGGACGCCCCACAAGGCCCAGGTAGGACATGGTGCTAACCTGGAGGCCCCTGTAGGGCAGGCCAATCTCTGGAGTGCCGGGTAGGACAGAGCAGCCCCACGTACTGACTGACAGGCAGACTGGACTGTAAACCTCATGTAGTCTGTGAGCTGCCCTGTCCCCCTTCGCTGCATGTTGCCCTGTAACTCTTAAATGACCCCCACCACTGTGGACCCTGGCCCTAAGGGGACCACAAGACCGAGCTGCACCTGGACTGGCTCGTAGAGACTTGTGGGTTCCGTGGGGGTGGGAGGGGCTGTGGCCGCGTCTGATTGGTCCGTTGGCACTGGGTTTCTGAGGCTGTTTGTGTGGATGCAAAGCCCTCGTCACCGTGTTTTCACCACGTTCACACATTTTGTACCGTTCCTGTTTTGGAGGCAGCCGTGACTCATGGGAACTGAAGACGGACGCTATGATGGGCTGCTTCTAAAAGGGAGAGTGTGCGTGCTTGGGTGTGTGTGTGGGTGTGGGTGTGTATGTGTGTGGGGGTGTGTGTCACACATGTGGACTCACCAGTACCTCATTCTCAGATCAAAGTAGGAAACTTTTTTTTTCCTTTTTCTTTTTCTTTTAATGTTTTTCGAATTTCAGTTAAGTTTCCCTTCAGTTAAACTCAGAATAAGTTGAAAGTGGTCCGACATGATACTTTCTGTTTCCTGCGTTTCATGTGGTTCAAGTGGAAAATTTAAGTGATGCCATTCCGTTGCATTAGGTGGCAGCAGTGAGTCAGTTTAATCCACGGTTCCTTTTTTGTTTTTTTGACGTAAAATTAATTTCAAAGGGCTGTAGCTTCTGTCAAACTCAGATTTCTACCACCTGCAGTTAAACTATAGATACACTAATTAAAAGACACTTAAAATAATGAACAGCTCAAGGAAAAAACCAAAGTGCTCTGAGTAAAAATTGTTGTAACGGGTGAATCTACTCTGAACAGAATATCTTTACGAGCTGTTTCATCTTTCTTTTGAAGGTTAAATGTGTGATGTGACAAATTCGTTTCACAGCATAGAATTAGACACATTTATTGTAGTTAGCCGGTTAAATACTAACTTCAGTACCCGCCTACATCCTCAGACATCATTGGAGCAGATTATCTTATTTATCTTATTTTGAAAGCTTTTTACAAATACTCCATACTGTGGCCGGCCACCAATGGGTCAACTTGGTAAAGAAATTTCCACAACGGTATTAATAAGGTATTAATATTATTATTATTATTGCTTTTTAGATATGACGTATAAACTTTGACCCATCTGCTAACATAGGGGTGGAGCTTACGTGCCACCCGGTGATGTCATAGAAATATCCAAAATTTTCTTTGATGAATTTAAATAATTTCATGTCGTCCCGGTGGATCAATCAGATGTCTAATTAAAGTCATACTTTTAACCTTTTTTAAATAATGCACACTCAAAACTGCAAGACAAAAGCCATCAAACTTTCAAAATCAAGTTGCACATATTTCACATTAAACTTTTAAAAATATTCTAGAAATGCTCCACTGGGTAAAGAAAATAGTTGGACCAACTTAATTGAATTGCTTCACTTGATAATATCTAAATGAATTTGATTAAGTTGGAAGAACTTGATTCATTTAGATATTACCAATTGACGTGACTGATTTAAGTTGGTCCAACTATTTTCTTGTTTCAGTGTATCTGAGTAACTTGAAGCTGTAAAACGCATGAAAACGGAGAGAAATCCTGGGACAGGTAATTTGTTTTAAAATATCGTTGAAGTGAGACGATCCTGAAATACGTGGTTTGTCAGGTAACGTCCACAAACTTTTCAGGCTCTTTTATTAAATTTTTTTTTTAAATTTTCAATCCAAGCTCATCAGAAGAGTAAATAATAATCACTTTGCAAACCAGTCCTGAGGTCTGTGTCCGAGCTGCAGTCTGAGCCCACATGTGTGACCTGGAGGTCAAGACCACAACGCGAATCTGGATCTGATCTGATCTCAGATTCACGTTGTGATCTGACTCTTGAAAAGTCTTGGTTGTGATCCTGGAGAACCGTGAGTGTGTGTGTGTGTGTGTGTGGATCAGATGTATTTATGCGATGACTCTTCTTATTAACACGTGTATTGGACCGCGTTAGTCTTTAGGATGTGTGACTTTAGAGCCGTGTCGATGTAACCGCACCTCCTCTTCCTCCTCCTCTTTGTGCTGTGGAGCCAATGGACTCTGACTCTACTGTGTTTCTATCGAGGAACTCGAATCCTCGGTACCCCAACCCTCCACCCCCCTTTTTTTATGTCCCATGGTAAGCCCATGTATTTATTGGTGTTTGTTTGGAGTTAACTTAAGGCCCCGGCCCGTGTGGGCGTGTCCAGGAGCGGCGGTGCTCGTTTTAATCCGTGAACGGCGTGCAGTGAGCGTGCTGTGCTGTAGGAGTCCGTGTGCTCTGGGTCACACAAACTGTACCTGTACTCTCCGCCTCTTCGTTTCTCCTCTTCAGTCTTCTGTGTTTGGACACTTTCCCGCCTGCATCTCACGTAGCTGTTAGACACCCAAGAAGAAGAAGAAACGGTTTGGAACGACTATAACCTCGTTTTGTTTTGAAGTTCTAACGTTTTGTTTCCATGCATATATATGTAATGCTTACTATACACTTTTATAAACTATGTTTTGATAATTCATTTCTTAACAGAACTTGTCCATATACTATAACCCTTACTGCTGAGTACTGAGAATAAATAGCTGAAACTCTGGCTCTGTGCTGTCTCCTTCAGGCCGCTGCAGCACTCAAACCTTTAAACGTGTCCCAGCGAGCGAGAATGTGAAGAAACTGAGGGCAGAACTGCAAACCACTTTATCTTAATCACTGGGGGGGGGGGGGCTTTTCTCAACATGCTATTTTTAATTTTTAAGCCCAAGTTAGTTGTAGGTGTGATGGAGAAGAATCAAAGTGGTTAATGAAGCATCAGAGACCATACACACAGGTGCACCTCAAAGACATTTTAACACATTATTTAAAAGTTAATTGTGCTAAACTGACAGCCCTTCATAATAACCGGCTTGATTGATATTCTCTGAAGTAGAGCTTTTGGACACTGGGTGGTGCTGTTGAGTCACTGTCAGTCTCATCCGATTGGGTACTTCTAGCACTATGTAGCAATTGGCTTTGCGGTTTCTCCGTCCATACACCACCTGCTGGTGCCAGCTGGTACTGCAAGACGACTCAAGTACTCCACCTTTATCGAATCATTACCACTCATGTCTCACCCCAACCAATCAGGGCCTGAGGAGGGCGGGTCGTGATTGGACGGTTTTTATCAGTGACGAAAAATTTAAAATCTTTTGAAAACATCTATGATTCATTAGGTGGCTTATTGTCTTTATTAAAGTTTATTATAAAAAGAAGAAATTCATCAAAGCATTAAAAAAAAAAAAAAAAAAGGCTGCTTGAAACGCCTTTTAAGTTTCTCTAACAAGAAGTTAGTATTATTAGTAAGTTACCAGACCCTCCTTCCTGACCAATCAGCTTTCATCGGCTTTGCAGCCTGACGGCAGCAGTGCAAAGTGTCATTTGTTCAGCAGCAGTCTGGGTGGCGCTGTTCCTCAACCTGCAGCATGAGGACCTGCTAAGTCCTTCTCAATGTGAACTTGCAGGAAGCAGAAAGTCTTCGTCCTCCGTCCACACACTCAACAGTGGTGGCGGAACATGAGTTTTCTTCTTCCTGTTCCTCGGACTCGGGCGTTGAGCAGCAGGTTGTTCTCTCTGCTCCAGCTGCTCGCTGAGCTCCACCATCCTGGTGTCGTCTACAAGCTTTACTGCACTTGTGGGTGTAGAGGGTGTAAAGCAGTGGGCTCAGCACGCAGCCCTGTGGAACCCCGGTTCTGGGGGTCGTGGATATATTATAGCCTGCTCTGACCCTCTGCCATTGAGCAGACGTGAAGCTATGGATCGACATGTTGACGGAGTGTGGCAGTCCCACACATCTTCTCTGGACCTGTTCACCCTGTAAAACCTGGCGGAGGTGGAAAGTTGCAGGCAGGAATGATGTGAAGTGACCCTGGACTAGTTCCTCAAAGCACCCCATCACCACTGGGATGAGTGCGACTGCTCGGGGGTGGTTGAGGATGGAAGGAGGATGGCAATGGACGGGTGGTGTTGGTCTGTTTGAACACTACTGGACCTGAATCACAAAATAAATTGGTATCTCATATATTACCTCAATTAATACCTAATGACAAAGCATTTTAAATGCAGTTTATTGTGAACAAGCTACAGGTCAAGCGTTTTATAACACCCCAATGTTTCCAGTTTTTTTTTTTTAGTTATTCAGTTTAAAGTTTTAATGTTCTGGCGTAGTTTGGACTTGGTCAGCGGTTCATCCTACAGACCCGAAATACGTTTTCTATCTAGGCTCAGACCACAGACGACTGCATGTTCCAGCCGAATGCTGTAGGAGCCTTTTCGGTTTCTGGGAGCTTCTCGCTCTGGACGAGTCCCTGAGCCCAGACCCAGAGAAACCGCCCCAGACCTTCACACTTCAGAACCATCCTTTCTCCTTCTTGCTGCGACTCGGCTTGCTGCGAGCCGCCTCATCACGCAAGCTGTTAACTCCCAGAGTCTTGTCTTGTGATTCGATCGTAGCTTTGAGTCCGCCAGAACTCTTCCTGAAAGTATTGAGTTTCTTTGATCTCCATTGGTAATCGCCCTTTCCTCGCCATTTTTAAAGCAGCACACGACTTTCTGCGATACAAAACAGTTCAACTGATGCTTCCGAGGTCGTGGCAACACATTGTCGTCCAGCACTCGGCGATTTGCTGCACAACAGCTTTGAGTTGTTAACGCATTTCTTGTTCCCTGAAAATTGAAAAATTCTGAAATGTACATTCTCGGTTTTTAACACCTTTATTGAAGCTTTACCATTTCACCGCTTGCCTTTGTGCCATTTGAAGCTGTTCACCAGACTTTACGACTTGAATTGCAGCAAATAACTGGAAAAATTATGGCGTTTGAAAACTTATGACTGATAGCGTATAATACCTCCAAAGTATGGTATATGTAAACTGTCAACCGCAACATTGATTTAATCATATAAAACACAAAGTAATTTTTTTAAAGGTATACCAAATACAAAATGTAATAGTTTTCTAAATATATGTAGGTTGAAATATAAGTGTTAACGTTGGGTCATTAGCGTTATTATTTTTGCTCCTCAATCAAATATTCCTCTGAATCAAACTATTTTCTTCTCTAACAAAGTGTTACAAGTGAACATTAAAATCAGAAAATACAGGATTCGTGTTGGAAAGACTGACGTGTCCGAACTGTAGTCAAAGCTTTAAATCTCGTGAAGTGCAAAGTGAGTAATTGACTGTCGCCATGAGACGTCGAGACCTGAGGAGGAGCTGCAGCTGGTCGCCGCTCAGAAACTCTATGGGGGCCGACCGATCGGTGGTCACTTTACGATGAACTCTTGCACGACCTGACCACTCAGCCTTTGAAATCCAAACGGTCAACGCTCAGAGGGACTAGTTTCAGCGGCGGAAGAATCCTCACATGGAGCCCATCTTCAACAAAACGTCTCAGAAGTCTACGTTCATCGTCGGTGGAAACTCCCGCATGCTCCTACTTTAGGAACCGCCAGGCGTGTCGATCTGTCCGGACCACGGAGAGTCCTCGTTAGCTTAAGGGTCTTTGTCGCCATGGTAACGACAGACTGCTGTTGTGACAGGGACTGGAAAACTAAAATGTATGTGGAAATTGTAATGAACATTGTGACATTAGTTGAACTTCCATGAAAACTGGATGTGACACTGTTGGGAGCTACGTTAACGGTGAGATTTCACGTTGGGTGACATTTACACCGCTGCCTCCCTACATTGCTGCTGTCATCATTACTACCTCCACTAGAGGGAGACACAGACGAACATTTAGTTCCAGGAGGTACAGTTGAGAACAGAGGCACCAGAATTCAATTATATCTGAAAACGTCACTATGTAATTTAAGTTCCAGGAAAAAGGTTGGGGTGTTTTCTGTTCATTTGTAAGACGTGTTTGATGTGATTTATGTAGTTTTCTTAGGGATAAACAACATGTTACTTGTGTTTCCTGTTGGTGTCACTTGGGAATCGAACATGGTTCCCCTGGGTGAAAGTCCTGCTCTTAATCCCGTGCTGCCCCTGGACACAAACTTCCTCTTCATACTTCATGTCCTGCTGTCGTTATTCCTACTACCACCAGAGGGAGACCTGAACTGCAAGTCGAATTGGTCCCTGGGCCAGTTTAGAAAAATAAATAAATTACAAAGCCACAATAAGTAATTAAGTCCATGTTTAATCAAATTCAACTGGTTATAGATGTAATGACCTGTTTCAACCAGCAGACGGCAGCAGAAAGCTGTGAAAGCACACTTTAAATTCTCTAGCTTTTGGTGTCTTCATCATTACTCCCACCACCAGGGGGCGATAATCATCTGACTGTCAGGCTCCAGTAGGTGCAGGTGGATTCTCCACGTCTATGGCCAAACACCAAGATGCTTTGATTGGACTGACGACAGCAGAACCATGAGACCGGCGTTATCGGTCCGTTGGCCCGTTTCAGAGGTTCGGTTAGAATCCTCTGAGCGTGTTGTTGAATGGAGTTCGGTTTGTGTGGACTGTCGGCGCCCTGCTCAGCAGAATGATGTCTGACTCTGGTGGTCTGTCGTGACTCTGACCTGAAACTTGGTGTTTCTCTCCTCTCAGATCTGAGTCCGGCGGTTTCGAGCTCCGGCAAGTTCGTCTGCGGTCAGTGTGGTCGGGCGTACCGCCACGCCAGCTCCCTGCTCAACCACAAGAACAGCCACAAGACCGGCACCTACTTCTGTATCTCCTGCCAGAAGGAGTTCCCCAACCTGATGTCCCTGAAGAACCACCGCCGCATCCACACCGAGCCCAAGCGCTACCGCTGCCATGAATGCGGGAAGTCCTTCCGGGTGTCCACGGCACTCATCTGCCACCGCCGCATCCACACCAAGGAGAAGCCCTTCACCTGCCAGCAGTGCAGCCGGCGCTTCTCCTCCAAGTCCAACCTCAGGCACCACATGAAGGTGCACTGGAGGAGCCCGACGCTGCCACGGGCGGCGCCATCTGCCTTCCTCACTGTCGCCACCAGACCATTCTGAACACCCGGTTGCCTGGCGCTGCCACGCCCTGTGCCCTTTCCGTTTACTCCGCCCCCTAAATGAACCGCAAACCGACTCCTGCTGCTGCGACGGAGGCGGCGACGGTCATGAACCGCCAACTGCTACTGAACCGAGTGGCGCCCTCTAGTGCTGGTTGATGGCAGCAGACGAAGTGCACAGGGAAAGTGTACGTCAGGGGGTCAGACGGAACGGAACAGGACTCTCATCAAAGGGAACCATGTTTGACTCCCGAGACACACCAACGAAAAGTTTCTCTTGAAGTCGCAAAAGTAAATAGTCGGAAAATGTGGAACTTGTATTGTTCTTAGACGTAGAAGTAACATTTTTCTGATCACGGATCAAACAGCAGCTGTCTGTGTATGTCTGTGATGTGGTCGTCATGGCAACAAGGTAGTCAAAATTTCAGCTCTTGTCACGTCTTCCCGAAGCTAACCAAAGAGTCGTCGCCGGTTTTGTCGGTAACCATGACAACACAGGCCCAGCATTGACTTTGATGCCTGTGGTCGACGGCGGCGGGACAGCTAGCGTCGCTGCGTGAAGAGGTGCCCCAACTTTTTTATCCAAACGCCGACTGTTGTTGACTTTATACAAACGTTATGTTTCTTTTAAATGAAAAACCTCAGACTCTCGGAGGATTTGCTGCCGTGAACTTTTCCCGCCAGGATTGGCGTTCAGCTCTTTACGACTTTGGTGTGTAGCTCGTAAACGTATTTGTTTCTTTTTTGTAGAAACTTTACTGGAGCTGTGACTTTGTGGCTCCGTCCAGCTTTTTTATTGGACGGTGGGAAAAGTTTACGAAGCGGCTCGGCGCTTCTTAAACTGTTTGGACGGGTGCTTCACAGGCGGCGGCAGGTGCATTGTGGGTTGTGGTTTTTTACATGTTGGGGTGTTTTAATGGAAACTCAGCAGACGTCTGGGGAGGCGTTTCATTCGCTCACCTGCAGTTCACTCTGGAAACGTTTTTGGGCTCCAGCAGCTGTTTCATTTTCCAACTTCACAAAAAGTCTGAAACTTTCTATTTCATGAGAACATTTCAGTTTGTAGGTTTTTTTTTTTGTTTTTTTTTTTAATAAATAGAAACATTTTCTGATGTGTGAGGAAAAAAAACTCATCATTAATTATGGCGCTAACTAATCAAAATAAGTTTCCTGGTGTTTTGATGCGCTTAATTTCTTTTAATCTTTTAACACATATTTTATTCATGTTTGTTTTTAATTAAACCTAGATTTTTGAGTCTTGTAACATGAAAACGAGAAGCTCAAGAGAAACGTTTTCCATTTAATTGACAACAAACAACGTAACGGATGAGAATTTAACCAGAAATCAAGAATTTAAAAATAATAAAGGCTGGAAAATAACAAATTATGAGTGTCAGAACACAAAACTGAAAAAAGAAAATCAAAAAAATGTTATTTGAATCAGAAAAGCTAAAATCATACCCAAACTTTAAAACACAAAAATATAATTCATGTTGTTTTTTTATTCTGAAAAGCTGAATCCAATGAGAAAATGCTGAGTCATGCTAACTCGCCTCATTAAAAAAAGAAAACACATTAAATCTGCTCGTGTGCAGACTTTCACTTTCTAACAAACGTTTTATTTCACGTTAAACATTTATCTAGCTTTCTCAAACTTTTCATTTTTTTTTCAGTTGTGAGATGAAACGCGACGTTTAACAATGTGCTGAGTCATCGATTAATCGACGAGCCTGAATCTGCGTCATCGGTGCGAGAAAGTTTGTTCAGGAGACTCTAAAGAGCTGCAGCGGATCACAAGAACTATTATTTTCATAGAATTATTATGAAACAACGAATCTTCGAAGGATTCTGGATTTTTGGAGTTTTGTACTCCAAAAAAATTCACCGTTTCCCACAGACGGTGAACGCATCACTGACCTTCACCTTTCATCCCCCTGGTGGACGGAGATCTCACTGCGTCGCGTCCCTGAAAACTCCATTTCTGTATTTCTGGCCTTGGTGCCTATTAGCTAACGTTAGCTCACATGAGCATTCAGACGACGATGACGATGATGAAGACTTCGGCCTGACTGAACCAGATGAACCACGCGGAGCCGTCGGAGCTTCATGTTGAACTTGGTTGGCAGCTTCGAACTCAGGCAGCTGTTTCAAGTTTCCTCCAAACGAGAAAAAAAAAACTGAAAGTTTTCCCAAAAGTCTCAATGTTGGTTTTTTTTTTTTTTAAAGATTTTTTTGGAATAAATAAAGTTTGTGATTCTCACGAGGAAAATCCTCAAAAAGAGACGACCATAGGAAAAAATAAAGTGTTTGTAATTATGAAAAAAAAAAGAAAATGTAAAGATTCATCATTTATTAGATATTTGTTAGATTTTGGTGAATATACCAGTTTTACCACGAGAAACTTCAACGTAACTTCTAATTTTCACTAGAATTCAAATGATTATTATATATACAATTTTTTTTTTTTTAAATATTATTCTTACTTTTTTTTAATTATATGTAAAAAAAAAAAAAATTTATCTGATTGAATTTAGCATTTTGTTTGTTAGTGCTGTTTTAAAACTCTTGATACAAATCAATGATCTTCGGAAAAAATTCTCAAACATTTAACCTAAAAGGGAAAAAAAAAAAGAATTCTGAAAACGAACCCCCCCAAAAATCCATTAAAACTCTATTTTCACCTGTGAAATTAAGAAAGGCGGATTCTGTGGAGTCATGAATTTGGTCAAATTTTGAATAATCATAATCCAAAAAGAGAAAAATTTAACTTTTTCTCAGGTTGTTTCTTTTTTTGTTAGTTTTTTTTTTTCATAAATATATAGAGAATTTTTGTTTGGAAGGGGAAAAAAAAACGCTCAGAAATCCTAGTAAAATATTTAGATTGTAAGAAACTTGTTAAAATGTGTCGGAGTTTGTTTCAATCAGAAGTTTCTGAATGTTGATTAAATGTGTTGGGAAGTATTTACTCAGTTACACAAGAATGTAATAAAATGTGTTTCATGTTTTGTTTTTTCTAAATAAAGGATTCGATGTGACGGAAATAATAAAGTAAACACCAATTTCATGAGTTGATAAACGCAACATGTCCAAGAAACGATGGCTTCCTTAATTGTCCACAGACAGTGGTTTTCAGAAGTGTCAGGCGATGGTTCTTGGGAGCTTTCACAGATGATTGTTTTCCGGACTGTTGACAGACAATAGTTTTTTGGGAGTGTTCACAGATTGTGGCTTTTCATAATGTTGACAAACAATGGTTGTTCATTAGTGTTCACATACAATAATTTTCAGGAATGTCCACAGGTAATGGTTTCCCACAGTGTTGACTGATGATGGTTTTCAGGAATGTCCACAGACAATGGTTTCATGAGTTTTGGCAGACAGATTGTGCACAGATGATGATTCTCAAGAGTGTCCACAGGCAATGGTTTTAAGAGTGCTGACAGACAATGGTTTTTGTAAGTGTCCACAGTCAATGGTTTTTCAAGAGTGTTTACAGACGATGGTTTTTATAGGGGGGAACCACAGATGATTGTTTTCAGGAGTGTTGACAGACAATGGTTATTCATTAGTGTTCACATACAATAATTTTCAGGAACAGCCACAGACAATGGTTTCCCAGAGGGTTGACAGATGATGGTTTTCAGGAATGTCCACAGACAATGGTTTCATGAGTTTTGGCAGACAGATTGTCCACAGGTGATAATTCTCAAGAGTGTCCACAGGCAATGACTATAGGAGTGTTGACAGACAATGGTTTTTGTAAGTGTCCACAGGCAATTTTTTCCCAAGGTGTTGCCAGATGATGGTTTTCAGGAGCATCCACAGACGATCGTTTCTATGGGGGGACCACAGATGATTGTTTTCAGAAGTGTTGACAGACAATGGTTATTCATTAGTGTTCACTTACAACAATTTTCAGGAATGTCCACAGAAAACGGTTTCCCAAAGTGTTGCCAGATTATGGTTTTCAATAGTGTCAACAGACGATGGTTTTTGTAATTGTCCACAGATGGTGGTTTTCAAGAGCAGCCACAGACTATAGTTTTTATGGGGGGGGTGTCTGTTTTCAGGAGTGTTGACAGACAATGGTTTTTAGGAGTGTCCAGGGACGATGCTTTCCATAAGTGTCCACAGAGAACAGTTTTCCACAGATGACGATTTTCAGGAGTGTCTATAGACAATGGTTTCATGAGGTTTGACAGACAATGGTTCCTTTCGTGTCCACAGGCGATGGTTTTCAATGCCTCTAAGTCCATGCGGTGGTTTCTGCCCATGCATTTTTTTTTTTGAAGGCGATTACTTCAGTTCTTTGGGATCAGACATTGAGAAACTTTCTTGCTGAGTTGCTTCAGTCCTCGTCTTCACTCCTCAGACGCTCCATACCCACAATCACCTCGGTGAACCTTGACCTCTTTGGCTGTTATGTGGTCCACCTGCTGCTAATTTCAGATTCCTCCTCTGATCTGGCGTCTTTATTCAACGGGAGTTTGAAGTTCTTTGACGAGCAACGTGATTCTTGTGAGTGAGAGATGGAAAACAGAGACACACATCCCGAGTACACTGAACAATCCTTTTCTTTATTCATTTTTTGTTTATCATCTCAATATGTCTGTCAGGGTTTGTTTTTTCAGTTTTTATTTTAAATTAAAATTTTGACACACTTATAAAAGACAGCATCTGCATAGAGTTGTCATCTTAAAGATCCATGGGGAGGGCTGGGGGGAGGGGGGGGGGGGATAAGGGGGGGGTAAAGAGGGGTAGTAGGGGGGAAGGAAGATGGGGTAAAGAAGGGGGGGAATACTGGCACGTCACATGAACTAAACAGAACAGCCAACAGCAGTACGAGAGAGGGGGGGCGGGGCCATAGGGAGGTGGGGGTGGGGTGGGTGGGTGTTTTTTTTTTAAGGGGGGGACAGATCGCTTTTACATTACGCTACGCACACATACACACACACAAAAAAAACGGGACACAAGTTGCATTTCCAGTCAAAGTTGCGTCGGCGAACAATCGTTCTGTCCTCGTTCTGTTTTTTCACGCGTTTTATTTTTTTTATTTAAATTTTTTTTTTAACGGCCTCTCACCTGCCGTTTCCTCCGCTGCCCACGCCGTCACTTCCTGCTTCGTGTCTGACAGGAAGGACGCTTCAGGACGGCTCCACATCTCATCAACAGCTGACGGATTCGACGCCGCCGCAACTCGTCTTTGATTCATCAGATCAGCGCCGTTAGCTGGTCCATGTTAGCGCAGACCTGGCTACAACCTATTGAGGCGAGTCTGGTCACTAATCTTTTCACTACGTGACGAGAATCGTGACGAGAATCGTGACGGACGGACGCTCCTGGGAGCAGCAGCGTCTGGATGGGAGCGCAGATCGCAGGGGGTTCGTGTCTGAGTCGCTAAATGCCAAGAGAGCTGCTAGCATTGCAAAATAACAAAGATGGACGCTGATCCATGCAGGTGGTTCGCGATGTACCTGCAGACTTTCAGGTCCCGGTCCTTTCGGACGCTCTGCAGTAAATCAGTGAGGGTTGAATATTGTACGAAGGTAAAGTTCGAGGTGTAACGAGGGAAGCCCGCGACAAAGCGACAAGAGCTGCTAGTGACGTGTAGCTAGCTGGAACATGACTTCCAGATGTTCTAACAGAAAATCAGACTTTCCGAGTCTCACGTTGTTTTCAAACTCAGTTTTATCCGTCGCATTTAGAACTCTGTCACTGATTTACATATCTAGCGCCTCCTAGCCACTAATGCTAATGTTTCTAAGGATGTCAGTGCAGACTCTTCCGGGACTTTCTTCTCGGGATATGGCTACTTCCTGGAGGAGTGGACGAGGACCGAATGTGGGGGAACGGGCGGGTCGGTGGGCGGAGTCGTCTGACTCGCTGGCTGTGGCTGAGAGACGAACACGCGGTGAAGAAAGACGGAGCTCAGAAACCGCTAACAGGGCTTCCAAAGAGATGAAGGGGCGTGGCCTGGAGAGCCCTGGAGGCAGGGTTAAAATTTCCTAATATGGAGGGAAGCACTTTCATCAGAGGAGCCAGTGGGCGGAGCCTCTGGGGCTGGGCTGATGGGAGGAAGGTGGAGTCGTAGCTGCGTTTACGCCTCAAACGTCCACCGGGGATTCGGTGTTTTCCAGGAAAATAAATGAAATAGGAGCGTAAGAAGGAGCGACGCTTTGCTTCGGAGTGTGGACGGCTAACAAAAAACACCGGTGCACACTTTTGTTTGGGGGTGGGGGGGGGGGGGGGGGGGGGGGGGGGGGGGTGGACGTAAACGCAGCGTCTGAACGGAGCGTGGCGGACGATGGCGCTGGAAGCTGGTGCTCCTCCTCTCGGGCGCCGTCTCTCAGCCACGCCCACGACAACGGGGTGGTGAGATGGTGATGTGAAAAAAAGGACAGAGATCGAACGACGTGTCAACTTTGAGGGGAATAGATATCTCAGTAGATTTATACATAGACATGCAAGTCATTTTTTCTCTCTGAAGTTATTTACAATAATTACAGAACACAAAGAATCCAGTTTCAGTTTGACAAAATTGCGAGCATTCAATATTCAATATTACTACGTTTATTTATGATAACATAACTCCGTTTGTACTTCTTTGAATCATTGCTATCAGAGTATCCGGGTTTTTGTCTTTGATCACTTTGTGTGAAGCTCTCCCTCCAGGTTTTTGCAAATGTTTTACTGCATTTTATTTCTCAAGAATAATAATAATAATAACAATAATAATAATAATGTCATTTAAGTGTCTTTCCTATTAGCTATGGCAGGGACGGTGTGGGCGTGGTCTATATCTGTGGCCCCTCCCCTGACTCCTCCCACCCCTCCCACTGGGGGAAAAAAACACTGATATGAACCAAATACTGACGAGTGGGCGGAGCATAAATAAAACCAACAAACAAACAAACATTTCCTTGTTGTGCGGAGCGAGGCGAAGAACAGGTTTTGGTTTTTGAAAATGATTTCAGGAAGACAAAAATCAAGGCGGGAAATGTTTTATCGTGCGACAGTGAAAGAAAGGAGAAAAAAAAAGAAGAGAGAAACTAATGACGATCCTCTGAACTCGTCCAGGAATCAGACTTGAGTTCGTCTGTGATGGCTAGCCGCCATGTTCCAATGAGGAAACCCAAAACTAGGAGTCAGTGAAACAAGAAGACGCCGCCGTGTGGCCGCCACATCGAGGGTCGACGGCTAACGGGGAGTCGATCTTTGGAGTTGTGGCGTCGCATGTGAAACTTCCCACCGATGATTTCCTCCTGCTTTCTGCACCTCGCTCAGGCACGATGAGTATGCAGCCGAGAGAAGTGGGGACGGCTGCGTACGCATAGAAATGTTGATTTTCTATCATTTCCGCGTTTATAAACTCTTTGTTTCTTCATGCTAGCAGTAAACACGCCGCTCAGGAAAACACCGGCTGCAGGTTTGTGTTTCACAGCGGGAAGAAAGATTTCACTGTCGACGCTATGTCATAAACAGGAAAATATGAAGCTAAAAACCAAGATGTGGTCGTCGCCACAAGGATGATCTGCAGGTCAAATACGAGACGAGCTGCGAACCTTCAAACTGCAGCCGAGCGTCCGTCCTGAGACGTGACTGAAAATCCAACTGGACGCCAAAATAACAATAAAGTAGAAGAAAAGCACCAGCGGCGTCTCCGAATGTTCCTCCAGAGGAACTGTATGTCTTTTTTTTTTTTTATTATTATTATTATTAGGCTTCGTTATTTTTTTTTCCACAAACTACAAGTGTACGGAATGAGGAGTACCAGGGTACCGGGCGACTGTGGGAGCGTTTGATTAACGGACCAACATGCAGTGAGAGCTGGTGGTGGGCGGGCTGATGGGCGGGTGAGGCAGGGGGGGGCGGGGCTTTTTCTTTTTCGCATTTATTACCGAACGTGTAAACTCGACTCGCTTGTGCTCTTTGAACTCAGTGGCAAACGTTTTGGAGAACATAAAGGAAACGCTTTGGTTTGGATCCAAGAAACACGACAAAACATGATCGTCCTTGAACGCCTTGCAACACGGAAATAAAACACACAAACAGCCAATCGGCGATCAGACACACGCGCGCGCACACAAACACACACTAGGCTGGGATTTACAGCACAAACACGACACGCAAACGCAGCGCAGATGCTGGCGGAATGACACCCAGTGGGGGGGCGGTGGTTGGGGGGGGGGGGGGGGGGGGGGGGTCTGCAGGTCAGCGTCCGGGGGTGGGGACACATTTAACATTGATCTGATGGTCCAATGAAAACGTGTCGCAGAGAAATAAAACACACGGGGTGACATCAGCGGGAAGCAGGACACATCAAGGTTTTTTGTGGGGGGGGGGGCTGGATGAGCAGTAAAGTGCAGGGTGGTCTACCAAAAACACCGTCATGCAAACTCCACAACGATTTGCATGCCTTTTAAATTATTATTCTTATAATTATTACACACAGCGGGAATGGGCGTGACCAAACTCCCGACCCTCAGCATTGTCTTTTGTACAACCAAACGACTACAACACGACGAGGAAGACGAGGGGACGAAGGAGGGGGGGGGGGGGGTGGGGTGAACACTCGGACAAACCTTCGCCGAGATGTCCGTTCATGCCTCAACGAGTTCGCCATGTTTGTACGTGTTCTGGAAGGAAACTGAAAAAACCCCAAAAACAACCATACACACACACACTCAACAAAAAGGCGGCGTCAACAAGCTGGCTGGTGCAACCGCCGCCGCCGCTGCCTGTCCATCGCAAGACCACCGCCACCGGGACGCAACCAGGACGCCACCGGGACGCCAACGAGACGCCTGCACCGTCATGCACGTGAAGCCGAACATGGTGAATGTGAAAGAAGGCGGAGCTACAGACGGTTAGCGTAGACTTCTGACTTCATCAACGAAAAAAACTTCGGATGTCACGAAAACTCTACGCGTGTGTTGAAATAAGCTGATTTATATTCTATTTGTATTAATCATTAACACCAGTCAAGGAATCCAGGAAGTCATTGAACTTTCACGTTTTCTCAAACTCCCATAAAGTCAACATTTATTGATTGATTTCGTTGGAGCAGTGCCCTCAAGTGGTCATAGTAATAATGACAGCGAAGCAGCAGGCTGGTGGGAGGGCGGCCCAATCGACAAACAGAGAAACGTATAACTGAGGGTATCACGTTTCCTTTAATGTCACAGCAGCAGAATACGCCCTCTGTTGGTCGTAGTCGGATTGAATCCTTGATATGAAAAGTATTTTTTTGGTTTAGAGATGTGAAAATTCTGTGCCGAGAAAATGTGAAACCAACAAATTCTCTGGATCTGAGACCCGCTAATGAAACTTTAAATCTATGACAGGTCCAGCTAATGCTTGTTGGCTTATACAGTTAGTGGGCGGGGCCTGGGTGGTGGTGGTGGTGGTGGTGGTGGGCGGGGTGGGGTGGGGTGGGGTACTTGGGGTCGTTACGCTTTGGTGAACATACAAGTCAAGTTTTGGTTTTGGGAAATCAAAGCTTGTCTCCAACACAGAGCTAAAATATTGTTTGTATTGTTTTTCAGTCGCAGGCATCGAGAGCTGACCATGCCGACTGTGACGAGCCGTGCTCGTCTTATTGCTTCCCCCCACCCCCCGCGGAGCGGCTTCACGGAGCCGCAGGCGGCCTGTCGTGGTTGTCATCTGGCTGCGAAGGCCTCAACAGAGGCGGAGAATCCTCCGTATCACAGAGCCTCAGCGCAGAACTCGCCCTCCGACAACAAGCCCGCGGTCCACGAGACGTCAGAGTCGTGACGTGAGTCTCGCGGCAATGCTCGGTCGAGTCGTACGCACGAGGTTCGAACGACCAGTTGTTGAATCAAGACAAAAAAATTAAAAAACACAAAGAAGTCACGACTCCGAAAGTGGAACCAATCCGAGGAGCATGAGACCACCGGCGGTCGTCAGCTCGCAGTCACGTCGTTGCTTTTCAACAGAAGATCAACACTGACAACAAACTTCCGATGTATGAAGCATTTATTTTGTCTCATTTTCGAGGAATCCACGCGAAGGATCACGCATCCTTCCAAACAACAGTTTGGTTCTTTAGAGACAGCCTGGAAAGTGACAAGATTTCCCTCCGATAAGTTGTAAATAGTTTGGCAAAAAATATCATCACTGACTCGAAACGACTACAAATCTGGTGACCAATCACCAACAAGCAGCTGCTACACAATCGACACCAAACACAAAACACTACGGCATGCTAACGCTAACGTGTGCAACAGGGGGCGGGTGTGTGTGTGTGTGTTCGGGGAGAAGCTTAACATGGCGTGCGGTGAGCGTGAATGTGTAACATGTTCCGGCTTCACGGAGAAAAAATCCACGCAGGCGGGTTAACGAAGGGGAGAAAGAGCGAGATGATGCCAGGCCGACACGTCGCGCGCGCATCACAACAGCAGCACCACGGAAACAACGAAGCAACAAACGGTCCCCATCAAAAAAACTAACATTTAAAATAAAATTTAAAAAAAGCTAAGATATCACAGCGACAGGCGGGTTACCACGGCAACCAGTGTATTTTTTATTTTTTTGTCGTTTTCTTTTTGCTGCCCGTCTCGCTTGTTTGTTGGTTTCTCTCGTTCTGTTTTATTTCCTTTTTCGTTACTTTTTAAGGTGTTGCTTCATTTTGGAGAATCTGCAGAGCAGCTTCGACGGCCTCGCTGCTCATCGGCTGCCTCAGCTCGGGGAGGCGGGACGAGTTGTCTGTTCATTTTTTGTCTTACAATTTTTTTTTATCTAAACTGCATAGATTAACTGTCCGTCTCCTCCCTCCTGAAACCCGCCGACCTCCCGCCCTGCCCGCGTGTCCCCTGCCAGTCACCGCCACTGGCCAATCAGACTCAGCAGGATGACCAGAGCTCCTCCCCCCCTGCTCTTTGGTTGGATCGCTGTTACAGGAAGAGGAGGTTGTTGTGGTGGAAACCTGCCACGCTGCAGCGTCCAACCAGCTGACTGGCTGCGGCAGTTCCCCCTCTGACGGGCTGACTGGGTGTTAAGGGACCGGAGCAAGCAACCAACGACAGGGGGTGTAAAGAGGCGGCTGATGGTGCTGATGGTTGGCCACTCCCTCCCGGGAAACAGGGGACAGACGGGGTTCTGACGGAGCCCGGGCGACGTTCCCGAATGTTCCAGAAAGCTCCGGAACATTGTGGAACTTTTTTGGCCGTGGAGCTGAGAGCTCAGAAGGCTTCCCGCCCAGCAGCTGTCGCCGTGGCCGTCTTCGGAGACTCCCGAACAAACGGAAGAAACGGTTTAAAAAATAAGAAACAAGGCAAAACAAACAAACAAGTGAATGTGGGATTCTACGTTTGTACAGGTAGCTAACCCAAGTGTTGCTTCATATGTTCAATACATTTACATGTACATGTTTAATAAATAGGTTTCTTTGTACCCTCTTTTTGTATATGCGGTATAGTTACGTCAGCTATAATGTGATGGTGTTTTTATTCTTAGTTTTGGAGCCCCGCCCGTTCCCTGCTCTTTCCTCTGATCTGTGATTGCTTCCTTATCTCTTCCTAGCTGATTGGTTTTTCTGTCTTGCATCTGTATTTCAAGTTTTTGTGTTGTTGTTGTCGTCGTCGTCGGTGTTTCTTTTCTCTGCTGGCTGTCGGTCGGACGGTCGGTCGGCGTCGGTCATCGCGGCGGCAGGGGCGGAGCGTCTTAAAAGCCCAGCGTGCCGCCGATGGACGACGCCAGGACTACGCCGAGGATGACGCAGCAGATGATGATCATGATCTTCTTCTGCAGGAGAGAAGATGAACAGAGAGAGACGATGATGGGCCAGGAAGACGAGGGAGCACGCCAAAGAAAACCGCTCGGCATAATTTATACATATGATCCAGACGATGGCGTAGTGAATGTGCACTTTATTGGAGAAGTACTGGTAACTATTAATGCAAATGCGTAACTGGAAAATGAACACTACCAATAAGTTTCATGCCATTTCGCGACCCATAGTGAAAGTGCTGAGTCACTGTCATTCTTTGACCGGAAGCGTCAGACACTCGTGCTGCACATGCTGCTCAATTTTCACGTGTTTGTGATGTTGTGAAGTTAGAAGCTGAACAGAAATGAACATTTTTAATGATTTGTGCTTTATTAGCATTATTAGCTGCCTTTACCAACGTGACTGCAAATCAGCTTTTTGGACAAACCGTCAGAGACATGGACGCGCTTGATTGAATCAAATTACGTTGCAGCTCCGTGAGCCGTTTTTAATCCCGGAAGTGCTGCCGTGTTGCCTGAACCCTGAGCGCAGCCGAGTCGTCACTCTCAGTCTGCTAATCTCTATCCTTTATGTAGCTTCTTCTTTTTTTTTAATGAATCGAGTAAAAACTGTACGAACTCAGTTAATGAGAGTTCAAACGAGGCCAAAACGCCGCAGAGTCCCAGCACGCCATCAGCTGTGTGCAGGAGAACATGAAAGTTCCTGCACGCCTTGAACGCCTCATCAGTCTGCGAGTTCGGCGACGCTGCGATTCGGTGACGTTACCTTGCGGGCCTGGCTCTGGTATTTGACGGCCTTCTTGGTGTCTGAGACGGCTCGCTCCACGTAGTCGACAGAGTGCTCCACGTTGTACTCAATTCTGTCGATCATCTCTCCCTGGGACACACGGCAAGATTCAACACACACTCGGGTAAACTGCCGGCAAACTGGCAACGGGAGACGCGGCACAGACGTACCTGACTCTCCACCAGCATGGCCATGTCGACAAACATGTCATGCAGCTCGCGGATGCTGTTTTCCAGCTTGATGATCTCAGTGTGTCGGGTCTCGATCTCATTCAGAGCCTGTTTGGTCATTTGAGAGTCCATCTTGATCTGCAAAGGGGGAGAGCTACAGACGTCAGCGCCACACTGCGAAGTAGCAGTCGTCATCCAGCTACAAACGTTAGCATCACACTGCCAACTCCACGTCGTCGTCCGGTGAGCTGCTACGAAAAGAGCGTTGGTTGAAAACGTGCATGGGAGCAGATGTGTGGACTCACCTGCTCTGAGAGGAAGTGAATACCTGCTGTGAACCTGCCTCACACTGACCCTCTGTGACATCCCAGGTGGGCGTGTCTTCAGCCAGAGGAGCTCAGATTGACAGCCGGTGTTCAGTTACGTCACAAACCTCACCGGCGCCCGCGGAGACCAGAGCTTTTAATTTGAAAGGACGTAAAAGCGTCTCCTTCAGAGTAAAAGCTCGTCTCCTCACCCCGCTATTGTGTTAGTGACAATGACTGTCTTCACTTGATGTATCAGCGCACCTCCAGGCCATTTGGGATGTCAAATGGCGCAGGTTAACATGTGACTCAGGTGCGGTGCTTACATCATCGGTGAAGATGGCCAGTTTGCCACTCTCCAACATGTCCTCCAGCTCCTCGTTGGTGGTGGTTCTTCCAGCTGCGGACAGGAAACAGAGAGGAGCACGGAAAACGGTCACATGGTGCGTCATCAGATCTCAGCGAGAGTACCGCTGACCTCACCTGATATCATCTGAACACACTCACACCAAGAAATCAAAGCAGGTCAACTGGAATTACGAGCTACAACTACGATTACAACGTGTGAGTAAGACGTGTCGTTGGCGTGTTGTGGACTCACTGATCTCCAGCTGTCTCTGGATACGGTCCTTGCAGCGGTCGCGGTACTTGGACTGCGTGGTGTTGTACTCAGTCATCACCTCCACAAACTTACGTGACAGCGTCGAGTGCTGCGAGAAAACACGTGGATGGGACGACGTGTGAGCAAACAGCTTCACCACCCTCTCATTCTCACAGTGAACGTTTATTTTTATTTTTTTTAAGGTAATTTGAAAGAAGAACGTGTGGAATATATTCTAAAATGTGTTTTTTTCGTGAAGTCAAATTAACCGCACTTCTCCTTTAAGAGCCAGGTGCAGTTACACCTTAGTGTGATGGCAAACTGAGTACAGACATGGGTGTGTGTGACTGCTGCACTTCTCCTCTGGTCCACCAGGTGGCAGCAGACTGGATGAAGAGACATTCTGTAGCGGTTCCTGACCTTCAAACTAACTATGAAGCCACAGACGATCCCTCACACTGGGAGATGTTTAATGTCACCGGGTCATTTCAATTCTCCCTGATCAGCAGTGTTGTAACTAGTTACCATGTAACTATAACTACTTTCATCAGCAAGGACTTTGTAACTGATTACTTTTATGAAAAAAATTTGTTGCAGTTGCTTCAGTCTCAATGGGCTTTCTCTCGTGGCTGAAAACGGTTGCAGAGTCTCTTTCCTGCTCAATGAATGTGTGACAATTATTCATACAGAAACTTAACAAGTAATCACATTCACCCATTCTCACACACACACACACACATACACAAACACACATTCACACACCAATGGAGGCACCTGCCATGCAAAGCGCGCAGTCCATACATTGGAGCATTTCTGAGATTCAGTGCCTTGCTCAAAGAATCGAATTTTCAACGGTCCAATTGAGAAATGACCACTACCAACCGAGCCACAGGTAGTTACTTTTCATCTGCAGTAACTAGGTAGGTAACTGCAAATATTCCCAGTAGCTGTCAGCTGACTGACGGCCGATGTCTGACCTGTGTCTTACGGATTCGGAGGTCCGCTGATGATCTGTTGAGACCCTCCTCCTGCTCGATGCTCTGCTCGATTGCTGCACAGAGAGAGAGAGAGAGAAAGAGAGAGAGAGAGAGAGAGAGAGAGAGAGAGAGAGAGAGAGAGAGAGAGAGAGAGAGAGAGAGAGAGAGAGAGAGAGAGAGAGAGAAAGTTACTCCGACATCACACAGGAATGTTTCTTGAATTTCTTGAATTACTGATGTAATTCAGTCCATCTGTGATCAGCGTCTATCAGTCCTCCACGGCGTCCTGGTCCACCTTCATTTACAGACTCCTCCCACCAGGAAGGACTGCTGTGTCACAGGAAGTCCTCTCTCTTGTGAACAAAAAACTCTACAACTCTGCTGCAGAAATACTCTTTTTCACAGTCAAACCTTCTTCGTGTACGGACTGCGTGATTTCACAATATATTCCACATTTTCGTTTTATGTACGTGTGCGTCGCAGTGTGCATTGCAGTGTGGGAGGAAATTGCGTGTTACTGCACATTAGAGCATAATTGTCTAAGTCGATGATTGTATTTGTTGATCATTCTATGTAATAGTGCGCGTGTATGTGTGCATCATTACTAATGTATTTGCGTTGGTGAGTGTGTCTCTCTAACCTGTGTGTGGTTACCATGGTAACCAGCTGCAGGTCAGTCCTGGTGTCGTGTGATGGTGACATCATGAAAAATGTGCTTATATAACATTTTCCACTACGTGTGGGGACTGGTCTGGCGGACGTTGTGGGGGCAAATGTCTGTTGGGTGGCGCACAAATATGTGCCTGCGCTTGTGTTCATGAGCATATTGTAGCTAAGCAAGAACTACGTACATCTCGTCACACGCACAGTACATAGACTGTGTGTGTGTGTGTGTGTGTGTGTGTGTGTGTGTGTGTGTGTGTGTGTGTACAATAACACTGGTTGTCACCTCATGGGGATTCCAATTATAGCTTCATCTCCAACATCGCTCTCAGACTGAATATATTGTGTGTGTGTGTGTGTGTGTGTGTGTGTGTGTGTGTGTGTGTGTGTGTGTGTGTGTGTGTGTGTGTGTGTGTGTGTGTGTGTGTGTGTGTGTGTGTGTGTGTGTGTGTGTGTGTGTGTGTGTGTGTGTGTGTGGCCCATCCTCTGGCTGTTAACATTAAAGCAGCAATGTCCTTGAACCTTAACAATAAGCCAACACTGCTGCGCCCGCTCTGTTTGTATGTGGAAGTGTGTAGTTCAGTGTGTGTGTATAAATGTGTACGTGTATATGTGTGCTTAGAGTATATGTGTTGTATATATACATAAATCTCGTGATTGGTCCTGCAAATTCAGATGGTTAATTTGATACAGGAAATATGAAAATGAACTGTTCCGTGATGAAGATCGAGTCAAAGGGTTCAAGTCTCCAGTCGCTGCTTGTAAAGTTCAGGTCTGGTCCACGGGCTGAAATACAGCATGTGACTCCAGACCACAACTGTGTGTATATAAATCTGTGTGTTTTTCAATGTTTTCCTGTTTGAGGCTTTAACTGGCCTCAGATTAAAGAAAAAACAAAAAGGAATAAAAACTGTCCACAGTCGTTCAGATTGTGTGGAAATCTTGAGCAGACGGACCAAATGTCTTACCTTTTAATTTTGAGCGAACTTTATTGGCTGTCTTCTTGATGTCAGCTGTGAGGTCCTCCAACTCCTGCTTGGTCTCTGCACGGAGGAAAAGCAGCAAAGTTTGGTACAGAAAGTGACAGATTTACAATATTAAATGATTATTATTATTATTATTTATTTAATTTTATTTTTTTTTAGAATGAAAACACTTTATATGGTGCATGTCAATACCCCTTCTCCATAAGACACACCCACTTCACTGTCAGATCCACAGCTTTAAGTAGCAGCAGTAGGAAGGGATGTAGGAGGTGCACTGATAATCACAGGAGGAGGTTTTTCCCTTCAATATACATTATTGAAGTTGAAAAGAACAAACATTGCACATGTTCCTCAATTAATAAAGTCAACAAAAATATCATCATAATGGAATTCTTTGCATTTACATCCTAAAAGAAGGAAATAAAGCAAGAAAGCAGCAAAACAGTTCTCTGATTATCAACAAACACATTGATTTTAATAAGAAATTTAAGTTGCATATAACATGAAAAAAAAAATCAATAAACATGGCTCACTAAATATGTTAGTTTGAAATGTCTTAAAGATTGTGAATAAGGGCTCTGCTTTACTAGTTTTTATAGTTTTAATGAGTTGCAATACAATTTGAAATCATTAAAAAGATAAATTAAAGTCGGGGATCGACTTTAAAATCAAATTTCTATGAATGACAAACTTGGCCAAGCATGTTACTGCCCGATTCATCATTTTTATTCTGCAATTTGCATCATATTTTATGTGTTTTGTCGTATTTTGTCACCACGTGTATTTAGTTGCAGTGTTCGAATTAATTATTTTTCATTTCATGCTTCACCACCATCAAATGTTTTGTTAAGATGATTTACAATCCGTCCCATCAAGAGGTGAGGCGGTGGTGGTGGGGGGAACCTTTGTGTGATTGTTGTTGCTGTGGGGACTGATGAGGGAGGACACGCCTACCCTGCTGATCCTCAGAAGCTGTTTGTTTATCCACCTTTTACAGGTCAGTTCTGTGTATTTAAATCCAAACTGTGTCTATAAAAGGTCCCGTGTGGCCTACATGTTTTTGATGTCGAGTGTTTAGTGGAGTTGTTTTTGTTTTTAAGGAGAAAAAAAAAAGTTGATTAGTTTTTCCAGAGTTTACTCTTGATGACGTCACGGTGTGTCACATGAGGTCTGCGTGTAAAACGAGTCACGAGGGCAGAGATTTCAATTGATTTTTTCTATAATTTTCAACTTGTTAAAACTTGTTGTTTGTTTATATATTTCAGAAGCCAGTAAATATCGCAGACTCAGCACGATTAAGGGACCGTCTACAACTTGTTGTCGATGCCTAAAGTGAAAAGCAACATGGTGCTTAATCCTGCCCAGGGTTCCACACACATCCACAGTCACATCTAGGGGCAATTTAGGGTCACTGATTAACCTCACATGCATGTTTTTGGACTGTGGGGGGGGAAACGGAGGAAATCAACGCACACGCAGGGAGAACATGCAACTCCGATTGGTGCATATATGAATTGGAGTTGGGTTGAATAATTGAAATCTGCTTTATTGATGTGGAAAATAAAGGCTGGGCGATATTATTAAACGGTGCTGTGTAAGAAACTGAGATCGACAGACTGAGATGGGAACGGGTAAATCTGTATTTGTTTCTGGTCCCTTATTCTGGAACCCAACAGGAGCAGTGATAAGAGGAGGGATAGGAGGAGGAGGTGTAGAGATCGGAGGAGGAGGAGGAGGAGGAGAAGGAGGTGCAGTGACAGAAGGGGTACGAGGAGCAGTGACAGGAGGTGCAGTAGAAGGTGTGGTGCAGCTGCAGCAGTGCAGTCAGATTTACGAGTGCTGCAGTGCCACCACTCCTCCTCCTCCTCCGCCTCCTCCTCCTCCTCCTTCTGAGTCACCATATGACAACCCCCACCCCCTCCACCCTCCACCACCCAAAATCTTACTCCTGTGGATTTTATCACGTGATGCTAACATGCAGCAATGTTTCACAGTTCGATTCCAACAGAGGCTGTTGGGACTCTCTATAGTATCGCTGGACCTCGGGTACAGTTTCACACTGGGGCGGCGGTTCCAATCCAGTCTGCATGTCTTCAGTATATTTGGAGAAGCCTTACGACCGTGTCTTGTGAGAGGTTCTCAGGGAGTGTAGAGCAGTACTGGTCTCTGTACTTGTGCTGTGAGAGCTGCGTGCTGTACTGGTTGTACTTTTTGATTTTCGTTTTTTCTCTTCAGGGTAACGTTAGCAGGAGTGTGTCAGGACTCCGCATCTCTGCCGCCGTTCGCGTAAAACTTTTCCCAAACTCACAGTCTCAGTTTGCTCTGATGCTAATGCTCATCATTTATCTGTCAGTGCTGGCGTCTGTTGTTGTGACCTTCACTCAGTCGTCCCACGGGCAGAGTTGGACCCTGTTGCGTCCGGATTTGAGCCACATGTCGGACACCCCGAGGAGACCGAGTGAACTTTATGTTTCTTTACGTTCAACAAGCCGCGGCCTTGTTCGCTTTCTGGGAATTCTCTAGTTTGTCTCACATTTTTTTCCCCACGTTTCACTGCACCACAGTGTTTTTATTTTGTGGGGACTTTCACACATACCATGGACCATGCATTCACCGCTGTCCTGTGTGTGTGTGTGTGTGAGTGTGTGTGTCTATTGATTACCTGGTGTATGTGATGAGTCTGGCATAATTAGATACAACAACAGCAACAACGACTTCCTTATCGATCAAAACATGAAATACAAGTAAAAGTCGACAAATTCATCAATACACAAGACTACCCGGAGGTGTGTCTCCCTATCGTGGGATTAGCTGAATGACAAACACTCTTTATTTCCCAAGGAGCGTTTTACTTTATTTAACAAATAAATAAATAAAATAAAATAACAAAAATAGGCGGAAATGCTCCTTCTGTGATCACAGTGACATCTGGTGGCAGTAGCGTGTTACCGCATGGGTCAATAAGTGTCCTGAAAAACTTTTATTTGACGTGAATTAAATGAAAAGTCTGAGAACATAACGTTTCACAAAGCGAAACACGAACAGGGGCTCATGCTTGTGTGGTCGGAGCTTTAAAGAACCTGGCGGCGCTTCAACGTTGTATTTTCTACGTAAACTTACAGAGAAGTGTCGTCAGAATATCTCCGTCTCCTCAGAGGTTTGACTTCATGCAGATTACAGACGCCACAGCAGCATGCAGGAGGAAACACAGGGGGCGGGGTCAGGGAGTGGAGGGGCGGAGTCAGAGAGGGGAGGAGTCAGAGAGGGGTGGTGTAGGGGAGTGGAGTCAATTGGAGGGCGGGGTCAGATGGGGAGGAGTCAGGACATGAACAGTAAAACAAGAGGAAGCAAAAGAAAGAAACAGAAAAAGAAAAAAAATCAATGGTCATGCAAGAACAAAAGAGAAAAACAAGCAGAGAAAACAAAAACAAAGGACATTTAAAACCTGAATGATGAACCTCCTGAACGTACCGGACCTTTTGATTCTCCTGAACTGAACTGAAACTACTGAACTTAACTAAACCCAGTCAACCTATCGCCTATACCTCACTGAACCTACGGACGTGACTCATCTTCCTCAGGCCCTGTCCACACGAGAACGCCGTTTCGCGTAACCGCATCGCTTTTAGCCGATAATCTGATAATAGGGCAGCGTGAGCCTGACAACTGTTTTTCTTTAACACCTGGTTCCAGAGTGGAGACATTTTAAAACGCCACCTCGGCTTTGAGATGGACAAAGACAAAAGACAAATTGCACATTTGGGGAAAACAGTGTCATTGGCCCGCCTCTCGACCCGATAACCACGCTGCCCTCTCCACAACGTCACTCAACAACAACAATGGCGGACTACATGCTCCAGGTCGCGCTGCAGAAGCTACTGATTTAATGTTTAATAACGCCGTATGTTGGATTTCCCTAATATGAGGATTCCATTTTTTTTTTTCATGCTCCGTGTCGTCTTCTCTGTTTTTGGTGTGTTTCTGTGTCGCTGAGTTACATCGCCACCTAAAGGCCTGCCATATGTTTTCATAGTGACGTGTGGAAGGGGATTTTTTTATAAAAAAAAATTTCAAGAATGACGGGTAGAAAAAAGATCGTTTTGGCTCGTGTGGAAAGAACCTAAATGTACTGCACTTACCGAACACATGCTGAACATCCTGAACTTATCGAACCTTCTGATACGACTGAACTTACACCACCTGCTGGAACCTGCTGGCCATGAAGCAGCTCCAAAAAAGTCCAACAAGTCTCGGCTCCACCTGAGGTCTGATGAGGTTGAGGGTGGAGGGGGGTGGGGACTGTCTGCTCTGTCTGACAGACTTGGCTTGAAGCCTCAATGGTGACATTGACTCATTGTTGCTGAGTCATGACGTGCCCCCACATCCCCCCCAATATGCACACACACAAACCACAAGCACACACACACACACACACACACACACACACACACACACACACACACACACACACACACACACACACACAACAGCATGATGGATGGCAGCACGCCAGCGTTTTCCTCGGAGACTCATCACAGGCACTAACAGGATCAGGTTTCACTCAAAGGTCTGAGGTCGACATACTGAAGGTTTCTTACACTATTCAACATTGAGTTTGTGCGTGTGCGTGTGCGTGTGCGTGTGCGTGTGCGTGTGCGTGTGTGTGTGTGTGTGTGTGCGTGTGTGTGTGTGTGCGTGAGAGAGACTTACTTTCGTCAGGGTTGGGTGCGGCCAGGATGGCGCTGTGCTGCTTCTTGACCTGCTCCACATCCTCCGACAGCTTCTCTATACAGCCTCGGATCTCCTCCACCTGAACACACACAACGAGGCTTAACACAGCATAACCACACATAGACACTGTACATGATTTAAAGGGGCCATACCAAGCAAAATTCACTTTCTAAAGGTTCTTCAACAGTACTAATCGTCCCCATACCTGGAATGACGCCCCAGAAGTGAAGACAGTCTGTCCTCTCTCTCCCTGGCTTGTTTCAGTTTTTAAAAAGTGTGTTGCTCCAACCAGCCAATCAGAAATCAAACCCTATATAGTGTCATCGGGGGTTTAGCCAATCCCAATCAAGGTACGCCCTCCCTTTGACTCCTCCCACAATTAAACAGCCCTGCTCTGGCACATGGCACCACGAGAGGAAGTACTTCCTCCTCTTCCCAAGATGGGCATGTGTGGGCGGAGCCAGTCCAGCTCACACAGACACAGCAGATTCTGAATGCAGCTCCTATGATTCAATATTCAAATGGAGGAAAATCAAGGAGAAGCTGAATTTGGGGGAAATAAACTTTGAATACAAGGTTTTTGGAGCAACAAGACCATGTGAAAGTGTTGAACAGCTCGATAATATGACCCCTTTAAATTCAACATTAGTGAGTCATGGTTTTTAGGCTCTCAGGCAACATTACAATAAAATAAAACAAGATTCACTCACTAGAACCAGAACATAGACTCAGTTACGTATGTGTGAAAACAAACACTTCTGAAAAACACAATCTGTGAACACTTTTGAAAACCATATTCTTTCAGAAGAGGTTGCAGCAGAGAACTCTAATACAATAATATTTGTCTGATATGTGGTTTTACCACAGCGATGTGGCTCTTGTGTGTGTGTTTATATGAGAGAGAGAGAGAGAGAGAGAGAGACAGACAGACAGACACTCACCTGCTCAAAGAACTCATCCATGAAGTGGTCCCTGTCCACCTGCACCACCTCCTCATCATCGTCACTGTCCTTAGCCTGTAAACACACAACCAGAGTGTTAGTTTGCACTGACACACACACACACACACACACACACACACACACACACACACACACACACACACACACACACACACACACACACACACACACACACACACACACACACACACACACACACACACAGAAACGGATTAAAACAAATGAAAAGTTGTGTGATGAAGAGACTTTTTTAACATTCAGGACAGCTGATTGGTGAATGAACTAATAATCATGATCGTCAGGAGAAAGATCGCTGACGTTTCCTATGAAGTCTGAGCTCGGAGGAACGACAAGACAAAACAGGAAGCAGCCTCTCCGGAGTCTCACAGCATGAGAAGCCTCAGTCGTCCTCACAGCAGTGTGAGGCTGCAGGAGCGCCATCAAAGAGTGGGAAAATCAACCAAAATCTAACGAGATTTCATCCAAAGCAATCACAATGTGACAAAATCGACCGATTAATCTAATCTCTACTTAAATCAACCAAAGTCTGTGTCCAAACCAACCAATCTGTCAAACCAGCCGAGACGAACCAAAGCCAGTGAAATCCACACTGAAGATCTGTGAAAGCACTTCCTGTTATACCCGCTGCACGCCGTCCTGGACGAATGATAACAATCGTGAGAGAATCGTGGCAAAATCTTTGTGTTCCTCCGTCGCACTGCGAGCGGTTCGATGACGGTCGTCGTTATTGTCTTGCGACCAAAGACAACCTGCGATAGAACTCTTGATGGTGTCAGAAATCTGTGGAGATGTCGACTGCCGCCGTGACCTGCATCAACTAACTAAGCAATAGAAACGACGAAATGACTGAACGCAAACGGACGCGCTGCGGCGACAACGGCAAAAACGTGTCAACAAAAGAGTCGGGCGTAAAACATAAATGCCACAGGGGCGAAGGATCGTTTATGTTTCCTACTTCCTGTTTAGTGGATTAGTGGTGCAGACTTGTGATGTTTTATTCTTGCACAATCACGTCGACTCATGTCGTCATCGGCTGAGATTCAGCTTGTTTTCATCGTGCAATCTGCACACAGCAAATTTCATTTCATACTCAAAGTTTATTATATTCGTGTCGTACAGGCTGGCTCGCCATGAACTTATAAGATTGTTAAAATCGCACAATAAGTAGCGCGCCTTGCAGTCTTTAGTAATCACTAAACAATTGGTACAAACCACTTGAAACTAGTTTAAATGTATGTAAATCAATTAAAAGCAAGCTGAACCGGAAATCTGCAGTTATTTGAATATCTGAACTGAGCCTCTGTACGATTTCTGTGAATTTTGCTCTTTACACTGAAGGCGACAGAAACTGCTGCGTCGAGTTGCAGTTCAGGGTTTATTTACAGGCGTCTCTCTCCCCTCCATCACCCCCCCCCCCCCCCCCCCGTCCTCCTCACCCTGCGTCACAGTGACTGCAGAGGAGACTCGCACAGGGTCACAAGCAGAGAGGAGGACACAGTGCTGCAGTTTGAGTCCCTGAAGGATCAAATCCACCAAGTCCCACTCTGCCCCAAAGACCAGCATCACACACACAGACCAGCAACAGAACTCTACAAAGTAAAAGAGCTAAAAATAAGAAAAGTGACGGTGCAAAATAGCAACAAAACGGTGGAAACCAAGATGATCCTGCAGGAATCCAGGAAAAACCAGGAGGAACCAGGATCCAGAGTCAGGCTGCCGCTACAGGTGGTGCACTGAACTCTGAAAGCTGATTGGGTGAACCATATGTCCAATCTGTGCGGGTCGTTGGGCACTGGGTGTGTCCAGGGAACCGTGTCCACGAGGGGAGGAGCCTCGAGACAAAGCTGGGTCTGCTCTCAGCTGATAAGGTGGGGGCTCCTCCGTCCACCAATCGGCTGCCTCCGTCTGACCCTCGGAGCGGCGCTCGTCTTTGTGTTGCCTGTCAGAGCGCAAACACCCGGCCTAACGCACGGCCTGATGGGACATATTTCACCTGTGACAGGTGTCCCGCCCCTGGTGCTGCGCTCGATTGTTTCACATCAACTGGGACACTGAAGTACATCTGGAGCCCGTGAAGGATTCGCCTTGGTTTTGATCCAACTGGAGATGACCTGAACAGGGTCTGACAGGGTCTACCAGGATCTGACAAGGTCTACCAGGGTTTGACAGGGTTTACCAGGATCTGACAGGGTCTACCAGGGTCTACCAGGGTTTGACAGGGTTTACCAGGGTTTGACAGGGCCTACCAGGATCTGACAGGGTCTACCAGGGTTTGACAGGGTTTACCAGGGTTTGACAGGGCCTACCACGGTGAAACACCTGTTCGGGTTTTTTGTTGCTGAGGTTAGCAGTTAAGTTTAAGCTCCTAAAAATTGACAGATTTTGTTTCACGAGCCATTAAAATATCACAGTCACATTAATTTTATTTAACTGAATTTTGAGACTGGCGTTTACTAAATATAAAAAATGATTGAAAGCTCACGTCTTGAAAATGACCGAGAGGACTTGACGATCAGATATCAGAAGAGCATCTGTGTATTTTGATAATTGAATTTCTTCACTGAGCGAAGGAGGACGTTTCTCCTGGGTTTTTTTTTTTTTTTTTTGCTCGTTTCTGTGGCTCGCTGTGCGAGCGGCTCTGACTCAGACGGTCCCTGAAGGCATCGCAGGGCTCGTCCTCCGGATGTGACAGCAGAGGACTCGCCGACCTTCACACGACCAACTGATCCCACACACACTCCAGAACCACAAAGAAGATGCTCAATACGACCTCAAATATATCACATTATTGAACTGTAGAAGTAACATCAGTTTAAATTTTAAAAAATAATAAAAGATACGATCAGTCACATTTGATTCTCAATAGAATAGAAATTTAAAAACCTTACAAATCAGACACACTCGCTCGCTCGCTCGCACACACACACATATATAAATATATATAAGATGTCAAAGGTCACAATTGATGGGAGAAGAATATTTAATAATTTTTTAGAAAGTGTATCCAAAACTGAAGCAACAATTATTAAAAAAAAAAAAACAATAACCGCACAACAATAGTGAAGCAGTCACTCAACAATAATTAATTAACCTCACAACCGCAACACAAAAATGATAAAATTACCACACAGTAAGAGTAAAACAACCACACAATGATCATAAAATAACCTCACAATCACCACACAATGATTATAAAATAACTCCACAATAACAGGACACACACACACAACAGTCACAAAACAACCACACAATAAACACACAGGACACAGGACAACATGTGTGTTTGTGTCCTTCAGTCGGCCTGGACGCCAGACTCCATTCCTAAAGTCTTCTAATCTGGATGTTGATGGAGGACGAAGATCAGCTGACGTCTCCTTCATTTCAAGGAACAACATATGAAACGGTTCAAACCAGAGACATTCTCATTAAGATCGGTTCACTTGACATTTCGGCGCCGTGGTAGAGGAGGGGATTTGTATATTTATTTATTATTTTTTTGGGCCCTCTCAGTGATCACGGGGGCCGCTCCCTGCCATGGAGGCTGGAAGCAGGACGGAGATGAAGACGATGGGAGGATGTAGTGGGGGAGGGGAGGAACAGGCGGCGGATGGGTGATGGAGGGTGGGGGAGGGGAGCGAGGACGGCGAGGCTGCTGCTGTGAATGCGATCAAATATCTGCAGAGGAACGTCGCAAAACACGCGCGGACCCAAACACGTCAAATGCACCTCTGAGTCAGTGGACATCAAAACCTCACACAATTTTAAAACCTGTGAAAAGGAACGATTCCGGCTGGAACACGCCGCTCATTTAAACACGTTTCTGTTGAAAAGCTGAAGGAACACGCATCTCAGGAGAAGCAAGGGAATGGAAAGACATTTCCATCTGTGACACTGTTGCAGGCGCGCCGGCTGTGAGATGTTTAATGTCATCGGGTCATTTCGGTTCTGCCTGTCTGATTGACAGTTCCTGTGTGACTGTAACTGTAACCGCTCTGTTTGACTCCTGTTTACTGGAGGAGCCTCCTCAGCACCTTGAGGACATCAGGTCTTAATGAGCATTTTTGGGATTAAATTGTGAAGGATATTAGAATTAATTTGATTAAATGAGGAAAAGATTATTTTGAAATAGTGATTTCTTTTTTTTTCTTCTTTTTTTTGGGGGCTGTTTCTTTCCTTGATGTGTATTTGCCCCTCCCCCCCCCCCCCCTCTTGTCATGCAGACTTAAATCAGGACGTTGACCTCAGGTGTCACACTGTGTTCTGCTGCTAGCTGTGTGTGTGTGTGTGTGTGTGTGTGTGTGTGTGTGTGTGTGTATGCATGAATACACTCAATGTTACAGTGTGTGTGTATGTGTATGTCTCTATGCATGAATAAACACACTGTAACTGTGTGTGTGTGTGTGTGTGTATGTGTGTGTGTGTGTGTGCAGTAAGCCATGCCAGCAGCGAGCCGCATTACCCACAATCCACTGGGAGCTCTGGCTCTACCCAGAGTCCATCTGTGCTCAGTGAGAGGCATCGCCGCTCGAGCTGAGTTCACCTTCAGAGACGCTCCTGAGTCGGAGCCTGACGGCACCTGAACGCACCGTGCCCGGACAAACACAAATCTAAAATACGCACGAAACGACTCGCAGGCGGTGCAGGCGGTGCAGGCACATGACAACCAGCTCCAGAGCAACCAGCTATAAAATAACTGACAACACATCGGTTAACTCCACAACAACCGTCTATACAATACTACACAACTTGCTGCCCAACAACCAATTTCAGAACAACCAGCTACACCACATAGTGCCTGTTGACAATCAGCATGTCTGTGTGAGAGAAGGAAAAGACGGTGCAGCTCTTCATGTTGGGGTCAAAGGTCAGAGCAGCTTCACCTGGATGGAGGTGAAGTCTCTGTGTCCCAAAGTGTTCTGACCTCACTTACAGATGATAAGCGCCGTCAAATACATACAGACTTTAGTTTTTTATAGTTCCTGGGACTTTTTTTTTTCTCAGACGCTGGGACTTTATGTAAAGACAATTATTTTTAGTGTGGACAAGCTGCTCCCAGTGGATATAGAACAGTTCCATAGCGATATATGAAGTGTGTGATATTTGAAATCTGGCCAGGGTTCTTTCTGTGTGGAGTTTTCATGTTCCCCCCCGTGTGTTCTTCCCGAGTTTTTCAGAAACTCCAGTTCCCTCCCACCGTCCACAGTGTGTTCACATATTTGTTGACTTTACCGAGGTTCAGATCCTCGCCACACTTCACCGTTTCCTTCTCTTCCAGCGCACTTAAGTCTGTTTTAGTGTGTTTTCTCCAATGAAGCTGCGGTGTGTAACGTGGGTGTAATACCCCTCCTGTGCATCGTGTGGCAGTGTTGAGCCGGTGTATTAAGGAACTGCAGCCTCTGTTATGTTTATTTTTAACCTGCGGGGACAGACGAGACCCTGCATTCAACGCAGCACTTTTTGTCTCGGCGTGTTTTCACTCGGTCACTCAAACGTTTTAAGGACTTGAGTGGCTTCATGGGTCCGTTTCACCTTCACCTCATCTCCTCCTCCTCCTCTTCCTCCTCCTCCTCTCCCACATCCATTACTGGACCCTATAAAGACCCCACCTCCTTCCTGCTCGTCCTTTTCTTGTCTCTTTATTCAGCCGGTTCGTCCCTCTGGCATTTGAGCGATGAAAATCCAAACTGACTGTTTATTTATAGACGCAAAGAAAGCCGACAGACGCTCTGTGTGCGGTGTGTGTGTGTGTGTGTGTGTGTGTGTGTGTGTGTGTGTGTGTGTGTGTGTGTGTGTGTGTGTGTGTGTGTGTGTGTGTGTGTGTGTGTGTGTGTGTGTGTGTGTGTCAGACTCTCAGTCAGACGTTCATGCTGGCTCAGACGTTTCTCATTGTTGCCAAGAACAAGGTCTCCAGAGATCAGAACCTGAAAGTTCACCTGCTCACACACCTGTTGGTTTCCACTCACACTGAAACACTCATCTGAAATCCTGCGTGTTGAGTCCATGTGTGGCCTGCGGGAGGCGCCATCAGTGGATGATGTGCGGCTGCTACTCCCCAGATGAACTGACAGTGGAAGTGTTACTTGTTACTTTGCTTTACTTTGATGTTTCGCCGAGCAGAGCAGAGAAACGCGGCTCCTGGAATCAGCTTTAACGGCGTCTGACGGGAAACTCAGCGGACTGACTCGTGACATCAGCGTGACATCACAGCCCCGCCCACATTTCCCATCAGCCTGTGATGGCATCGATTGAGAAACGGAGATGTGGAAGAATTTGGCCTTCGCCCTTCATCTCGTTAAATCTGTTTCCCAGCAGCCCATTGGCCTAATAAACTGCTCTCTGGTTGGCCGTGGCTGAACAGTCAAGTCTTCCAGGTTCGGAGGATGAAGAGGATGACAAAGATGACGAAGAGGCAGATGAAGGGGAGGATGAAGAGGAGGATGTGTGCTGCTCTTCTGAGGCTGCTGGCTGAGCTGTGGGGGAGGGGAGCATATATAATACATGAGGACACACACACGCACACACACACAGACACGCACACACACACAGACACACACACACACACACAGACACACACACACACAGGAACGATAACAGGACCATTAAATGGAGACGCCACCATAAATCACATGACCTGCCTCCTCCAACCAATCAGCCCACACACAGGACTGTTAGGTCAGCAGAGCGCTCGGTGTATGTGTGTGCGTGTGCGTGTGTGTGTGTGTGTGTGTGTGTGTGTGTGTGTGTGTGTGTGAGTGTTTAACAATTTTAGAAGCATTTAATTCTCCCTGAGACTGTTTACATGCACACCGGCAATCTGATCGTCGTCACATTTCTGGAGTAATCTGATTACTCTGGTGATCATGCATAATGTGGTGTGATCACAGTTATAATCCGATGATGAGAAATGCCAAGTACCACCTCGTCTCTGTGCTTGTATACACGTCGCTGGGGTCTATTTTCTTCGTTTACAGCTGCACAGGCGACCGAAACACAACAAACATGACGCACGGCAGCAGAAAGTTCACAAAGAGCCGCTTCAGGAGCGACATGGAAACCCTCGACGCCGTGAGTGAGACCAACATCCCACACTGGCTCCTACATTAGAGCGGCTAACACTGAAGCTAACGCTAACGCTGCAGCTTTTAAACCACATTTAACAAAAAGTTGTTTTTGAAAATTGCAGGAAGTTTGAATCTGGAATCACCCCGTATGTACAAACTGTAACAAAGCAGGTTTTCCATCGTCACAGTTCTGAAGTGAACACGCCAGATGTGACTTTTCCAGTAATCTGATTACTCACAGGCATCAGATGTAAACTGAATTTTCTTTTTAAAAAGTGCAGTAGACAGTGACGCCCGTTTTACACGACAATGCTTCAAGGGAGAATGTGTCATTTTTGTGTTTTAGTTTTAGAAACGTTTCATGTTGACACGGAAAGGTTGTGAAAAAAGATGTTCGTTTACACGTAAACACTCTGGGAGGTGAACATTGTTGTTATTGTCGATCGACTGAGCATGTCCAGAAGAAGTATTTACTATGGCCGCGGTGCACATTGGCAGTAGCAGCGTTTCAGAAAAGTTGTTTTCCCCCTATTTCCATGGAGGCGGAGCATTTTTGAAATACACCACCTTGGGAAAGTTGCACTTTTCAAACGGTTTTGTTTTCAGTAACTCCGAGCGCCGTTGTCATGTAAACGAACCCCCAAAAAACACAACAATAGTGTTCAGGTGCCCTTTAAAACTACACATTTACAAAGAGGGAGTTTGATTTTCATCTAAGGACATAAAAATGTTTACTTAGATATGACGTTTATATTTTTGGTCACTTGTGTGTTTGTGTTAAATGGAGTGTGTGAGTCCTGCTGTGGATGTGAGGACCATGGTGTTTAACTGTCTCTGTGAGGACACTTACTCATCCACACTTACTACTGTTTCTGTTCTCTCTTATTTTCTTATATTTATATGACTTTTTTTTTACAATTTATATTTCATTTCAGAAGTTGGATATATTTTCTGACTCCAGCAGCTGACAGACTCACTTCTTTGTGTTCAGTGTGTTTTTGTGAAAAAGTGTTCACTGTATGAGCGGAACATTAAAAGTGGGTAAAGACAAACAGGTCACCTTCACAAAGTCACATCCTCCGTGTAAAGAGGGCCATTTATTGTTAGAGCTGTAGAATTAAAAACATGTATTGTCTACATGCGGTAATACATCCTTCTTCATCATCTTCTCCTTAGACAGACAGACACACACACACACTCACACACACACACACACAGACACACCCACACACAAGATAATGTGAGGTCAGTGCACCATCAGGATTCGGTTCCCATAAATATAGAAAACAAGGCCACAAACACACATATGTGTTTAGTGTGTGTTTAGTGTGTGTTTAGCGCGTGTATATGTGTGTTGTGTGTCGTATCTGTGTAAATACAGCCAAACAAGCACACACTCGTCCATCTGCTGCTCTCATTAATGAAACACGTCACCGTCCGTCTGGGGCACGCCAGCACTCTAAACAAACGCCTCTCTGACTGTCAGGTGAGTCATGTGACCTCCTCACAGGTGAGACCCTGCAGGCCTCCACCTGAACACACATACACCTACACACACACACACATTATTTGGGTTGATTACAATCATATTTTTCTCTATTTCTTGCGCCTCTACATGTCCTTTATGCATGGACATTACCCTCCACCTCCGCTAGGGGGCATCTGTCAACAGGAGTCAACAGTCCCTGATAACACAACAAGTTGTTTTAATAAAAACAAACATGGAGGCGGCATCGAGTTTCTCACATGAAAAATCCTTCCTCTGGCATTGTAATGAGGGAAATCGCAGACAATGACAGAATCAACCAGCAACCTGTAGGCCTCCTTTAAACCGACCAAAATCAGCTTTGATTTTGCGATTCTTTCCCGGTTCTACTACAATGCTTTGAAAATGACACGGAAACACCAGAATCGCTAAAGGTGATGTACAGTCCTACAGCGAATATCCAGACAGTGTTGGGCAGACACACTTTATTGTGTGTCTGGATATTAAATATGATGGCAAGACAATGTTGTAAATCATAAACTTTTTTTTTTTATGTATATTTCAATTTCCATTAGTCTGCATTGGGTTGTATTGGTCACTTTTCCTGCACTTCACTCGGTCAGTTTTTTTTTATCCATACATTGTTAAGGCCTCGTTCAGGCTTTGATACACCGTCCTGCCGGACCTCGGAGAACTTATGTTGCTTTAAACCGATCTGTGGTGCAAAAGAAGTTTTGGCACAACTGTTCTATAACAACTCGCGGCTAAAATCTGGGACCTGGTCTGGGTCACCTGACCTCAGACAGTTATCATGTGATGCACAGTGCAGATCTGGATAATCGAGGTAGGACTGTACTTTGCATGTCAGGCCACTAGTAGGTGCTGTGAAGAGTAGGACATAAACATGTCAGCTCCTTTCAGGACATCGGTCCCGTCAGCATCTGTCTGTAAGAAATGTGTCTCCTCCTATGCAGATGATGGTGTAGTAAATGTTAATGTTCACTTTGCTGGAGAAGAGCTCACCAGCACTGTGAATCATGGATTGTTCTTGGTGCTCTACTCACACACTTTCAGAAATACTATTTACTACGTTTGTCGTGCTGAGAGCTTCCAAAAAGTTGCGTTTTCCCTGTTTAAGCATTCAGAAAACCTTTGCATAGGAGCTGTGTCACTTCCCTCATGAACCAGATCCGGACGAATATTTAATGTCGAGCATTAATGAACCTCAACGAGACTTTTCAGAAAACGTTTTCTGTTGAATAAACGTTTCCTTCAGAACTCCAGTAGGCAGAGTTGGACCCTCCTTTTCTTACCAATGGGTCTGATTCAGCAGAACTCAGTCAAACAAGATGATGAGACATTTCTGTTTTTGTTTGAAGCCCACTTGACTTTCACTTTCAAAGAATTTAGGACAGACAAATATGACTTAATTTGTTTGTTTGTTTGATGTTCAGACTAAAAGTCTCTGTAGCTGCTTAATGAATCTATTGGAGTAAAAAAGATCTGCACACCTGCAATATTAATGTTAAAATCATCACTGCAGGCCTCACAAACACACACACACACACACACACACAGTGGGGGGGCAGCGTCACAGTGAAGTGGAGGATTACGTAAAAAAACCCTCATTACTACAGAGCTGCTGTTACATGATACAGAGGAAACATCTGTCGGCATCAGCAGAAGGAAGGACGATAGTGGAAAGAGAAGAAGAAAGTCTGGTCTCTGTTTCACACACGGAGGATGGAGGGAGTGAGCAGAAGCGGGGTGAACTGATGGATGAAGAGAGGAAGAGGAGGGGATGAGGAGAAACTGACAGAAAGGGAGAGGAGAGATGGAGGGATGAGGGAAGTAACAGGAGGGAGTGATGGGGAAGAAATAAAGGATGAAAAGATGGCAGATGGAGGAATGATGAAGGAATTATAGATGGATGGATGATAGAGGGATTATAGATGGAGGGGTGATGGAGGATTATAGATGGAGAGATGATAGAGGTCTGATGAAGGGATTACAGATGAAGGGGTGATGGAGGGATTATGGATGGAGGGATGATGGAGGACTATAAATGGAGGGATTATATATGGAGGGATGAAGGAGGGATTCAAGATGGAGGGATGATTATATATGGAGGGATGATGGAGGGATTCTAGATGGAGGGATTATTATATATGGAGGGATTCTAGATGGAGGGATAATGGAGGGATTCTAGATGGAGGGATGATTATAGATGGAGGGATGATGGAGGGATGAGGGAGGAGAGGAGAAAGAAAGAGTAGAAGTGACGGATGGAGAAAGATGAGTAATGCTCTACTGAAGGATCCATAAATATGGAGCATTAAGACTCTACTGGACCTCCTGGGGACCTGGAGTGGTGACGGCCTCTCAAACATTCTGGGAATAAAAGTAAACACAGTGAAATCCGAAGAGAATCCAGAGTGAGAAGATCAGAGAGCAAAGAGTGAAAAGTGTTTCAGAGAAACGAGAAGAAACTGCTGCTTCATTATCGTGTCGAGACGACTTCTGTGTCTGAATGAAAACAACAAGAAATCATCTCCAACAGGTCAACTACACACGACCAGAGTGAGATCTGTCAATGTGGAATCGGTGAAATCAGATTTTAATTTGGTTTGAAATCAAAATGAAATCTCTGTACAATCATAGTCGAATCAACTAAATCTATCAGGGTGAAATCAGATTAATTAGTCGAATGGGAATAAAATCAACGTGAAGTCTGTGTAAAATCAGAGTGTAACCAATGGAATCAGAATGAATTCCATCAGGGTGAAAATGGACTGGAATCAGAGTGAAATCAAAATCAAAACTGTAAAATCAAAGTCGAAATAATAAAATCAGCAGGAAATGTATCACTATGAAATCTATCCATTTCAGAGTGAAATCAGAGTTAAATTTATCAGTGTGAAATCAAAATTTGATCAGATGTAAAACTTATAAGAGGAAAATCTGTCAGAGTAGAATCCATCGAATCAGAGTGAAATCAGTGAAATCGGACTGAAATCAGTGTGAAATCAAAATGAAATCAGATTTAAAACGATGGGTGTGAGCTCGCAGTTGGAGTCCTGCAGCAGTTTGAGAGTCTGAGTCTGTTTCACCTTGAAGCTCCATGAGCTCACAGTCCCGCCTGGACTCTGACCACCGGCCTGAAACCGACGTCACTCAGTTTGGTGTGTAGCGGTAAAGCCTGGCGGGAATCGAACCTGTGACCAGCGCGAACGCCGAGCCGAGGCTGAAGCCCCCCCCCCATAGATATGGGTGAGCCACTGCCACCTCCACCTACTGCTGCCTCCGTCAGCCTCCACTACCACAGTGATGGGTGTCGTTCACCTGTCGTCATGGAAACTTCCGCAGCAGTTGCTCTTTGGTTAGCTGATAGATTATAGGGAAGGTTATACACAATGTGTTTGGGTTCTTAAAATGTCAATCAAATCCGAGACGTTTAAGTAGTTTTACCAGAAGAACAGTAAATGTAAGAAATTATACAGGAAGAAAAAAATAGTTCCAGCATGTTTGTTGAGACATTTGGGTCGTTTTCTGTGAGACTGTGAAAATATTTATCCACCAGTGTCATCTTAGGTAAACGGTTCTCACCACTTCCATACAGCAAATTCACTAAGATTACTCAAACAGAATCATTTACCTCACATTATTTGCTATAACTACGTCCGCCGAGAACGGAATAACATCATCGGCGTATATTTATGTGTCTGTTTAGCAAGATTACGTCAAAACTACTGCTCGGAGTTTGTCAAAACTTGGACCGCAGATCGATATTAGGCCGTGGAGGAATCCGATAAATTTCGAAGGCGATCCAGAGCCGGATTCTGGTTCAGGATTTCAAAGGCTTTTAAGGATTACGTCAAAACTACACGACAGAGTTTCCCAAAATTTCTGCGTCCAGGTCAACGTTTGGCAGGCGACAGAAATCTCTGATCGCACTTGTTTATGTTCTTCCTTTGTAAAACATTCTGTTGTTTTCTCTCGTTGTGACTCAGGAATCAAACATGGTGACAGTCCTGCTCTTAGGCCACATTTACGATAACGTTTTCAAATGAAAAACGGAAAACTTCCTGAGCATTTTGGGCGTCCGTTGATGCTGCGTTTACACAAAGCAAAGACGCCTTAGAAATATAATTTTTCCATTAATGCGTTATGTCACATTAAGAATGTTAGGAATGTGCCACGAATGATGGGAACATTCTATTTGTAATGTGTAATGTGTAAACGCAGCATCACATGACAATGGTGCTCAGAGCAACTTTTTGAAAACACCCCACTTCTGTCTCCATGAAAATGGAACTTTTCAGAAGCACTAATAGTGCGCATATTTCGCAAGGGTGAGAAGTCAACACAGATCAATGTTGTGGTTTTAATCTGAGCTGATTCACTGAAGAAGACGCTATGTTTCATCTCATGATTCTGTTATTTATTCTTTAAATTTCAACAAGTTTCCCGTGGGCTCACGACCCGCGGGAAAGGTTCTTAATCGGTGCAATGTGATCCGGGTGACGGTGCTCAGACTGCCACCCCCGCCACCCAGAAATGGATAAGCGGGAGAAAATGAATGGAAGTTAAACTCGTGTTGTCTCCAGTCTTGGAAACATTTGGTGGACTTCAGGTCATTTCCTGACATTTCTCATTTTCATTTCCAGAACGTTTCATCTAAATACTGAAAACTTCCCTCGCTCCGTGTCTCAGCATTAATCCCACTTCCTGGTTTTGGCTCAATCAGCAGCTGAAGACTGGAGACGAGCGTCCAGACACCAAGAAGATCAGCATTTTATTCACACTCATTCAGTCGCTGTGTTTGGATTGCTTTTTAAAAAGGAGGATGGAGACAGACTGAGGGAGAGAAGGATAGAAGGTTGATGGAGAGGAGACAGAGGAGAGGGGATAAAACTGAGAGAAGAGGAGGAGGATGGTGAAGAGGTGGACAAGAGGAGGGATGATCAAGAGAAGGAGGCCTTCTGAGAAGGATGAATGGAAGAAGAGAGGAGGAGGAGGAGGAGGAGGAAGGAGAGATGGAGGAGGTGAGAAGAAACAAGAGGAGGAAGGTGTGATGGATGAGAATGGAGGTATGGACAGCAGTGCGGTAAACTCCAGCGCTGCTGAGGCTGTCACTTTTCTAATGCTAATCACCCCCCCCCCCCCCCCCCCCCCCCCCCCCCCCCCCCCCCACACACACACACACACGCACGCACGCACGCACACACACACACACACACACAGTGGAGCTGCTGATTCATTGATCACAGACTATCGATCAGGAGTCGATCCACCGACGATACAGAGATGTGACCCTCAGAAGCTCTGACAAGTAAGAGGAAGAGGAGGAAGAGGAGGAGGCGTGAAATGCAGTGAAATGAGAGTTGATTCATAAAAATGTCGGACAGCTCGGTGGCGGACGGACCCGGAACATGTGAGGAGCCTTACGCGAACCTGCTGCTTGAACCCGACAGGCGCGAGGCGCGTGAAGCTGCTGCAGAGTTTGACCAGCTGACAGCCCCCCAACCCCCGCCCCTAAAAAAAAGACCCCCCCCCCCCCCCCCCCCTCGCGCGATCCGCCCAAACCGCCGGCATCAGCTGTTCCCTCCGAGCGGCCGCAGAAAAGCCCGCATCGCTCCGCATATATACCGCACGCGCGTTCCGCACCTCCGGGCTCACCCGGTGCTCAGCCACACAACCAGAAAATGGGTGAGGCTGTGGGACAATAAACCCACCCCCCACCCCCACCCCCAAGTTATCACCCGACAACAGGAGCGGCTCTAAACACGCGGAAAGCGGCAGATACCGCTCCGTTCTCGGCGTCGCGCCGCGCCGCTCCACCTGCGCCCTGATTCATCCATTCTCTCCCTCCACCCCCACCGCCCCCCATCAATTTCCCTCCTGTCACCCCCACCCCCACCCCACCCCACCACCACCACCAGAACACTCCCACCCCCACCCGGTCCGGACCGAGGCCCCCACACTCTTCATCAGGGAGGAGGCGCGCGCTGCGGCCTCGGAAAAAAAAAAAAAAATCACTGCATTTCCAGTTCAATCCCCCACTACCACATCCCCCTCCCTTACACCCCCCCCCCCGCCCCCCCACCCCCACCCCCACCCCCACCCCCACCCCTCGCCTCCTCTTCATCAGGTCATCCAGGCACGCACGCATCCACATGCACGGCAGAATCGGAATTAGCACGCATGGGAGCGTTTTAAGCCGTTTTCCCGTCATGCACGCAGCGCTGCGTGAGCGGAGAAAGAAGCGGCGCGGTAGCGGCGCGGCAGGGCCTCTGCGGTGCCGCGCTCCAGCATCCGCGTTTAACGACGGAAAACACGTTAAATGAATGGATCCGCGCCCCCCTATCCCCCACCCCCCCACCCCGCTGGAGCTCGCCGCGGACCGAGCATCCTCTCTCACAACCGCATCCCGTCACCTCCATTTCAGGCTCCCGCAACTCTGCGGCTACTTTCACGCACTCTGTATTCACAGCATGAAGGGGGTTTGGAGTCTCAGCGCTGGCCGCCTCCAAACCCCCGCACACGCCGAAACCCGCACAAATCCTTAATTGTAGCGGCTTTTCCTGCGCCCTGCGCACCGCGCCGTTCCTCCGGAGGAGAGGCGGCAAGGCCGAGAGGCTGCAGCGGCCGCAGGAGGAGGAAGAGGAGGAGAGGTGGGAAGATGGAGGCCGTCAGGGATGATGGAAAGAGGAAAATGTCAGCTTACACTTCGCAGTTCCGCCGTACGGTCCTTCATGGTGTCGCCGCGCCGCTGGCTGCTCAAACACGGAGAATCGGCCCTGGTCCGGGGGGGAGGGGGGGAGGTTACCGACGCCGCGTCGCTCCGAGATAGATTCCCCGAAGATGTCCTGTGCGCGTCCTCCTGCTCGGCTCGGAGCTCCTGTTCGGTTCTCCTGGACTCGGACTCAGAGATGGAGGGAGGAACAGCGCGGTATGACGCGTCTCCGCCTTCTGCCGCCGCCGCCGCTACCGCGTCTCCTAATTCTCCGGTTTTTCTTTTTTTTTTCTTTTTTTTTTATCCTCACAGCCTCCTCCTCCTCCTCTTCTCCTTCTTCTTCTCCTTCTTAGTGGCGCTCCGCCGCTCTGGCTCCGGATGCCCCCCCTTCAACTCCGCGGCGTTCTCCTCTTTCCTCCTCGGTGCGGTCGCAGTGTGGCCCCGCAGCGCGCAACGCAGCAGCCCGGCAGGAAAACCGAGCGAGAGGGGGGGGTTGGTGGAGGAGGAGAGGGTGGGGGGGGTGGTACTGATGCTGCAGAAAAAGAGAGGAGGGGGGAGGAGGAGGGAGGGGGGCGATGCGGAGGGGACTGAAAATAGTGCGCACGCGTAGTTTTATCTCCGCCCTCCATCATCACCCCCCCAACACACACACACACCAACCCACCCCCTCCATCCTCATTCACCTGAAACCAAAGACACCTATAGGGCCCCCCAAAAAATGTACACACACACACACACACACACACACACACACACACACACACACACACACACACACACACACACACACACACATATATAACTATATACCTTTTCGAACACAAGATACAATTCAGGAAAATCGGAGAAAATCTCAACTAAAACAGAGAAAGTGATGATGTCTTTGAAAGCATCACCAGCAATACGAGGCAGTTCGAACCTTGCAAAGAGCTTCATTGTGGATTAACAAACTAGGCAGTATAACACGTCTATAGTGGAGTGAGATATCATTTCTCCGGTTTTCTTCTTTAATGTTGGAAGTTGTTCACTATGGAACGAATCTCCTCCCAGTTGTTTTTATCTTCAGACGATCAATTAGAATCAAATGTAGAGCAAAGTGGGGCTGCTGCTCCATCTACAACAAAACCAACCTGAGTGGAGTTAATGATAGGACAACTGCTTTCCAATGGATCCACAGATGAAGTAAATATTGATGGATTATTTAAATTCACTCACAGCGTATTGTGACACACATCTCCTACAATTTTAATTTCTTCCCAGGTGCTGTAAAGTTGGTTAACATAAATTCAAACGATGTGGTTTAACATCAGAGTGTTGGGACGACAAATTGTTCATTGATTAGTGTGTTTGTTTGATTCAGTGAGTTTTAATGTGAATAAACACCCAGACGCCTCATTGATGTTGAATCAACATATGGGACAAGATTTCACTTTAAAAAATCTGAAATCTACAGAAATCCACCTTATTAACCCGTCTCCTCAATACCTACGAGCTTTATTACTGGGAATATTGGTACTTTCACATTATGATACGACACGTGGTCTATTAACATTTAGCGTACTGTTCAGTATTCACTTTGTACTATATGACTATGACTTAAATGGATTTTAAGTAACTAGAGCCCAGGGGAGTCACTGACGCGGTCCACTTTTGTGTGTGTGTGTGTGTGTGTGTGTGTGTGTGTGTGTGTGTGTGTGTGTGTGTGTGTGTGTGTGTGTGTGTGTGTGTGTGTCACAGCTGCTGACGCCACTGTGACACTGCATCACCTGTCCTGAGAGTATCCAGGTATTATTATTATTATTATTATTATTATTCACAATTGAACAAAATACAAAGACTGAAAAACATTCAAATACAAATAAAGGTATACAAGGTTAATTAATTGTACAGTTTTTTTCTGCAGCATTTAAATTACAAATTAAAAACGGGGAGAGCTGAAAATTTTGGTATTGAATAAAACAATTTAGAGTGTCTGTCACATGTTATGGTGAAGAATGACAAAGTGAGAGAGGAGAGAAAATGAAATAAGTCAAGAAAATAGAAATAAGACAAAAAAAATGAATAGTAAGGGACAGTATCGAAATACTCTGAATAAACCAAAACAACCATGTAAAAGTTCAAGTGAAAACAAAAACAAAATGTTTGCGTTCATTCTCCTTTTGAAAAGGACAATACAGTGACGCTTCCTCTACCAAACGTTTCAAATGAATCTCGTCATTAAGAAATACATTTTTATTGTTTAATTTCAGAGGACATCTGAAGCTCACAGCCCCTCCTCTGATGTGGACCACCCGGACCCCCAGCGCTCCAGCCCGGCGGGTAAGGGGACATATTGTTTGCACAGCGCCCCCTCCGCAGGGTGGGAGCGCATTGCACCGTCAGCCGGATGACCAGTGTGTCGTGCTCCAGCCTAAATTTCTGCTCCGAGTTTCCACCTGTCGTCGGGACAACGCTCGCCGTGCCGAGCAGGTCGTCGTCCCAGACGTGGTCCCGAGCCCAGATCTCGAAACGAAGCAGTCTGTGAAGGCAACCCAGAGGATCAAAGAAAAGCTGCAGCCCCCTTTAGTCTGCGCTGATCCCTGGATACTCTCCAGCTCGTCCCCACTCAAGTAACGTTCGAGTGTGATCAGTAGAAATCAGCGCTACTCACAGTTTCTGCTGCAGGTTGACCGCACCGAAGTGAATCTGATAGTTCCACTGGGGAAAGTTGTCGTTCCAGACGCCGGGCGTTGCGGCGCAATGCGCTCTGTATGCCACCTTCAGATACCCATCTGTTCTTGTGAAGTGGTCCCCCCACAGCCCCTCGGCTCGGACCACCGTCGCGCTAATTCGCGCCACGCCGGGCGCAACGGGGCGGCAGTTGGAGTCATCCATGCGGTGACCGTGACACTGACAGGCGCAGCTGGGCCTGCGGTGTCCACTGGGACAGCTCGCTGGGCACTGCTGCAACTTGGCGCACTCACAGATGTAGTCGCGATGGCGTCTCGCAGCGTCGACCTCAGCAGGATGCCATTGACACCCCGAACACCGAGCTACGTCTCCCACAACCCTCGCAAACATCCCCACATTTATCGCCTCCACCCCCTTCGGGACGTCCTGACTGCTTCTCACCAGCAGGTGCAGCGGGCTGATCCAGTACGACACCACGCCCGGGACCCTCTTCAGTGACCAGAGCCACTTCAGGTACGCTGCAGCTCCGCCGGGGCGGAAGAGGACGTCGCTGACGCCGCCACTGACGGAGCTGATGCGGTCGTTGAAGGCCCGGCTGAAGGTGCCCACGCGTCTCAGGCTCTTCCTCTGCCGCTTGCAGAACTTGATGGTGTTCTTGAAGGACACGGCTCTGATGGTGGTGCTAGCCTCGGTGGACAGACAGCTGCTGACCGTGTGGACCACCAGAGAGCTCATGGCGGCCTCGCAGGTGCGGACGGCGGTGATGTAGTGCAGCCGACCCCCGAGGGTGACCCCGCGGATGTAGTGAGTGCCGTAGACGGAGATGAAGTGGCGGAAGGCGGAGGTGTTCCTGTGGGGGTGGGTGGAGGGCAGGTTGCGCAGAGACTCCAGGAAGTCTTGGCTCAGCGGAGGAGGCGATTGCAGGCGGAGGCTGAGGGAGAAGACCACAAAGTGCTGAGTCACCGTTTCAAAACTGCCGCTGAAATATCTGCTAAATGTATAACCGGACACAAAAAATCTACTTTAAATACCTTTGCCAACAAAAGTCGAACCGAGAAGGTGATGTTTTTGTCTGCGTCTATCTATCTATCTATCTATCTATCTATCTATCTATCTATCTATCTATCTATCTATCTATCTATCTATCTATCTATCTATCTATCTATTTATTGGTTCATATGTATGCGTTTGACGAATTTTTCGCAAAAATTCGCAGCCCGAATTACATGAAATGTTCAAGGATGATTTGTCATCCGAGGACCCATTGATTAGACTTTCGGACGTTAGTGGCAAAACCGTTTCCGAATGAATTTTAAAAAAACTGCGTAAAAAAGTCCCATACAAAGCAGATGGGAGAGGCACCTCATGGAGGAGATTAAAGGAGATCAGCGTCTGTTGCCATGGAGACCCTCCCAGCTCAGTGTTTTACGCAGTGCCGTAGCTACCTGACGGGCTAGTTAGCGTCGATATGAGCTAATCATGGCTAACATGCTAGCAATGCTAAAGCGGTTTCCTCAAACAAATGTGGCGTTGGCGACGGTCTGCGCTCTACCGAGTGTAGCTCTAGTTGAAACAGTTCTAGAAACTTTATAAATGCACTGTGTTCATGTATACAGAGGATCCAGGAGAGATACAGTAGATCTGAGGGTTAAACATGAGTTCTGCTCCGTTCCAACGTTTACTTTTCGTTTGCGTTGTCCTGTTGTTACAGGAACTGGTGGTTTAGAGTCGCTCGATCCCGGAAGAGAAAAGGAATCTGGCTCATTAATTGATCAGGACTGAAAATCCACACGAAACAATGGAGTGATTCAGAAAAAATCTGGGTTCTTATGGGCCTTGATATGATGTCATGCGACCATGTAATGGTACGTCACTTCCTTGTACCCACAAGTACCCTCACCAACTCATGTCCATGTTCACGTTTATGGCTATGTGTTTCTTCAGTCTGTGGATCACGTTGACTTTTACAAACTGAGTGAGTTTGATCTCAGAAGCTGTTTTACACGCCTCGTTTTCCCATTTTCTGCTCTTATTGTTTTCATATTTTGAAGATTCTGTCTTTCATTTGAGTTTAAATGATGGAAAACCTCCACACAGTACTGAGTCTTGCGTCTGAGTTTACATACAACATAAAACTAACATTAAAACAAAAAAAAATTAAACCAGCTATAGTTAACTTAAAATGTCAAAACTAAATAACCAAAAATCTAATCTGACTTCAGATCTCTCTCCTTCTATCAGCTGCGTCTCTTGGATTAAGTCTTAAATCCTGGCGTGTTGAACCGATGTGTGACCTGCAGGTGGCGCCATCACCGCACTCTGAGTGAATACTGTATGTGGTTGCTCCTCTCCAGGGGAACTCACACTGGGAAGTATAGTTGTTTCTTTGTTGTTTTACTTCCTGGTTAATAGTGGAGAAGATATGAAGTCACTCTGTTTCTGGTTGGTGGTGGGAGACGACGTGACATCAGTTCGTTACTGTTCTTTGACTGGGATGATTGACGAGCTAAATTTTCTACAATATTGCCTCCTTTGTTGACCACACTGGACTCTGTGTTCTCGTGGTTTTCAGGCCGTCCTTGAAGTTCCTCTTCGGTTCTCCTGATGTTCCTGCCCGTCAGACCTTTTGTTCCATTACTTTGATTATCTTATCTTTAATGTGATGTAGGAGATAATTGTTTAGAAACACAGGCTGCTGTAGATTGGAGTGAGATACCTCTGTGGTTGTTACGGCCCTGATGGCTTCATCTCAGTTTAATAGAAGTGGAGACCGGCGGCTTCTGATCTCTGATCTTGCTGAGGAAGTGGATTTTCCCTTCGAGTTTCCTTGAAGAGCCGTCTCAGTCCCTGTAACTGCAGCTCGCCCTCCACATGTATTTCTGGAGGTCTGGAATGTGGACCAGGAGCCCGGTCGTGAGACATTTGACTTTTGGCTTTTACTGACCTCCTCTACTGTTGAAGCTGTGTCAGCTTGTTTGTCTGAGTTTTACTTCCTTGGTGCACTAAGGCAAGAAGCTAAAGGGTTGGTAAAGATGTGTTTATAGACAAGTATTTTATTGTGAAAGAACAGAATTGAACAGAAATGTTCTGTTTCCTGAAGAGTCCATGTTAATAAAATCTCCTCCAGCTCTTTAGTTGAACCGAGAGAAGAAAATAAGCTGAAACCTTCGTTCATTTTGTGAGTTATGATCGTGTTGTGTCCACGCTGACGCTAAACCGCAATGACATGAGGTCATTACAGCGTCTTCAGGACCGATCTATATATATACATATCTACCTGCACAAACTCACCTGTAGTCATCACACTGGAAGAGATGCGTCAGGAAGGAGAACTTGTCCTTCTCGCTGCAACTCTCCACAAACCTGGTGGAGTCGGAGTGAGAACCTGCGACAGCGAAACCAGCCAGTCCACGAAAGTTGAGGCCCACCTGGATGACGTCACTACAGGTACAAAAAGAAAAGCGCCAGCTCTCTGCCGCTCTCTGATTGGTCCTCCCTGAGACACTCCCCAGTCAGCTGCTCACTCAGGAGGCAGGAGCTAGGAGCCCATCCACACTGTGAGGACATCCAGACACAGGCTGAACGCCTCCATCAGGCTCGGAGTACCTGGGACACTTGGAGAATTGGGAATACTGAGGACAACAGAAATACTTGGAACACTGGGGAGACTGGGAATTCTGACAATACTGAGGGTACTCGAAACACAACTAGATCATTGAGAATACTTTAACACTAGGAATACTGGCAAGTAGCACACGGCTACGGGACTACAAATGTGGAGATGATATATTTTAATGAATATATGAATGACATATTTCATAGATGAACTCTCATCCTTTATCACCGATTGGCTGGAGTCAAAGATTTGACTGCTGATGCAACGTAGACACTGCACCTGAGGACAGAGTGCATGCTGGGAGATGTGGTTCAGAGTGATTTATGTTCCTCAACTTTCCTTTGACGTTTATCGGACCGCGGATTAAAACCCGGATGATGTGCGACAAATAAACAAACTGCAGGTGTTCGTGTTTGTTGAGTCACGAGTTTCCAGACCTTGACCTTCCAGTCCTGCACAGCGGCCGGCAGCTTCTGCATCTGAGGAGGAAACGGCGGCTGTGAGTGAAGCAGCCGAAGCATCAGGCCGGTTCCTACCAGGACGCTCAGTCGGTGCCGATCACCTGCTTGAGGAGGCGGTTGTGGCACACGGTGCAGTTCCCCATGACTCCGCCCACCATGAAGTCTTTCAGATTGACGACACTGGCGCCATCGTCAGCGTCATCGTCACCACATTGAAACCTTCGCGGTGAGGTCGTGGCCCGGAACGAAGGGAGCGTCCTGACACTCGATGAAGGAGGTGGTCTGACAGCTGGTGCAAGGAGGAGGAGGGAGGAGGAGGAGGAGGAGCCGGAGGAGGGGTATCGCAACTGGGAGGAGGTGAAAGATTCAGAACGTAAATGTAAATTCACTGCGCCGTCCAGTCTGTCCTCACAGTGCCAGTGTCCAGCTCTTCATCGGTGGATTTGACCATCCGTTCTCAGACTGGATGCTACAGTGACCTACCACACCATCTGCTGGTGGAGAGCGGTATTACGGAGCGAATCGCGAAAGATGATATTGTGAAATATTTCTTTACAAATGTGAAAATATTTCAGTCATTTCAAATATTTCAGTTTAATGAAACAAAACACACAAGAAAATCTGTTTCTGCTCCAAAAATGTAGAACAAATGGAAGTTGTGCTGATTGGTCAGAATGATCGTCAATCACCATCAGTCACGTTAAATATAATTTTTCTATTAAGACGATAAATTTACATAAAATTCACTATGTAACAAATCAAATCTCTCACTTTTAAGAAATATAAAATTTTTATTACTTCCATAATTTTTCCCGAGAAAAAGCTTTTTTGTAAATTTTTAATATTTTTGAAATTGAAGTTACAGACAGCTCTCCTAGAAAAGTTTTGTGATTACTAAACTTAAAACATACAAAGTTAAGGAACTTTTTTTTTTTTTTTTTAAATGTTCTTTGTGATAGTTATGACCTTTTGTAAATCACAACATCTGATGTGAAATGTTATAACATTTTAATTTAGACATATAATCTACATCATGAAAGAAAAAACTTTTTCAGCATGTTTGTTACATAAATGCAAAATATATTCACCGTTACATTCAAACTATGTCAAATTTACTTTTCTTTGTGTATTAATATTACACCATATGCATTTCTAAGTTTAAAAAGAAATCTTGCAGTAAAAATATGGACTTAAATGAGACACAATATAAAAGCGACTCACTGGCTGACGATCCGTCCTGAAGTCTAAAGACTGTGTCACGTATCCAGAGATCCTCACACCTCCAGCGACCGTTAGCCCGCCCCAAACCAACCGCCAGCCGACCCAGCGACACCTGTCAGCAGGAAAAACAGCAACCGATGGAAAAAGCCACAGGGAGCAAGAACAATGAAAACAAACTGAAAAAGGAAAACAATGACACGACGTGAAGACTTCTCAGCACAAAACATTAAAACACTGACAACAGAAGGGAGAAGAAAGATGAAGTTTATTTAGGATTTCTTTGGGGGAGGACTCGTGTCTTTGAAGGACCAATGTTGGCAGGTCACACTGTAGTTACAGTTACTCTGACAGTAACTTCTAATAAGCTGTTGAGTTTAGAGTAAATCTGCACAAGTTCAATGTAAGTCAATGTGATGATCTCATGAAGTAGAGAAACTGTGTGCGTGTGTGTGTGTGTGTGTGTGTGTGTGTGTGTGTGTGTGTGTGTGTGTGTGTGTGTGTGTGTGTGTGTGTGTGCGTGTGTGTGTGCAGGATTTTGTGAATCAGCAGAAAGTTTTTGGTGTGAAACCGTTCAGTTTCCTGAAGAACAAAAAGTTCTGATGGCTGAACTAAAAAAAAACCGAAGTAGCAAAAAGTTACATCTTTTCTGAGTTTTACTGACTTTTTTCTGCTCTAAAGTTTGGATTGTGTTATTTTATATTTTTTACTTATGTAGATTAACTATAATATTGTGTTGAGTCCCAGTGACTCACTGTTTGACAGTTTGAACTCAGTCGTTGACGTAATAATGTGAGCTTTTCTTCAAATCTGCCTTCACTTTTCCCGCCCACGTATTTCTAAAATGTATTTATTTATTCTGTCTTTGATCACTTGATAAGTTAACAAATGTCAGCATCTCTGCTGTCTCTTCCGCCCCCTGCTGGTCTCCTCTGTAACTGCAACACAATTTCACCTTGGACCAAAATGAAGGGCGTGTGTGTGTGTGTGTGTGTGTGTGTGTGTGTGTGTGTGTGTGTGTGTGTGTGTGTGTGTGTGTGTGTGTGTGTGTGTCACTCGGTTACCGTTACCTTGGTTGAACCTGAACAATCTGCGAGAGACGTAACTTGCTCTCTACGTAAACTAACCAGGAGTATCGTTTCAGAGCAAGTCAGTGAGGAAACAAGCACAGCAGAACCTGGAAGCCATCAGACCAGCCTGAAACCAGTTTTCACCATTTCAAACAGTTCAAGTACTAGATTAAAGAAGTAACCAACTGATGTAACTTCAGCTAACATCCAGATTATAGAGCATCTTCCTCTTGAAATCCAGATTATAGAGCATCTTCCTCTTGAAATCCAGGTTATAGAGCATCTTCCTCCACTAACATCCAGGTTATAGAGCATCTTCCTCTTGAAATCCAGATTATAGAGCATCTTCCTCCACTAACATCCAGGTTATAGAGCATCTTCCTCTTGAAATCCAGATCATAGAGCATCTTCCTCCACTAACATCCAGGTTATAGAGCATCTTCCTCTTGAAATCCAGATTATAGAGCATCTTCCTCCCACTAACATCCAGATTATAGAGCATCAACCTAAACTAACATCTATATTATAGAGCATCTTCCTCCCACTAACGTCCAGATTATAGAACATCTTTTTCATGATTTAACGTCACATTTACATTAATGGGTTAATCGTGTGTGACCGTTATTAACACAGGAATTCTACCAAGTAACTAGTTACTTTGCATGCAGTAATGTGTAACTGCTGAGTTAGGCTCCTCCTCCTTCATGTTGGCACTGATCAGGACATGTGGCGAGAGGGAGTCTAACATTCTCCCACAGACTCCTCTGCTCCTCCTACTGACTCCTTTGCTCCTCCTGATGACTCCTCTGCTTCTCCTACTGACTCCTCTGTTCCTCCCACTGACTCCTCATCTCCTCCTGGTGACTCCTCTGCTCCTCCTACTGACTCCTCTGCTCCTCCTACTGACTCCTCTGTTCCTCCCACTGACTCCTCATCTCCTCCTGATGACTCCTCTGCTCCTCCCACTGACTCCTCTGCTCCTCCTGATGACTCCTCTGCTCCTCCCACTGACTCCTCATCTCCTCCTGGTGACTCCTCTGCTCCTCCCACTGACTCCTCATCTCCTCCTGGTGACTCCTCTGCTCCTCCTACTGACTCCTCTGCTCCTCCTGATGACTCCTCTGCTCCTCCTACTGACTCCTCTGCTCCTCCCACTGAATCCTCATCTCCTCCTGGTGACTCCTCTGCTCCTCCTACTGACTCCTCTGCTCCTCCTGATGACTCCTCTGCTCCTCCCACTGACTCCTCTGCTCCTCCTGATGACTCCTCTGCTCCTCCCACTGACTCCTCTGCTCCTCCTACTGACTCCTCTACTCCTCCTGATGACTCTTCTGCTCCTCCTGATGACTCCTCTACTCCTCCTACTGACTCCTCTGCTCCTCCTGATGACTCCTCTGCTCCTCCTACTGACTCCTCTGCTCCTCCTGATGACTCTTCTGCTCCGCCCACTGACTCCTCTGCTCCTCCTACTGACTCCTCTGTTCCTCCTCTGCTCCTCTTACTGACTCCTCTGCTCCTCCTGATGACTCCTCTGCTCCTCCTACTGACTCCTCTACTCCTCCTGATGACTCCTCTACTCCTCCTACTGACTCCTCTGCTCCTCCTGATGACTCCTCTACTCCTCCTACTGACTCCTCTGCTCCTCCTGATGACTCCTCTGCTCCTCCTGATGACTCCTCTGCTCCTCCTACTGACTCCTCTGCTCCTCCTGATGACTCCTCTACTCCTCCTACTGACTCCTCTGCTCCTCCTACTGACTCCTCTGCTCCTCCTGATGACTCCTTCTGGCTGCACATGTTTCCTCTTCAGATAACTTCACAGCCAAAACCTCAATAAGACATGACTGGGAACAGCTCCTTGAACCGAGGAGGAGGAGGAGGAGGAGAAGGTAGAAGAGGAGAAGGAGGAAGAGGAGGAGCAGGAGGTGAAGAGGGTTAGAATTGAATTTTCATTTGACTCTTCAGTTTTCAGTTAAATTGGATTTTAAATAAAAAAAGAGTCTCCAGAAATAAGAATGAAATGATTCAACCATAAAAAAAAACTGGAGCAAAGTGAAGAGTTAGTTTTAAAACTTTTTAGGTTTTTATTTATGAGAAGTTGATTTATTATCCCCATTTTCTTTGAAAAATGTTTATGGTTTGTCCCCTTAATACAGTTTTCACCTTCCTCTGCACCTCTTCGTCCAGATCAGAGCTTCAGGTTCAGATCTGGTCCCGACACACACACACACACACACACACACATATATGTATATATATGTATATATATATATATATATATATATATATATATATATATATATATATATATATATATATATATATACACACACACATATACATATACATATATACACACACACACACACACATATATATGTTGATGTTTTTGTAGTAGTCCACAATAATAAAATAAAATAAATAATTAAATTGATCTATTTCAACATTTTGAAGCACAACATGTTGATATCTAAATGTTTGCATGTTGAGTTCCTTTTCTATATTTACCATAATTTCTTTTTGCTCACGTTCCGTTTCTGTCAGTTTTTTTTAACAGAGTCTCTACACATCAGCAAACAATGACACAGAAAACACGTGCACGTGTACCCTCATATAGAAAGTCACGTGGCCATAAAAAAAACTTGAAAACGTTGACAAAAACATGTATGTATTTGTTTGTTTGCCTATTCGTTTACTTTCCGACTGGCTTACTGACAGACTGACTCACTCACTCACTTATTTGTTCCCGTCTCACGCTACAAACGTATATATTTTTTGTTCCTCTCAATCGGCTCCACTCGGCTCCACTCGGCAGCACTCGGTCGGCTCCCCTCTCACAACAAAGCGAGCGGGTGAGTGACAGCGGAGGCCCCGCCCACACTGCGGTGGCGACCGTAATAAAGGCAGCGCGAGCGCAGCAGAGATTGGGGGGAGTGTCGCTGTGCTGCGGCACGCGCTCAATCACAGAGGGGGGTGGAGGGTGGGTGGGTATGTGGGTGGGTGTTGTCAGTGATGTAATATCTTTACTTAAAGGGACAGTGGGTCAAAAAACAAAAACAACTAGCCAACCAGCACCACAAACACTGAAACTCCCCTCCATCGCGCCGTCACACCGTTCATCTTCGTCGCAAGCCATCTTTGAAAGCTTCAAAGGAAACTGATCTTAGATAAATTCTCTGTTGTTGCCTCTGGCTCCAGTGAGTAGAGCCGGGTCGCGCCATTCCGATGGAACAGCGGTTGTTTGTTTGTGTCCTGGTGAAGAAACCAAAATGAGGTCAAAAGCTTGGAAATGTTGAATATTGGACACCAATGTGTTATATTTCAATGTTTACATACAAAACCAGGATTTTATATGATTGCTTTCACCACTAGAGGTCACCGTGAAGCTGCCCGTCACACACAAACCTAGTACCCGTGGTGATTTTTTCCCCCCTTAGTTTGGTCTGCAGGTATTTCTTTACACTGCCGCTCTCCATCCTGCTTATTAGAGGCCAGTCAGAGGCTGCAGCAGGAACAGGGCGGAGCAGTAATGACACGTTACAGTCTGTGATCACTGGGCTGCTGCAGGAGCAGGAGGGAAACGCCGACTAACACGAAGGAGGAAACATGATGAAGCAGACATGTTGAAACAGACATATTAAAGCAGAAGTGTTACATCAGGCATGTCGAAGCAAACGTTTTGAAGCAGACGTGTTGAAGCAGACGTGTTGAAACTGACATGTTGAAGCAGACGTGTTGAAGCAGACATGTTGAAGCAGACGTGTTGAAGCAGACGTGTTGAAACTGACGTGTTGAAGCAGACGTGTTGAAGCAGACATGTTGAAGCAGACGTGTTGAAGCAGACGTGTTGAAACTGACGTGTTGAAGCAGACGTGTTGAAGCAGACATGTTGAAGCAGACGTGTTGAAGCAGACGTGTTGAAACTGACGTGTTGAAGCAGACATGTTGAAGCAGACGTGTTGAAGCAGACGTGTTGAAGCAGACATGTTGAAGCAGACGTGTTGAAGCAGACGTGTTGAAGCAGACGTGTTGAAACTGACGTGTTGAAGCAGACGTGTTGAAACTGACGTGTTGAAGCAGACGTGTTGAAGCAGACGTGTTGAAGCAGACGTGTTGAAGCAGACGTGTTGAAGCAGACGTGTTGAAACTGACGTGTTGAAGCAGACATGTTGAAGCAGACATGTTGAAGCAGACATGTTGAAACTGATGTGTTGAAGCAGACATGTTGAAACTGACATGTTGAAACAGACATGTTGAAGCAGACATGTTGAAACTGACATGTTGAAGCAGACATGTTGAAGCAGACATGTTGAAACTGACGTGTTGAAACTGGCATGTTGAAACAGACATGTTGAAACAGACATGTTGAAGCAGACATGTTGAAACTGACACATTGAAACTGACATGTTGAAGCAGACATGTTGAAACTGACATGTTGAAGCAGACGTGTTGAAACTGACATGTTGAAACAGACATGTTGAAGCAGACATGTTGAAACTGACATGTTGAAACTGACATGTTGAAGCAGACATGTTGAAACTGACGTGTTGAAACTGACATGTTGAAACTGACATGTTGAAACTGACGTGTTGAAGCAGACGTGTTGAAACTGACATGTTGAAACTGACATGTTGAAACTGACATGTTGAAGCAGACATGTTGAAACTGACATGTTGAAGCAGACATGTTGAAGCAGACATGTTGAAGCAGACGTTTTGAAGCAGACGTGTTGAAGCAGACATGTTGAAACTGACATGTTGAAACTGACATGTTGAAGCAGACATGTTGAAGCAGACGTGTTGAAGCAGACGTGTTGAAGCAGACATGTTGGAGCAGACATATTAAAGCAGAAGCGTTAAATCAGGCATGTTGAAACTGATGTGTTGAAACTGACGTGTTGAAGTTCATTTTTTCTCGTAAATTTGTTTTTTTTTTCACTGGTGTTACAAACAGGAAACATACTGCAGATCACTTAGAATTTGCACACGCATACACACACACATATACACACACATGCATGTAGACCTGAAACCAGGCTGTTGGGTCTGTTGTGGCCTTCACTGTGTTTGTTTCATTGTGTTCGATCTTCAGAAGGACATGAATGAGTTCAGCTTGAGCAGAAAATTGAAGAAATTGAAACCTTTCTGACTTCAAACCCCAAAGCACATCTGTTTTTAAATCCATTTCATAAACTCAAACATCTGCTTCAAGGTAATGGACACACTACAGGACCTGAAATCTGCTTATTTTCTTCTGAATTCCCTCCACGCTTTAAAAACCCTTTGTACGGCTGTTATATAACCACCCTTATTATTATTGTTCATGTATTTGAGGAGCAAAAGGCGAAAACTCTCTCTTATAAATCGACATAATGAGAATATTAGTGGGTGTAGTGTCAGTGGGTGACAGGATTGATGTCAGCTAATGATTTCAGATGAAACTGTGGAAATAATCAGAGTGACGGCTGTTAAAAAAAAAAAGACTCATTCAGCCGTGAAAGCAGCAAATTTAACTCCGCGGCCAGAGAATTGGATCAGCTTTTACGGGATATCAGCAGAATCCAGTCGTTGTTATCCAGTTATAGCCTGATCTTTTGTTTTTTTCCCCATGGAATAGAAAATAGAAACTTCAGGTACAGTTTTCACCGATCCAAGAAGTACCACTTCACCTCAGCGCTCCGTTTCTAATCGTCATCATGGCGAGAACAATGCCGTTTTTTTTGTAATAGAACTTGTATACCACTTCACGTGGGAAAATCCACCTTAAAGCTGGGAAAGAAGCAAGTTTTACAGACGCTAATGTGACGTCATTGGACTGGGCGCCATGTGACAACGCACTTATCTGAAAGAACTCTAACAAACATCATCACACAAAGTGATATTAAATAAACTTAATGAGTATAACATCCATACTAAGGCCCCATTTACACAACAATGTTTTCAAGACTTTTTTTTTTTGCGTTTTGGGGCGACAGTGGTGCTCAGCGCTCACATTCTTAATGTTAATAGCGCACAGCATTTCTGCTGTTTTCAAAACGTTGCCGTGTAAAAAAAACACAGAGCTTCTCGGAAACGAATATGCTAAAACGATGCGTTCTCACCATAAAAAGTGTAAATGGGTTCTTAGTGAGCTGCTTCCGATTATGGGAACACTCCATTCTGGGAAGAGGGACGTTCCCTCGAGGGATCCTTCTCGTTTTCCCGCTGACTGAACACGTTGTTGTTTTCTTTTCATTTTTATGGACTTTTACTGGAAGTCGTCTTGTTCTCGTTTGGCCTGTTTGACTTTATGTCACTCTACGTGTTTGCCCTCTGCTCAGCGCAGCGTGAACTGTTTTTCAACTCATTCATGAGCCTGTGGCGTTATCCCACAAAAGTAAATACCGGAAGAGTCATTACATATTTGCAAAATGGGAAATTTAAATGTTTTGCGTTGTCAGCTAATGACTTCAGATGAAAAACTGTGGGAGTAATCAGAGTGACATGTGTAATGGAGGCTCATCCAGCCGTGAAGGGAGCAAATTTAACTCTGCAGGCGGAGAATTGGAGCCGCTGCTGTTGTTTTAGCGCTACGCGAGGAGGTGCCGGAGCCCAGCGGCTCCTCCCTGCGCCGCTGTGCCCCTCTCTGCCCCTCTCTGCGGTGTTGCTGGAACATGTGTAAATGACGGATGTTTCTCGCTCTCTCTGATCCAAAATGGCGAAGCTGACTGAAGGGCACGAGCGTGCACGGCGCGCGCGCGCCTGGAAACATGTGGGCGGGGAAAAAGTCGCTGCGCGTCTATTCGGGTTTTTCCGGCCGCGTCCGAAGCAGCCGAACACGCGCTGGAGCTGCTCGGCGGAGAGAGCAGCAGCAGCAGCAGCAGCCGGAGGAACCGCGCCAGGAGCCCGCCGCAGCAGCTCCACACACGCGGGGGCCCATCAGCGAGCAGCAGCCCTCTGAGGGGCACCTCCGGCCCGGCGCGGAGGAGAATGAGAGAGCCCTCCCAGCGGAGGGGCCGAAGACATGAACGGGGCCGTGTACATTTCGTTTTTCCAGGGCCAGCTGGAGTCCGTGCTGGAGCAGGTCGTCCAGCTCGCCGTGCAGGAAATCAGCAAGTCGGTGGGCTCCAGCCTGAACGCGCTGCTGCTGGAGACGGCCGTCAAGGAGCAGGAAAACCGCCGCCTCCGCGGCCAGCTGCAGTCCCGGGACACCCGCGGCCGAGCCCCGGACGGAGGCTCCCCGTTGGCCGGTAAGCACAAGGGTGGCAAAGCGACGGGCGACGAGCGGACGGACGGCGGCAGGACAAAGCCCGAACAGCCGCCGCAGCAGCTCCACGCCCCCGGGGGGCAGGGCCTGGAGCCCGGCGTGTTCACCGACACACGCCGCCTGGAGCAGCGAGGACGAGTCGTGGGTAGGAGCCTGGTTACACAACAGACGTTAGGGTGGCACATTAACACACACACACGAACACGCAGAAGCCCGGCACTGCCCCTCCTCCCCCCCCCCCCCCCCCAAACTGCACGCGAACCACGGCGTTGCGTAACTCTGCAGGCCGTCCGGAGGCTGCTGCCGAGCGGCGGCAGCCTGGAAGCAGAGCCGCAGGTGAGCACACATCCCCGGGCGGGACGGAGGAGCCAGTAAAGACCTGGGGGGAGGGGGGCAGGCAGACAGTGGGTCCATGCATCCGCCGCAGGCGCGTCCTGAGCGGCTGGAGCACGCTGTCAGACCCGACGCCCCCTCACATTTCACCTTAAAACCCGTTTGATAAAACCCCTAAAAGTGTTTTATAATCCCGCATGTTTGTGTTGACGTCATGAGGCGTTGACGGCTCCCAAGAAAATCAGACTAAAAGCTCCTAAAATCGTCTGACCCTCCCCCAGAAGCCCCCCCAATGTTCCCATTCTACCCCCAGGCAGTGTGTCCACTTCAATTAACTTCATATCAATTAAGTTTCTTTACACATGATGGGTTTAAATACCTCACAATGTTCCCGAAATTAACATTTTAATGCAGTTTCTTTGTCAAGCAGTGAAACCACATGTGCCCAGAAACAACATTTCTGACCTCCCACTGTGTTTTTATGTAACATTACTTTTACTTGTTTTGCTCTGCAATAACAGAGTCGACTTTTCACTCCGTTTAAGCAAGTATTGCAAAAAGCTTATTATCAGGATACATCATCAGAAGCATTCTTACTCATTAGAATAGAAATGGGAGAAAAATTTAATAAAACAGTTGCGGTTTTCAAATATTACGCCACATTTCTTCTTTCCTAAAAGACTCTAAAGATGCTAATGTTTTTGTCATCAACACATTTTATTGTACTTGCGTCTTAAGTGTCTCCATCATCCTGGACAGACGGGATTAAAATATAAGATGCGCAATAATTCAATGTCACATCATCCACAGACATCCGGTCAGTGTATTTAGTTACTTGGAGTGTTGCAGGGTTTCTGTCGTTGTTGTCTGGCAGATTTGAGTGAAGGACGAGCTTGTATTTGAAGGAGTGAATGAGAATGTGGTGATATGCTGCACTTTTTTTTGTGTGTAACCTTTTCATGAGTTTTGATGCAGCTGTTGGGTTCATCAGGGTTTGAAAGCGGCTTTATTCGAAGCAGACGTGAGTGTGGCGTCTCCAGAGCGTCCCGCGTTAAAGCTTCTCCCACGTTTTCGTCAGGAAACGCCTCAGAAAAGTACAAGAAGCCAAACAGACCCCCACTCCTCCGGTGTACAGATCATAAAGTCAGATTTACGGCTGCCTTGACGTGTCCTCTTCAGGAGGGAGGGGCCCTGGGCGAGCGAGCAGGGGTGGGCAGGGCGGGCGGGGGGCACCGGGACAAAGAGGCAACAGACTGCAGGAGACGAGGAGGGAAAGCCCGGCCTCGTGGTCGGCGTCCAAACGGACTCGTTGAGGATAAGGCAGAAGAAAGGGAGGCGAGGCACGAACAAAGGTGTCGCCGGGCCAATGGCGTGCTCACGCGCAGACCCTCGCAAGTTTCTTAACGGCGTAGTAGCGAGTCCTTTTTATATTTTTCTCAATCGCCAAGGGCCATAACGTTTACGAAGCGGCGGTAAAAAAAAAAAAGGTCGTCAAGGTTTAGAGGCGTGATGTCACGTGTGAGCCAATCAGGCGTCGAGTATCGGGGACAACTTGAAGTCAAACCGGAGATACAGTTGCTATGACAACAAAATCAGCAGATAATGACGAACAATAACCTGCACATATCTTTAATCTGCTCTAAACTCTCCCACACTAAGAACGCTTTTTATATTGAGTCCATGTGTGACCTGCAGGCGGCGCCATCACACACGTGAGGCTGCTGCACTCCATGTTGCTTTTTACGTCGTTATTAGTGGAGAAAACATCAACGGGTCATTGTAAACCGTTGATGTTCAGTGTGCGCATGTTCAGCGTGCGCCAAGCTGTTAACAGCCGGAGCAGAACAGAGAGACGTTTGTCAAAAATCCGAGTTTTACTTCTCCGTCGATGCGATGCTAATAGCAGTTGCTTGTCTGCGTATATACTACTGCGTCTACAGTACGCATGCGGCAATGTGAGACCTCTACGAACTCCCCTCACCCGGGCAGGTTCTGCGTCGAGGATATATGTACTGCGACGTAGTTCACTGCCATAACGCTACGAGCATAATAGGATATGGGGTTTCAGGAACTGCATAAAACTCATTGGAAGCCTATATTCTGTGGTTGGGGAATGGTAATTGGACTACAGTTATATAGATATATATGTTCACAGACATTCACACACCAATGGAGGCTGTGGCCATGCAAGGCACTGTCACGCCAATGGGAGGAATTTGGTGTTCAGTGTCTTGCTCAACGGCGCTTAGAGATGAGAATCAAACCTGCAACCTTGCAATTGGGAGACGACGGCTCTACCTACCGAGCCATATGCATTTGTGGTCATAATGAGCAATTTGGCACTAATATTTCATAAGGACACTGTTCGGTGTGTGCAGTTTACTCTTCAATTTAACGCCATTCCAATAAAGTGCACATTTACCACACCATCACGTGGAGTTTCTTAACTTTGAACCATGACGTCGTCTAGCTGACCAATCACAGCTCTTGCAGCCTCCGTCTCTCTTACGTGTGGTTGGAAGTTTTTGGAGGGGTAAGTCGGGCAGTGTTGATGTGACATGGTACCATGAACGGTCGTTTCCACTGCGCAGTATGTGGTGGTACGTTATGGTTTGGTACGGGACAGGATTTTTCTGAGTTTCCACTGACAAAAGTTGATGATGGTACCCAAAGTACCTTACTCAACCGTTACCATTTTTCATCACCCTTCTGTTGAGGTACCTAGCACTCATCGGCTGTATGAATCCTCTTTTATTTACATACATACAACACTGGTTTTTTTGCGGCTACCACTTCCGTTGGTCCCCAGATTCCTGTTGCTTAATGGCGTCACATCGCTGCGTCGTTCTCAACCCCGCCTACATTTTAATGGTACTCTGTGGTGGGACAGCGCAACAGAGTTGGGTCTGGGCACGCTTTGCTTTACCGTCCCGTCCTATTATGTGCAGTGGAAACGAGCCTTCAAGAGGGAAATGGAACATGTCAAGAAATGTTTCATCTCGACTGCAGAGCCTCTCGTCGTAAACTGACTCAGGAAGCTTAAGAAAATAGCTTTGAAGCTAGCGTTGGCTTCAGTCCTGAAGGGAAGAGGTCACTTAATTAACGTTTTGCACTATGAGACAACCAAGCATAAATACAGCCCAACGCCACCACAGTTTGAAACCACCGCGCTTTTCTCACAACTTTGACGTAGAAACTGAAAACGAGGCAGAAGAAAAACTGTCCGATAATCGCATCAACTCACCACATTGATATTAACCTGCTGCTGCTAGCTGTGCTAGCTACACCTGGGCTAACGTGCCATCATTTACCCTGAGGCGCTGTGATCCGCTCTGAGAGGAGCCGCGTGCTTCAGCAGCATTTAAAATCGGATAAAGGTGTTAAAGATTGGGATTAAAGGCCTCAAATGGATCTGAATACACGCGATATATTTCATGAACAATGTTTTGAAATTCCCTAAACTACCAATTGTGTCACAACTCAACAGCACAACTACATTGTAATGGAACAATAGAGAAACACAATAGTCATGTAACGCACAGTCTTGGCCAATAAAAACACAAAACAAACAAGCAACCAAAATTCAAATGACAACATGTGTGGCGAAAAAAGCTTAAATGTCAATAGCATAAAAATAGGTCAATGATAAATACGTTTGAAAGACAGATTGCATTCATCCGAACAGATTGTTTGGGTGACACACACATTCACTGTCTCTCACACGTTCACTCTTTCACACACTCACTCTCACACACATGCAGCCACACGTGAGACAGAAATAAAAGGAAGACGCCGCCGCTCTCTCGCATGCGTGCACACATCTGCTCGCCGACACGCAAATACACGCAACACCCCCACCCCCCCGCCAAAACCAGGTCGCGACACGCCACCGTGATGTCACGGCGTGCCCCAAGGCAACGAATCCTGTCCATCTGCGTCGGGTGAAACGTACACAGACAGGGCGAGGGAATGAGGTCGCAACACACTGGGGTCAAAGGTCGCGCTGCTTTCACCGCCGTGTGGCGGGGAACAAAGGATGAAGAGGACGATGACGAGCTAATGATGTTGGGCGGCGCTTTGATCCGTCGTGAGAGCGCTTCCATGACGCGGAGCAGTCGGCACACAACGCAGTGAGAAAAGCCGCTTCAGCTTCAATCCAACACCGTCGCCATCTCGATGAACGAGAGGCGCCGCAGAACAAATCTGTGGGTGCACGCTTATGATGTTTTTATTATTGAGCAACATTGTAGGACGTGATTCCGCTTGTGTTGTCGTCATAACACAGCAAACTTCATGTCGTGGCCCAAAGTTTTAGATTCGTGTCGTACACTGACAAGATTGTTAAAATTGTACACTAGAGAACAGCAGAAGTCTCAGGGCTTTTCAGCTGTGAGGATTTTTAAAATCATTTACACATTTACACATGTCAAAGAAAACCTAAATAAAACCCTGTTTATAATCTCCAGCAGGACTGTGCTTTCATTCTGAAGACTCCCGCTGTTGTGTGCAGGTGAGAGCGAGTGTGTCCACCAGTGTTTGACTTCACTGGAATGTTTCAGAGATCAGAGAGGGCCCACGGCCTCAATGAGATCCGGGGGGCTTATAAGGACTAAAGCACATTATTCAGGCCCGACTTCAACTTGCATGATTTCAAGTGAAAACACAAACCTTTCCATGCATCCTAGGGGTGTCTTTACACAACAACCGTGCTCGGAGCCACTGAAATCGCAGCTTTTGGAAAACGGCTCCCAATTGATCACTTTTTTTTTTTAAAAAGAAAGAAAAAAAGCTCCAATGCGCTGTGTAAATTGGGGGGGTGGGGGGGACTCATCTTTTCTGAAACACTGCTCATCCACACCACGGCCATCGTCAGTTGTCCTTCTGTACATACTCAGTAGATGGACAATGACCGAGTGTCATGACTCCCAGTCCAAATTGTCCTGGGACTTGGTAGTTTTATTTTGACAGTCACCGTCGTAACAATCCAAGTGTCCATACCAATGTCCGTGTACATTGTTAATGTATATAGGGTATTGTTCTCTGCGCACAAAAGCAACCAACAGCGTCTACTCGTGGCCTGGCATACAAAGTACATCGTTTTCAAAATGTTGCCATGTGATCGTGAAACTTCAAACACTGTTTTTACAATGGGGCCTTGGCGATACCATCAGAATGCCTCTGTATCTCTGAAAACCTTCAGATTACCCAAACAGAATCACAAAGGTTTAAAATTAGAACTTCATCCTGTAAAACATGTAAAGGTTGTTTTTAGTTCAACGGGAATGTCAAAATTCCTGGCAATGAACCCGACTGGTTTCTTCACCGACTCAGACAACCCATTCAATGTCGAATACAGACAAAATGAGACGGGTCTTTTTAGTTAAACCAAGCGGTGCTAACGCGGCAAATGAATGTTGACAAGCTGAAGGTGGCCCGGGCAGCAAGACACCGAGACCCCGAGAACATACACGTCAGGACTATAATCTGTCAAGATAATTCAAAACACAGCTTTTGAAAAACTTTACAGTGTCGGAATAATTAAAATTTAAAAACATTCCTGGTGTCTACAATGTACTGTAATCAAATGAAAACAAAACCCTCTGAATCAGTAAATTTAAGAAAAAGAGAAAACACACCTCTGAACAAAGTTAATCCAAACTTATAGTATTAGAAAACATTCACGAACTAATAAGGGATTATGGGTCTAAAAATGGTTTTTAATTGAAGGCGCTGCAATATAAAATATTGTGAAACCAATAAATGTTAAATTAGATGAAAGGTGTTGTGAAAATCTGAAACAAAATGCTGGAAATGATTTAGTCAGGCTTACTGAGGCTGGGTGTGTGATTCGTTTGTTGTTACCATGGCAACAGATGCCAAGTGTTCAGCGGTGGTCCTTTGCTTTTTTTCGTGTGGGACTGATCATGCCCATCTGCTCGGCGCAGGTGAGGCAACTGAAACATACTGAGGGTACACATGCAACCTGAAATTTGAAGAGAAACTCAAACTGACAGTCTCATCATGAACCTGCTTGTTTCCATGACGACGAAGGTCCAGTATGTGGGAATGTGCATGATGGAGGCTCCGACAGCCCATGTCGATGTGGTGATCCAAAAATCCCTGTAGAGGATTTATTTTCTTCTGTAGTCGTTGAGTCATGTAACACAAATATTGTTGTGTTTGAATATCACAGTATTGACGGACCCCCCTCTCCCCCCTCTTCCCCCTCCCCCTTTGTCCCTGCAGACCAGCTAAAGTCCGTCATGGAGCAGGTCCTGGACTTCGCCGTGCGTGAGCTGACAAAGATCGTGGAGGCGTCGTTCGACGACCTTCTGCTGGAGATCACCAAGATGGAGCGCGAGCAGCAGGCCCTGGAAGAGCGGCTGGGCAAGGGCCCCCCCGAGAGGGCGGGGGCCGAGAAGGGGAGGGCGGGGGGCCGCAGGAGGGGCTCCGAGAACGACTCGGTGTCCCCCAGCGGCTCCGAGGATGCCCGTGAGGAGCCAGAGGTCCCCGTCTCTAAGCAGACGGTCCAGAAAAACGGTGAGTGGTCAGTGTCGTGGATCTGAACTGCAGCAGTACGACCCGGTCTGAACTGGACCATAGTGTCTGAATCCTGGAAACTGGAATAGACCAACTAAAATTGGTCTCAACCAAAATTATCTTTTAATATGTCTGAGCCGAGCTGATCTGTTTTGGTGACTCCACCCCCCGCCTCCTCTCCCCCTCAGACCCGGAGCCTCCCCCGGTCCTCTCAGTCACTCAAGACTGGGTCCCCATCCTGGACAAGGTCTTTGGTCAGAAGTGGTGCAGCGACCTGTGGCAGATCAAAGAGTTGGCCGGAGGGGGTGGGGAGGGGGGAGGAGGAGGTGGGCGGGGCTTGGGTGAGGGCGGAGCTCATCGTAACGAGGTGCTCTCCGCCCCCTCGGTGACCCTAGAGCCCTCCCCCTCCTCCCCCCAGCAGGACCCCCGCTGGACCCCTCTGGAGGACATGGAGGTGTTTTCTCCTGACGAGGACGACGCCGCCGCTGCTGCCGCCGCCGCCACCATGCCACAGACCAACGGCAGCAAAGCAGCAACAACCACACCGGGAGCGGGAGCGCCCCCCAGCCCCTCCGGTGAGTCTGGCAACTGCAGGTTAACGGTCAATGAAAACATTAAAGGTCCCATATTATGCAATTTTTCAACAATTTCACATCAGAGGTCCAACAACTTTGTACTCAAAGTGTATTTCACCAAATCCAGCCATGGTCCTGAATTTCAGTCTAAAAGTCCCTCTACTGAGAACAAGCTGTTTCTGTGTCTGTTCACGCGGAAACACTGGTCTCACTGAGTAAGAGCTTTCCGGTGTTTCAGATTAAGTGGCTTCACTGTTAACTGGTGACGCTTCAGCGTTCCTTGTTGCTGCTAGTAACAGATGTTAACAATCTGTACAGTTGTACCAGGAATGTTTTTGACAGTTGTACCTTTTGTGACTCTTTCTTTAATATACGCTGTTACCAGCAGCAACAACAGACGCTAAAGGAAGTCGGTCACCTTAACAGGGTAACCAGTTCATCCGAAGCACCGGTGCAATGCACTAATATTTATAGTGGACTCGTATGACTCATATAAATGCTGTTGTCCAGAACCTGACCCTGAATGATTCTCCTGAAGATGGCGAGTTAAAAATATTGCGTGTCTGAATCCGAATCAGTTCTATCGTGTTTGTTGTTAGTTACTACCAAGTAGCATTGTCTCCCGCTTATCCGTTTCCGGGTTGCGGGGGTGGCAGTCTGAGCACTGTCACCCAGATCACATTGCACCGATTAAGAACCTTTCCTGCGGGTGGAGAGCGCACGGGAAGGTGGCGCCCGGCGTGGGACATGAACCCTCTACCTTGAGATTGTGAGTCTCATGCTCTACCAACTGAGCTAGCCGGGTATCCCTAAATCTGTGAAACGCCTGTACGAGCAACAGTTTGCTCAATCGTGAAGCAAGTGAGTGACGAGACGTTCTTTGCTTCTGGGGCCTCGTACAGGCTCTGAGGACACCGATCACCATTAGACCAGTGAATTTTAAATAATGTCAGACCTTTTAAAGCGGCATAATTTACGAAACAAAACGAAGGGTCAAAATTCAAATGTGATGTGCAAATAAAATATGCAGTACAAAGCATAAAATACATTCTTGAATCCGATTGAACATTTCTTCAGAGATCTGATGGCATCTCTGGCATCATATTCAAAAAGACCGCAGGCTGTAACTTCTACCAAAGAAATACCAACAAAGCATCATCGAGCAAAAGCTGGAAATGCTTATGTACATGGGAAATCATATTGTCATTATGTGTAGACTTTTGAGGAAAATGATTAATTTAGTCCATTCTTGAATAACGCTGCAACTTAAAATGTGGGAAAAGTGACTACTTTCAGGATATATTTCCAAAATTCACACTTGAGTAAAAATCAAAGTACAACGGTCAGATTTTCTTTTTTGTCATAGATAAAAGTTTAAAGTCAAAATTTATCGCGAATAAAGACAAAGTGAAATGTCATTCAAATGAAAGAGAATTCTCAAAGCAGACAGATGTATAGAAATTATATTGAATCCATTTAAAAATAAAAACATGTAATTCAAAAGTAAATGTTTCATCATTACAAACGGAGAGTGTGTCTCCCTCTGCTGGACACTTTTAGTCATTGTTGGGTTTTTACATTTCATCACAAAAGATGAACTCAATGAACTTTCTCTCCTCTTCTTTCCTCCTCTTCATTTCGTCTCTTCTCTGTCTATCTTCTTTCATCATCTTCCTCCCTCTTCTTCGTCTTGCCACCTCATCTCTCATCCTCTCTCCTCCTCCCTCAGGGCGCCGCTCCTCGGCCTCCATGCTTCAGCGCCTCCTCACTCTGCCGTCTCAGCTGCTGGAGGAGGAAGAGGGCGAGAACGCCGTCGCCAAGGAAACGCTGGTCGTCCTGGCGACAGACGGCGCGAACGACCGCCGGGCCGAGGCCGATCCGCCGGACCGGGCCACCCGAGGAGGAGGGGAGGAAGAGGAGGAGGAGGAGGCCGGGGACGATGAAGAGGAGGAGGAGGAAGAGGACAAAGGGAGGAAGGTAAGGGATAATGAGAGATGTTGAACGTGGAAGGCGTTGCTGTGTTTCTGATGGGTTTTTTTAATATGCGTGTCTGCGCCAGCAGAAGAAGCGGCGGAGGGTGTGGTCGGAGTGTGAGGAATGCGGCCGCCGCTTCAGCCGGATGTCCCTCCTAAAGGCTCACCGCCACACGCATGGAAACGGCGCCGCCGACACGGCCTCGCCGTCCCCTCCGCCCGCCGCCTCCGCCTCCTCGCTGCCGCTGCACTGCTCCGAGTGCGGCAAGAGGTTCTCCTCCGCCACGCGCCTCCACAGCCACACCCGCGCCCAGCACCCCGGCAACCGCTCCTGAATCCCGAGCCGACGGTACGCCGGGCGACGGCGCCGGCCACACGCTGCCAGGCTCCGCCTCCCAAACCCCGCAGGAGGTTCAACGCACTCAGCAGGAGAGTGGAACACTGTGCCTGGTCAGCGGTACAGAAGAACCCACTCTAAACCCACATCCAGAACCAGAGTCCACTCCAAAACCAGATCCGGGTCGTGCTCCAGGGTCCGGCTCCAGGTTCCGGCCCCAGGATCCAGCCGGTCCTCAATTTGGGCGATTTGCAACTTTTTTATTTTTAAAGGCCAAAATGTCCAAACTGAGGAGCTTCAAAGCAAAACCTCACAAATGAGCCAAAAATCCCAAATTAAGATTTAAAAACAAAACGACAACAAAAAAATCTGAAGTGCAGTTCACCATGAAATGTTTGTATTTACAAAAAGTTTTCTCGGATCGTCTGAGAAAGTTTTTATGTTCAAACCTTCAACAGAAACAACAAATGTTTGTGTTTGAAGGGAATTACTTTTCAAATTTTTTTTTTTTTACTTTTTTGAAGATTGTTCCAAAACGGCAAAAAAGTTACAAATAATCAAAGAAGCAATGAAAGTTGTTTTAACGTTTTTTTTAGATTTGAAAAAAAAAAATTTAACAAAAAATTATGAAAAGCAAAAAAAAAACAAACCCAGGAAAATCATGTTTGATAAACTGGAAACTTCTTTTTCTGCTTTAGGTTGATGCTCAATTGAAGAATGAAGGGAAAATGCACACTCCTCTCCTCTTCCTCCTCCTCCTGCTCCTCCTCCTCTCTGTAATTCTGTCGGAGGTGTTTGTGTTTGGTTGTTTTTCGCTGTAATAGTTTATGCCCCGCCCCCTTCGCTTGATGCCCCGCCCCCGCGTAATAGGCCCCGCCTCCCATCTGGTGGTTGTGTGTGGAGCTCCTTTCTTAAAGTGACCTTCATCGTTTGGACAGACTCCTCCTCCTGCTTTTTTTTTTTTTTTTTTTTTTTTTCTCCTCCAGTCTGCATTTGTTTCGTGCAAACTTTTTTTTTTTTTTTTTTTTTGACTGTTTCCTGCTCGTTTCTACTTCCTGTTTCACTTCTGCTCAGCCTCATGAACACACACACTCGGATACCTTCACACACACACACACACACACACACACACACATTTTCTCTTCTTTCCACGCAGAGTTTCGTCGTCGGAGCAAAATCCAAAGAGAAAAGTGGTAAATCAACTAAAACGCTGCGAGGCAGCGTGCAAAACAATCGTGGAGGGGGGAAAAAATTTTATTTTACAAAAGAATTCAAATTTGAAGTGAGAGGAAGACATTTCCTCTGCAGAGTTTGTTTTGCGTTGTTTTCACTTAAAACCTAAAATGTAATATTTCCTCTAATTTTGGCTCTGAGACGGAAACAAAAGTTTTTATGTTTAATAAGACAAATTTGTGTTTTTTACATTTCTTCTGCCCCGAACTTTGAGAGAAATCTCCAAACAAAATGAACAAAAAGCACAATTACTTATTAATTATTAAAAAAATGATTATTTCTATTATTTTTTAATCTTGACATATATTAATTTAAATGGAGTTGAGGGGGGAAAAAATGAACGGACTGATTGTTAAAAAAAATTATCTGCACATAAACTCTAATGTAAGATTAATTTGATCCTGTAAAGTGACTGTAAGCTCTTGGTTAGATTTCTTCTTTCTCCCCTGCTGTGCCACCCGCCCTGCAAAGGAACTTAAAAGTTTATCAGGAGTTTATCTGCTGCTTTCACTTAAAATACTGCGATGCACTTTACCGTTCTGACCCACTCCTGAACATTGACACTTAACCGAAGCCCCGACGTATTTTATTTCGTGACATGGTGAATTTCCAGCCAGAAATACGAACTCGTGCCTCGACTGACAGCGGCTTTTTTTTTTCTTTTTTTTTTTCAAACGCAGGAGTCTTTAAATCCAGAGTTTTGTCAGTGTAATCGTGTCTTATTGTCGCAGTTCTTTTCTCTTTGAGTCATTCCGTTCTTTATGTTTTTTTGTTGTTGAAGTTTGACGCAGGCTTTTCCCGCTCTTTTAGTACGGAGGAGGAGGTTTGCATCGAAACGTGTCGTTTCCGTTTCGCTTCTACACAAACACTCACCGTTGGCGTCTTTTTTTTTCGCGCTTTGTAAATGTGCGAGATGAACTTTCTTTTTTTTTTTTTAACTGATGTTGTGAATAAATGAGTCTCTGAAGCAATATGAAGGCTGAACTCTACTGAGCGGCTGACCTTTTAAACAAACAAACAAACAAACAAAAAAAACTGCACGAAAAAGCCCCCGCTTAGAATTTAAATAAAAAAAATTACACGTTAGCAGATATCTGGCTCTCCACCAGGGGTCGCCTCAGACCGTAATCTGATTACTTTTTGACTTTAACGAACTGACTCGCAACATCGCCAACGCCTGAATTACCAACCGCTTTTCTCTGAACGCCGCCCGTCTCCTGTTTGTGGGATTCGTTGCACTTTTCCGGCCTCCATACGTTACGTGTTCACATACCTCATTCCTGCAGTGTTTCCTCGTGTTTCCACACAGACCTCATTACCTCAGCAGATTGTTTATTATTCACTGTTTCATTTTGGATGCGTCTCAGCTTCTGTCTTTCTTTGGTTATAATAAGAGCCTGAAGCTTTCATGTTTAAAAAAAAAAAAAAATAATAAAATAGACCTCACGACTTTAAACGCACAAAACTCAGAAACATGTTTTAAAGCTTGGTTTGTGTTTGTATCGAAGCCCGAAGAGTCCAGAATATTTCAAAGAAAGGAAAAAAATAAAAAATGATCCGGATGCTTTTAAAGTGGAAAATCTGACATTTATTCTCACGGTTGTTGAGAAAACATTGTCCAACTTGGAGGATTCTGTCGGGTTTTTTTTACAAGCCGCCGGCTGCTTCACTGCACTGAGTGGAAAAAACTGCACCATGTGACCGGTTACCAACCAATCACTGCGCCTCCTGTCCATGTTTACAAAGCCATAGCGCCGAAAGAGAAATGCTTCCCCGCGGAAACTAAAAGAGACAAATAGCGTCACTTTTGTCTGAGACTCGAACGCAGTCGGTTTGTTTCATGTGGACAAATTGGATTGGAGGGAAAGGAATTTGTTTTCAAGGAATAAAAGTTAACCTTGTCTGATTTTAAAACTGTTAGGCTACAAATGCTAACTGTTTGTTCTGCGAAAAGTTTGAGGAAGTCACGGAAAATGACTTTGAATATTTCTATTATCAACGCCTCAGCGATTGGGAGTTGGTGACTGTATTGCTAACATATCGGCATAAGTTAGCAGCTGCGACGCGAACATATCAAAAGGACTTAGCAGCTGTAATGCTAATGTATGAATAAAGGTAGCCGTTCTAATGCTAACATATCAGTTTGCCAGCAGCGCTAATGCATATTTTTCAGGGCGAGTTGGTAACTTAATGTAGAAGTGGGTTAGCTGTAATGCTAACGTGTGTGATTGGATGACGGTGAGTTAGCAGCTGTAATGCTAACGTGTGTTAGCAGCTGTAATGCTAACGTGTGTGATTGGATGACGGTGGGTTAGCAGCTATAATGCTAACGTGCAGTAGTTGTCTTCATTTTACAGATAATCTGATTGAAACTAGTAACCCTGCAGAGGCGAATGCTAATGGCAATAAACCAGGGACAATGGAACCAGGAGACATTTTAATGCTCCATAGCTGCTTTTCGTATAATTAGGTAAATGCTATTCGCTGTAAAGTTTACGAAGATGTACATTTTCTCCGATGTGATGAAACAAACTGGTAGATTGGAACAAAGCTGACGGGTGATTAAAAATAAAGTCTGTGAAGGTTTTCTCTAAAGGTGTTTTTAACTGAGCCATACGTTTGTTTTTTCCCAGTGGATGCATTTCTCTGTCTGCGTCGTTTTTATTTTTTAAGGAGGTCCAGCGGTTGTTTTTTTTTTTTTTGCACTGAGACGCATCCAGGCGGCATTCATACATATCACAGAACTCATCTGGATACCCTGTGATGCTTGTTACTTTATTATTATTTTATGTTGGCGCTTTTCTGAAAAGTGGTTGTGTGGTTCCTGTTTAGAGAAAAGACGTTTTACTTTTTTTTTTCTTTTTTCCCGTCAAACCACCGACTGCGAACACGTGAGACGAGTGAGAGAAGGCAACGGGACAATAAAAGGTCAAAGGTCGAGCGCTGGGAAGTCGGAAATCACACAGGTTCCTCTGAGAGTTTGATTTATGAGCTGGTGTTCCTCAGGGAACGCTCCGAGGTCCTCTTATTGTTGGATGCAAATGTGGGAAAGGGGACGAAAGGGATGTTTTAGTATTTTTTTTAAAGTTTTATTGTTAAGCTAGTTTTATTTTTATTCTGCAGTTGTAATAGTTGGAAGCAGACTGTATGCTTGTAATGACACGGGGAAACCGTTGTTCAGCTCGTGGAAGTTCTTATTTTGTTGTTGTTTTATACTTTGAATATTTCTACTTGTATAATCTCGATGAGCCAACTTGCTCCGTTTGTCAAAGGAAGTTCATCTCAGTGTTTGGATTTGATGCAATACTTTTGATAGAAATGTGCCCTTTTTTTGTAATTCAGCACTCTAATCAAACCAAATCTGAACGTTTCCTCTTCAATAACGGCAGAGATAAATAGTCGGCGCTGCGTCGAGGACGGATCGGCTTTGTCAGCCAACGTTAAAAATGAACTCAAAGGTGATGTGACCTGTGAACTTGTCATGACCAGTGTCGGTTTTTGAGTGACTTGTTGCGACGTTGCAGCGATGAAATGTTGTATGTGTTTCCACGGCTGCTCCGTCTGAATGTCGTTTACGCCGACGTCGGCCCGCCCGGGTGGTCGGACCGCCGACGTCGCTTCTTTCTCACCTGTTTGGCTCGATGAAACCGGGTACTTTTTAATGTTGGAATTCAAACAAAACAATGAAATAAATGTTGTCAACCACCAGCCGAGCCTGACACTGGATTATTTCGAACACCTGTGATTTTAAAGCTTTGCATTAAACCAGCAGATGCCCATCTGCCCCCTTTAAACAAGATACCCCACTACCCCCCCCCCCCCCCCCCATCAATCCAGCTGTTACACATCAGCCTGTTCCTGGTCTTTGATGTGATCCAGCTGTACCCGCGGGTTCATCCATCGCATCGGATTGGCACGTGCATATCGGGGGTAAGCACGTTCCCACGTGCGCGCGCCCAGCCATACCCACCTACTGCCGTTACCGTGGTTACCATATACCCGCCTGAACGGGTAAGTGCCGTGCACGAGCAGCGGGGAGGAAGGGAGGGAAGGTGAGGAGGAGGGAGGGAGCGGAATTAGTCAGTGATAGAGGGGAGGAGATGAGGCAAGGCGGCGGGTGTTCTGCCGAGGTGGACGTGGCGGCTCCGGCGGACGGAGCTACAAGTGACGGGCAGCGGAGGCGAACCGAGGCGGACGGCCAGCCAGCAAGCCGGCCATGAACCGGACCCCCCACAGGTAACGTACCACCAGCCGCCCGCTCGGCGTCTCGCTCCGCTCGGTTTCCTGCCTACTGCGCGTGCGGACGGGCAAGAGAAGGACCGCCGCTCACGGTTCAACCACCGCCGGGAGTCGGCTTTCTTTTGTGTCGGGATGTCAGCCGCTCCCCGGGCGGCCGCGGAGCACTGTAGCCCACCGCCGCTCCCCCCGCGGCCGCTGCATCTCCTCCTCCCCGCCTCACTCTCACTTTCCCCGCCGCGCTAACGCCAGCTAGCGCCGCTAGTTAGCTTAGCAGGCGACGTAAGAGCGATAAACAAGATGGCCACTGGCTAACCGCTAGCTCGCTAGACATGGCAGCTTGCCCCGTCTTTGTACGGCGGCGAAGCGGCTGCGGGAGCGTCGTCCCCCGCCTGTCAGCGGCACTTTTCACCGCGGAGGCTGCGAAAGTTACGACCGGTGCAGAGGAGAATGTCGAGCCGCGGACACCCTCCGCGCATAAATCAGCGCTGCGTGGCGGCTCCAGAGGCCACCTGAGAGCCGGGGGGGTGGGGGGGTGGAGGCAGGTAAACCCGGGCAGGTACCTCTCACCAAGCCGCCGCCACCGGAGCACCGAGCCGAGACGACACGGCGGCACTTTTCACCCGCCGGAGCGTGCGCGCACTTTAACGGTAAACTTTTTCCGTGCGCGTGTGCGTGCACGCGTTTTCACAGCTGGAGTAGGTGTGTGGCTGCGCGTGCGCGTTGGACCCCCCCCCCCACCCCCCTAAAAAAAAAAAAAGTTTCATATCGCAGAATAAAATAAACTTTAAGAGAAAAATTATGATCCAGAAATGACCTGTAGAAGAAAAAAGTCTTATAATCTAATTGATTTTAAAAAGTTAATCTGCGGTTCAGTATTTCTGATTATTGTTCAGTTTGTCAGAAGCTCTTTTTATAAGCTTTCAAATATATTATATTCCCTTTATGTGTAATCAAAGGCTTTGAAAACTACCTGAACATCCTGAGATGGGTTGCATTGTGAAGGTTTACATGTTTGACAGCATCACAACGAAGTTCACATGAATAAATGGATGAATGAAAGAGTGAGTATAAATCTGTAAACATGAAGCTCTGAATCAGTTCAGTTTCATCATTAACTTGTTAATCCGGTCGGTTGTACTACTGATGACGAACAATTAACTTAGTCGCTCCATCAGTTGTTTTGGATGTCGGTCTGGTGACTTCATTCAGATAATCCATTAACCACGTGAATTAATCTAATCAACTTGGAAGAACGCTTTATTTGCTGCTTATACAGTGAATCTATAGAGACCTTTTATGTGCATTTATTTGAACTGGATGAAGCATCCGGCGGTCTTCCTTCAGGGACGTGGCAACCTGTCAGCTGTGGGATTCAAACCTGTGATCACAAGCGCGCTTCTCTAAAACCTTCTTTGAGGAACATCAACCTCAACCTCTGGCTAGATCTGTTCAAAATTAGCTTCCCTGTGCAAAAGTAGCTTTACAAAAATCAAATGGGACTCGTGTAAGAGAACAGTGGTGTGGTCAGAGCTCATCTCCCACACAGCATGAGGAACATCCAGACTTTTAACAGGTCGGGTTTTTTGATTAGATTTACTGTGATGCCCCCACTTTGGGAAACACTGCAGTGGCACATCAGGTAGCGCTCTCGCTTGTAGCAGGGAGGTCATGTGTGGAGTTTGCACGTTTTCCCTGTGTGTTTTCTCCCACAGTCCAAAAACAGGCATGCAACTAGAAATGCCCTGTATGTGTGTGGTTGTCTGTCTCTCTCGGTTTGCCCTGTGATGGACTGGTGAGATGTCCAGCTGCACCCTGCTGCTTCCCGTTGTGTGCTGGGATCTTCTCCACAAGAGGAAAACCAGGACTTGACTTCTTGTCAGAGGTCATAGTAAAGGCAGAGCTGCATTTCGTCCACACTTTTGCATAAAGTATGACCAAGAAAGTAGAGCGAGATGAAGAGAAGGGGACCAAGATCACAGCCTAGGGGCTCACCAGAGAGGAGAGATGGGAATGTCTATAACTGACAAAAGCGAGATATGAGCTGTGAAGACTGAGACATCGGAGGATGTGGAGGAGTCCAGAGTCGGTTGCTGGGTTTCGTGACTATTTAAGAGATGAGAGTGAGGAGCGAATAACCTCACAAGTCAGTGTGTGGCGATGGCTCATGTCCTTGTGTGAAGTGTGTCCCGTTTTCCTGTGGAGATGTTTCACTTGTTGTAGATGGGTGAAAGAGACGAGCCACATTTTTAATAGAGTAACTGAGTCGACTGGAGTGTGATAAATTGTGTTGTTGTTTAAAAGAAAAGCTGTTGTTAAATAATTAATTAAATTAGCTTCCCCGCACTGTGTATTCAGACGTAATATCTTCCACAGTGGAGGAAAGAGGATCTATAGGATGAAGGACGGACCAAAGAAGCGACATGTTTCCATCCATATGTCTTCTGTGGTTTCGTGACAAACACAACCCCCACTAGTGGCGTGGCATGAAAGCTTCATTGATTCTGGTGCTTCGTGTGAACTGCGATTGTTTTGAAAATGTTGCTGTTGTGTAAACAGTATGTGCTCACTATAAAAGTGCCTTTCTTTTTATATTATGTTTAAAGAAGACTTAACTGACAGACCAAAAAGTTAATGAGGCGACGACAATAAAGGGGCTGTGTTACATTTTAAATTCGTCCATCAAATCAGGTTACGTCTGACACGTCCATGTGTATGCTGCATGCTAACATGTTGCTTTGCTGCGTCCTCAGGCTGCTCCTGCTCTCCCGTGTGTGCTGACGTCCCGCCGCTCTTCCTCGTGGAGGTGGGACCCGCAGAGGAAGCTCTCAGGGACTTGCGACCCTCCTCGGTCTGGGCTGGACCTCTCAACGGCCGGGGGGGAGGAGGCGGCGCAGGTGGAGAACAGAGAGGATTCATAACGTTGGCGATACTTCAGAGAGAGCGTGGAGAGGAGGTTAGCTCCGCCCCCCCACCATGACAGACTTGGAGACCGAGTGTCTCAGCCTCGGCCTCTGCGGCTCTCCTCCGCCTCCTCTGGATGCCTCCTTGCAGGCGGAGTGCGGTGCGGGGCCCGCCGCCTCGGCCCCGGCAACCACACTGGCCCTGCTGTCCTCCGACTGCCCCACGCCCACGCTCAGCTCGCTGGCGACGGAGATTGCCGAGCCGCTGGTGATGCTGCCGTGCGTGAAGAGCGAGCCGGAGGACTGCGACCTGGAGCCCATCCGGACAGTGGACCTGTCTGAGATCCAGCCTCTGTCCACCGCTGAGCTAGGTCAGGACCAGATCAAGATGGAGATCAGTGGCCTCGACTACATCAAGTCTGAGCATCACGGTCACCACGGCAACCACCACCTTGGCCCCTTCCACACCCCCGACGTGTCCGAGCTCGAGTACAAGTCACACTATGAACCCAGCTCCGTGTTCGACTACATCTCCCAGGTACACACACACACACACACACACACACACACACACACACACACACACACACACACACACACACACACACACACACACACACACACACACACACACACACACACACACACACACACACACACACACACACACACACACATTATGTGCTGGTCAGATGAGTTGAGGCCCCTGGAGACCCTGACATGTTGGTGTTTGAACTGTGAAATGCGTGCGGCAGCAGGTGTGTTTTAGGTGACCTGTCCCTTTAAGAGCAGATGTGGACTTCAGGTCCCCAGGTTTGGGTGCAGTCTCAGTTCCTCCGGACACCTGAACTGGAGTATTCAGCTCCAGACAGGAGTTCCAGTCGGTTCCATCAGAACTCAAGACGTTTTCTCCTCTGAGTGTTTTAAATCTACAAAAGAATAGAAAGTTTTGCTGAGAACATCCAAGATGTGAGAACATGCTGACATGTTTCTGCTTGCAGGTCACAGACACTCTGGAGTACATCAAGTCGGACCACCATGTGGACCTGCAGTGTTACTACACCACCGAGCTGACGGCCATCAAGTCCGAGTTCACAGAGTCCAACGCCGTGTCGTCACACCTGCCGCACAACGGCCTGGAGTCCATCCACATGGCTGAGCTCCGCACCGAGCTCAACAAGCTGCGGCCTGACGCGCTGCTACTGGACGGCGTCAAGCTGGAGCCCGAGTTCGGAGGTGGGACACTGTATGAGCTTCAGACCGCCCAGGAGGCGGCGGGAGGACGGGCGCTCACCACCAAGACCCAGAGCCCGACCGTCCGGAAACCTCGCAACATGCAGGGAGAGAAGCCGTTCTCCTGCACGCAGTGCGGGAAGAACTTCAGCACTCTGGGGAACCTGAAAACGCACCAGCGCATCCACACTGGCGAGCGGCCGTACACCTGCTCGCAGTGCGGGAAGAGCTTCGGCCAGGCCGGAAACCTCAAACGACACCAGCTCATTCACACGGGCCAGAAGCCCTACGTCTGCGCGCACTGCCCGAAGGGCTTCACCAAGGCCGACGACCTGCGTTCGCACCAGCGCCTGCACACCGGCGAGCGCCCCTTCATCTGCGCCGCCTGCGGGAAGAGCTTCGGCCAGTCCAAGGAGCTGAAGGCACACCAGCTGAGCCACACGGGCGAGCGTCCCTACTGCTGCCAGCACTGTGGCAAGAGCTTCACCAAGGAGACCAGCTACCGCAACCACGTGCAGATCCACACGGGTGAGAAGCCCTTCACCTGCTCACAGTGCGGAAAGACTTTCAGCAACTCGGGCGTCCTCAAGACCCACGAGAAGATCCACACGGGCGAGCGGCCGTTCGGCTGCACACAGTGCGGCAAGAGCTTCGGCCGCCTCGGCCACCTGAAAGCGCACCAGCAGATCCACACGGGCGAGCGGCCGTATGCATGCCCGCAGTGCTGCAAGACTTTCAGCCAATCAGGTCACCTAAAAGCACACGAGCAGATCCACAAGCGCGAGCGTACGGACACAGCGAGCAGCAGCAGCAGCAGCGATGGCGGCAGCAGCAGCAGCAGCTCGATGGGCAGTGACAGTAGCTAAGACTGAACGCCTTTAACCTCCGGAGATACAAAGTATTATTCCTCTTTTTATAAGAACATATATACACTTTCCTTCTCAGTTTTTCTTACTTTTTCATACCTTTTACATTTTATCCGAGGCGGAACGACCGACTCGTTTGCTCTTATGCAAGTGTCTGTGTGTGCGTTACATGTTATATACTGTAGATACTCCAAACCGGACTCTACCTGCAGGACCATACACAAGCACAATTACGTCAGCCACCAACTTTGAGTACTTAAATCTTTTTAGTATTTTCCAGTTTTTTTTTTTGTTTTTTGTTTTTTTACTGAAACTGAACCAGCAGCTTTCGACGGACCGGCCCCCCGTTTACCGACGACTCGTTGACGTCCCACTGCGATGCGTTTAATGTCATAGTGCAGACACGCTGCAGGATGTGGTGCAGTCAGATTCCTCAAATATCCAGCATTTTCTTTTTCTTTTCTTTTTTTTTTTAAGTTTATTTTTATAAAAAAGAAAAAAAAGGTGTGATCATCGACAGGAGCACTAAAGTCTTACAGGGTTCGTCTCAGCAGCAGGCTGTATTAACATCAGTCTGTTAGCGTCTCATTCATGTACAAAGTTGAACTGTCATACAGATGTTGAGGGGTCAGACGGCGGTAATGGGTTGAAACCAGCACGCAAATTTGACATAGAATAACAAAACCTGTCTGATAATCACTCCACTGGAACAAAAAGCACAATCGCATCAACTCAACACTTTACTGACCTGCTGCTGCTAGCTGTGCTAGCTACACACAGGCTAATGTGCCATCATTTATCCTGAGACGCTGTGATCCTCTCTGACAAGATAACGGCTCATCTCCTCAACGATTCTGACTGTTTTGAGTTCACTCGGTCAACTGAAATTAAAAGAATAAATCTGACAGTCGTCAGGAATTCACCCAGGAGGCGTTCAGGTTCCAGCCTGATTGTAGGACACTTGTTCTGAGAAACCCCCTCCCCCACCCCAGATCTCAGTAATTCTCTGATCCAAACATTCCACTGAAACTGAAATCCCCCTCGGACCCACTGTGATCTCTGCTGGTCCCCTTTGGGGGGTCCGGGACCTCGTGTTGGGCACCAGTGGTGCAGGACACCCAGCGGCTGGGACACAGGCCACTTAGTCAGATCTAAAATAACTGAGGAGGTTGTCCACTAGGTGGAGCCGCTCACTGACAACAACCCTGAGAAACGGAACGCGATCCGATGTTTACGTGCCTCTGACTTTTATCTTGGTAAACGGGGTCCGGTTTTGTCCTTCCCGTTGATGGTGCAAAAAAAAAAAGAAATAGTACTGCAGTACTTTGAGGCTGTGATTCTCCCGGTATTGTACTCAGGTGTGAGTACTGTAGACTCTGTTTACGATCTCTCTCTCCAGCAGTATCGACCAATCAGGACTCTGCGGCGTCTTTTTTGTTGCTGAAGATAATCAGACTTTTATTTTGTAGCAGTTTAAAAAAAAAAAACGCCACAGAAACTTTTTATTTTTAATTCTTTTGGGCTCCAGAGGACCAAAACTCATCAGCACAAAGGAACCCCTCCCCCCCTTCCCTGACCCCCTAGTCCTGATCGCTCACTGTGTAAAATCTTTTATTGACGACGTTGTTCCTAAAAAAAAAAAAATGTAATAAAACTAATAAAAAAAAAAGGTGAAGCAGCTTCTTGTACTGGAAGAATTATTAAAGAAACTAATGAAATGAGCCATCGCTCCGTCTGTTCATCAGTTCATCGGACTGTGGTCCCAACACCAACTTCACTTTGCCAGTTCTGAAGAATATTGTTGAAAAATAAGTTTCCTCCACAGACCAGCAGAGGGAGCTGCACCATAGTGTAACTGTCTACTGCTTTACAGGTTGTTTGTATTTATTTATTTGTGGTGGAGCAGCAGCAGGAGACACTGGAAAGAAATGCTTCCTTTTAACAAGAAGAACCCTCCAGGCTCAAAAGTAGAGACTTTCTGTTGCAAATGCATGGATTAATATCTGCGTCATCCTGAATCAACATGTTTCTGATTTTAGAGACATTACAGGTGAAAGAAAACAGTCCTGCAGACTTGTTTGATGTTGGAGACGAAGGATAAGTCCTGGTCCAAAGTCACTCCCAGGTTCCTCGCAGTGGTACTGGAGGTCAATGCACTACCATCCAGTGTTACAAGGAAAATATCACTTATTTGATTTCAGGAGCAGAAAATTACAGCTCAAAATTCTGTCTTTAAGCAAGCTTGTAGTTGAATAAGTTGATCACCATCACCTGCTTTCATAGATCAATAGATTTGTGTGTCGCCTGCATAGCAATGGAAGGTAATGGAGTAGTTCCTGATAATATTCCCCACAGGAAGCATGTATAATGTGAAAAGTATAGGTCCAAACACAGAACCCTGTGGAACACCGTGGTTAACTTCAATCTGAGTTGAGGTGATGTTGAATCTGTCTGATAAATGTGATTTGAACCAGTTTAGTGCTGTACCTATAATCCTGATGGTATGCTTTAGTCTCTGTCGTCGGATGTTCTGATCATTAGAACCAAAATGGAGCAGTGAGACCAGACCAGAACAGAGACGAGTCGTGTTTCTGAGGCCTCGAGAAGATTGTAAGTGACTGTGACCCGAGCTGCCTCCGTGCTTTAATGAGCTCTAACTCTTGACTGAAAAGATTCAAGTAGATTAAGTAGAACCCCAACCAGCAACCAGTTTAATGAATGCCATTTCTAAAAACTGTTTTAATGAGGGCAGTTTTTAAAAAGCGTTGTTCGAAAAGTGTTGTACAAAGAGTGCAGTGACACACACAAACAGGCTGAGTCAGACGTTTGAGTTTTCCTTTTATGTTACAGATCTACTAAGTCTAATCTCAGCAGGAAACAGGAAGTGAGCTGTCGAAGGTGTTTCCTGCAAGGCGGTGGGTTGAACTGCGACTCCATCCCGGTTACTCGGCGACGGTCTCCTCGATGACCTTGGTGACGACGGTGGTGGTGGTGGTGGTGCTGCTGCTGCCACCCAGGTTGGAGGACATCGAGGAGGAGAAGGATGCGGAGCTGCAGAGGAGCCAGAGGGTCGACAAAATGGGTGAACACAAGTCGTAACCAGGTGAAGAGCAGGTAGAGGGGCGGAGTCTGCCGGCTACCTGGCGGCCTCTCCGTCCATCAGCCTCCTGTACTCTGCGATCTCCATCTCCAGCTTGGTCTTGATGTCCAGCAGCATTTGGTACTCGGCGCTCTGCCTCTCCATGTCGGCCTTCAGCTGCGTCAGCTGCTCCTCCAGCATGGTCACCTAGCGCGGGGTTGGCGCGGGGTTAGCACAGGCCCGAGGGAGCTAGCAGCACGCTAACGACACACACGCTAACACTTTGACTCACTTTCATCTGGAAGGAGTTCATCTGCATGGCGTAACGGCTCTGGACCTCAGCGAGGGAACCTTCCAGGGAGGCTTTCTGCAAACGGAGACAATCGGTAAAAGCAAGTCTTCTTGTTTGAATCGTGGAAAAAAAAGAAAAAGAAAAATCCAACCAGTGGCTGGAAAAGGCGGGAGGCTCCTTTGGCTGGACTCACCATGGAGAGCTGTGACTGGAGCTCGATCTCCAGCACCTGCAGCTGACTCTTCACCTCCTTCACCTCTGATGTCGTGCTCTTCAGCGTCATCTCGCTGGCGACCACCTCCTGACTCAGGATCTCCGACTGAGGAGCAAGAGACGGGACCGTTGAGGAGAAACCCCGCCTGCGTCCCGACAGACTCTACCGGACCGGGGGTTTTCGTTCCCTACCTTGTTCTGGAACCAGATCTCCAGCTCTTTGCGGCTCTTGGCGGCGACCTGCTCGTAGTGCTCCCTGATCTCCTCGATCACCCTGGTGAGGTCCTCCTGGGGAGCGGCGTCCACCTCCACGTTCACCTGCCCGGTCATCTGAGACCTCATGGACACCAGGTCCTGCGGGAGCATGGAGACCCAGACCCTCTCACATGGCGGCCCACAGAGTTGGAGGGGGAACCTTGACGAATGTCGCGACTCCTCACCTCCTCGTGGTTGCTCTTCATGGTCACCATCTCGTCCTTCAGGCTGTCGATGTGCATGCTCAGGTCTGTCTTCGCCACGCCCAACTCTCCCAGCAGCATCTTCAGCCCGGCGGTGTCGGCCTCCACCGACTGACGCATGGACAGCTCGTTGTCGAACCTGTTGGACGGCGAGTCGGAACACGACGCGGAACGTCAGAGTGAAGATCTGTTCGGTTTGGAGTGACACTCAGGAGTCTGATGAAGGTGGGGTGATAGATAATTAAATTTTACAGAAAATAATAGGAAATCAAGACAAAAACCATAAAAGAAAATATTTAACAATATTTCAAAATGCTATAAAATCCCAACTGGGACAAAGAGCTGCTTTCAAGATTAAATTTGGACTGTTTTGTACTTGCTTTGTTTATTTTTACCAGCGCTCATGACGGAATGTTAAGATGATCAAATGAGTTTGTTGAAGTAAAAAAAAAAAAGAGTCACTAACTTCATCCTGAAGTCGTCCTGAGCGAGCTGAGCGTTATCGATGCTCAACATGATGGTTCCTCTGGAGATCAGGGCGCCCTGGATCTGAAAGAACACACACACAATTACTATTGTTCTATATTTCAGTGCTTCTTTTTTTTTTTTTCTCTCTAAATGTGTGTGTGGGGTGGGTTTAATTAACCGTCCATTACTACAAAATTACATTCATCTATATATATATATATATATATATATATATATATAAAAAACTGTCCTCATTAAATTTGGTCAACTTTGTAACAACTGGAGAACGCTTTTATTGTGGAAAGCCCAGTATGGACTCGGGAGCTGCCCCCTGGGCCTCACCTGGCCCTGCAGGTCGGCGATGGCGGTGAAGTAAGCGCTGTAGTCGTGGGTGGTGGGACCGACTTTGCTATCCACAAACTGGCGGATCTTCAGCTCCAGCTCTGCGTTGGCTTTCTCCAGCGCCGCCACTTTGGTCAGGTAGGAGGCCAGACGGTCGTTCAGGTTCTGCATGGTGAACTTCTCGTTACCGATGACGCTGTTGTCCGATGCCCCTCCCGCCGAGAAACCGGCACCGCCACCGAACCCGGCGCCGCCACCGCCACCGAACCCGGCTCCACCACCGAACCCTCCAGAGCTGCTCTGAGAAATTCGCACCCCACTGCCTCTGGATCCCCCGGGCATGCTGTACGAAGACAGGCCACGAGACCCTCCGGCCATCGACATGCCTGCGCCGCCGCCGAAGCCCATACTGCTGCCTAGGGTGGTGCGGCTGGAGGAGAATACCATGGTTGCCATGACAACAATGGAACAGAAGAGGAGGTGCGAGTCTTCTCAGGTAGTGGAGGCAGAGGAGAGAAGTGAGGAGAGACGCAGCGAGTGCTCCCTTTTAAAGGAGCTCGGGTGGGCCAAAGGGGCAGGTGAGGGGGCGGAGCCAGCACCTACGCCCACTCAGGAGGAACGTAACTCAGTACTCTGAGTGCTGCCGCTCTGCTTCACGGACCCTCGGGCAATAAAAGCTGCAAAACCTAATAGACTGAGACGTTTTGCTCTTTATAAATGCTTTAAACTGAGAGCCAATGAGAACCTGCGGACCTCTGGGCTGCTTCCTCTGTCCTCTGGAAGGACTCCAGTCTGATGTTGGACAACACCGGGCTGTAATGTGCAATGAGTGGAAGAAACAAGTTTATGGATGAATGGATGGATGAATGAAGACACGGCACTTGATTGTGTCATGGGGGGAAATGTTTCAATAACAAGTCAAGGCAAATGTATCTATAGAGCGCCATTCAAACACAGTGCTTTAAAATGCAAAGGAATTACCTAAATACAGAAAAGCTTTACAAAGAAATGAAGGAAATACATTCAAACAAATAAGGGAGAATCTCTGTGTTCCCCTTACGGTCCGCTTTAGGTCCACGAAGGACAAAACTCAGACCTCCATCAGCCACCGGCTCACCAGTTAGGTCTTGACCATAAGGTCTTCATTAACAGAATGTTAGTCTCACTTTTGGAATCTTGCACCGAACCTCACTGTGCACGCGTTCAAACCGTTCAACTTAACGTAACACCAGCTGGAGTTTATCTAGAAGCAGCCGCTGCACCAAGCAGTTTGCAGACTGTGTCTATGTTCTGAATAAACTCTGAGGCTGTGGTCGGTCAGTGGTAGTGGGAAGTTCAGGGGATTTAAAAACGGCATTGAAAAGCAGAATAAATAAGGTCAGAGCTCTATTAGGATACATTTAATAAAGTAAGAAGTCTATTGTTTATTCGGAAGCCTGTGCAAATAAGAATGTTTTAAGTCCTGATTTAAAAGAAGCGAGTGTGTCAGCGGTCGTCAGGTCTTCAGGAAGTTTCTTCCATAACAACATGTAGCTGCTCGCTCGCTGGTACACAGCCGTCGTCTCTCAGGGTACAAAGTACTCAGATATTCTCTTTTTTTGGTGTAAGATTCCAGTAGAAACACCCCCAGGGGTCTCATACCTGTGATTTAACACCCCCTCCCTCTGAGGGAGAGTGTGTGTGTGTGTGTGTGTGTGTGGGGGGGGGGGGGGGGGGGTTATCACCTGTCACCTGCTTGCTGACAGAGAACGCCAGCAGCGAGTCACACCGATGGTTTGTTGTATCGTCATGACAACAGGCAGTGGGTGTGTTGCTTTTATCCACCTATCAGATCTCACAGAGCCAACCTGGTCCACGTCCCAGTACTCCCACCTTGTCCACGTCCAATTACTTCCACCTTGTATACGTCCCAATACTCCCACCCTGTCTACGTCCAATTACTCCAACCTCGTCCACGTCTATTTACTCTCACCCTGTCTACGTCCAATTACTCCAACCTCGTCCACGTCTATTTACTCTCACCCTGTCTACGTCCAATTACTCCCGCCCTGTCCATGTCCCATTTTTCCAACCCTCTCCACGTCCAATTACTCTCACCTTGTCCTCGTCCCAGTACTCCCACCCTGTCCACGTCCAATTACTCCCACTCTGTCCATGTCCAATTACTCCCACCCTGTCCACATCCCAGTACTTCCACTTTGTCCTCGTCCCAGTACTCCCACCCTCTCCACATCCAATTACTCCCCCCCTGTCCACGTCCCAGTACTCCTACTCTGTCCACGTCCAATTACTCCCACCCTGTTTACGTCCCAGTACTCCCACCCTGTTTATGTTCCAGTACTCCCACCGAGTTCCTGTCCAACAAATGGGTCGAGAAAAATTGTTTGAGTCGATAAAAACTGCCGTGAAGTAGAACTTGTACAAAGACTAGAGGGGAGGCAAAAAAGAAAAAGACAGAGACTTCTGTGTCGTCCTGAAACATGTTGAAAGATTAGAAAAGATTTCCAGTAAAGTTGAAGCATGGAAACAACGAGCTTAGTTTGTTGGACTGTGATAGACTCTGATGTTCAGTAATGGACTGTGGTGGACTGTGGTGGACTCTGGTGGGCCGCATCGCTCTGTGGCAGACTGTGGTGGTCTGTAATGGTCTGTGGTGGACCGTGGCGGACTCTGGTGTGGGTTTTCGCTGACTGTGCACTCTGAGCCCTGTGTTAGGACAGACTGAGCAGCTGCCTCTTGCCTGTGGCGGACCGAGTCCACACCTGTCTGAGCAGGTGAGCAGGTATGTGAACCCTCACCGACCCTCAAGCGCCGCTGTGCGCAGGGAATCAAACCAGCCACCTGCACATAATCTACATTTAATGAAAGAGGTGGTCTCATCAGATTAAAGTGACTGAGCAGAGCTTTTTGAAACACCACGTCGATGAGGGTACCACTAAAGAGCAGTGGATCAAAACCTGTTCTCCTGGACCCCCTTGGAGACCAGCAGAGACCTGGGGGCTTTTCCGCTGTGAGGAGTTAAAAATCCGATTTACATGTCAAAGAAAACCAAAGGTCGACAGCTTTACTGTCACACAGAAGTGTACTCTGAGATACTGTAGTACTGGGAACTCTGTGACCTGCAGAGTCACTGTCAGTGTGAGTGACTGTGTGTGAACCAGCTGTCAATCAACCCGACAATACCTCGACTCTGGAGTGAAAACACAAAGTACAGAAAGCTCATCATTAATCTGAACCAGATCCGGCTTCTGAAGGGGCCTGTTTGTTTTTACTGCCCGACTAACCAGTTGTACCCACCTGTCCTCTTTAACTACCAGTGACGATTGCTCTAAGACTGTGGAAGCTCTGTTTACATTTCATTGATTAAAATGCTTTAAAACAACTGTTGTCCAGAATATTGTTCATATCACTCTGAGTTTGCCCCATTCTTTTTAAATGTATTTTTATTTCCACGCATAGGATGTCTCTTCTTCAGTCTGCAGGCTGTTAAAGGTTTCCCAGAAACCCTCCTACTCGATTGAATTTCACATACCGGATAGTAAGCACTGTGGCAAACAATCATCACATCCTCCCGTGGAATTATGAGACGATAATTGCAGATAAAATCACGGATGATGACACGTCACATTGTGCCGAAGGCTTTTTGTTGGAAGTGGAGAATTTTGTTTTCACGTTCATGTAGTAAACTTGTGAACAAAGCTTCCCTGAGACTGATGCTGTGTTGGAGCACAGAGCAGATTCCTCAAACATTCTGCAATTAAGGAAAGCATATGTTTCTTGGATGAAGTCAATCAATGGGAATTCGATGAAATGAGACGAGTGTTTCCAGACGAGGCGTTCAGATTCAGGTCCATTTCTTTTCATTCAGGGAGTCTGAGGTCTGGACCCCAAGTCCTGCATTCAAACCGGGACTTGCATATAGCAACAGGGGAAAGCTGTGCGATGACTTGCAGTTCCTTGAAGACGTGGAGTTGTCGAACTGTTGTCATTGTGGAAACGGTTGGAGGCTAGAATGTACACAGCAGCGGTCTTCACTCCTCACAGTAGAGACAGTTGTTTGTGAGTTCTGACTCAGCGAAGCGTAAAATCAGAGGTGTTTTTCTTCTGCATCTGTCGTCCTCGAGATGATTGAAGATGATCCGAGAGGATTTCTTCCTCCTGTAGATGAGAACTAGCCAGCGGCGTGCTGTCAGCTGAGAAACCTCCATCTATATATGGTCCTTTTATGTAATGTAAGTGTGTGTGGGGGGGGGGGCTGTAAATGTTAGGAGGTGTCAGATATCTGATTGGATGGAACAGTCAGCGATGCCCACAGGCTCTGATCGGGCTGGCTCATCAGATTGAGATTCACAGTCGGTTTTATGCTGAAGCTGCAGCTGACCTTTGACCCCTGACCTCCTGTCTTGATTTATTTCTATTTTTTGTAAAGAAATACATTTGAATGGCAACTTAACTTGATGTTATGAAACTTTACTGACGTTCTCCGTGTTGCAGAGCGAGTCTTTGCACATAAATCCTGAGAGCAGCAGAACCAGCCGAGGGCTGCGGGCTCGAATACCTCATATATTTCTACGACTGTAAAGTGCTTCAGAAACCCCTCAACTAGAAAAGATTTATACCTTTCTGCTACTTTAACTGTGACTGGAACCTACGCAGGACAAAGATTTATACCCAGTGAACTCGCTGCCAAAGGTTTATTATTCATGGACAGGTTGAGACAATTAGGAAGGTTTGAAAATGTATATGACGTTCAAATGTTTATATAAAGTTAGGGTGTGTAGAGTGAGGAAGTTTAGTGGAGGTAAGTTTATATAACTTGTGGTTTTGCTGAAATGAGGAAATCTCCATGAGGTGAGGGCATTTGTATTAAGTTTATTTGAAGTGTTGATATTGATATGAACTGTGGATGTTTTCTTGATTTGAAGGCATTTGTAATTAGTTTGAACAATTTCTATTTTATGAGGAGCATTACACCCACTGGTGTTGATATGACGCCTTCACATAAAGTGAAGAGGTCCGAATAAACTCAGAAGAAATGTGAGATGTTAAAACTCTAGAAAATCAGTTTGTGGAAACTTTATGGATTTTACTTTAAAGAGTTTCTTCATGTGTACAATGACGATGTTTATGTACAGTGAAAGTATTTTTCTTCAGTCACTACATTCTTTCCAAATAATGCTTTAATGCAGTCTCATAAAAAGAGTATTTCCTCTATCTATACAGTGAGTACACTGATGTGTACAAACTGTTGGTAGTTTTAACAGGGACACAAGCTTGTCGTGTATTTTATCAGAGGAAAACCTGCCAATCCAACAGGATTTGACAGTATAACATTTGAATGCAGTCATGTTAGGAGTTTTTCGACAACTATTTATAATAACTTTGGTTTCACAACTTCATTTTTCCGCTTTAAAATCAGTCAGACGCTTTCATGGTGTGTCGCTCCGTTTGTCCACCAGGCGGCAGCAAAACCACAACTTTGCCCGTTTAATTGGCATCAGATGAGAAAGAAAATGTGTGTTGTGGTACATCGTCACTTAATGCGACATGATCAGGCGGATAAATAAAGTTCACAATGAGTTCAAACGAAACTACAAGGAATTAAAATATCTGTAAATATCTGAGCTGGAGTATTTTCATTCTGTGAAGCAGAAGGTGAAACTTTACTTATATAAAGTTAAATGTAGTGTTGGTTAATGGAACAGGGGAGGAAGCAGTTCGGTGGTCCGTCTGCTGGATGCTCGTAGCTTCGGTCGATGTAAGGATGTCATGCTGTGAGAGAACGAAGGTAGAAAGTGTTTGTACAGAAAACAAGCACAACTTTTTTTTTTTTTTTTTTTTTAAATGAGAAGCCTTTATTATCACAATCAATGTAAAACTTTTTATTTGACATGATATGACGTACTGTAAAAACAACACACAACTTTTTAACATTTTATTCACGTGTTGGTCGTGTCAGATGAGAGACGTGCTGCAGAGAAACACCAGCCACTCGGTCAGACTGGGTTCTGAGTTTGGAGGCTGAAACAGAAACGAGTTGTAGAATCAAGATTGTTAATCATATCCACTCATGGTGTGTGTGTGTGTGTGTGTGTGTGTGTGTGTGTGTGTGTGTGTGTGTGTGTGTGTGTGTGTGTGTGTGTGTTCTAGTGATCTACTTTCTTTACCTTCCGCCCGCTCATGTCCACAGGTCGCCCGTCACATTGAACCGACACTAGCCGCGGCCGCCCCCCGCTCGGGTACCCTTCCCCTACCTCCAGGTGACACACCAGCGACGCCGTCTTCAGGTAGACGAGCTGCCGCTGCGCCGGACGCCAGTCGATGGGGAAGCTGCGTAGAGGGGAATAAAAAGGGGCGGGGTCATCAATGATGCCAGCCAATCAAGAGTCCTGGCTTCTCTGAGGACTCACCTGGATCTCAGTGCCTGGATCTCGGTCAGGAGCTCTGCCTCGCCCATGTAGAACTGCATCACCTCCAGCAGGGCGGCGCTCAGCTCCGACCACCGCCCACAGACCCGGTCCTGAACCAGCACACAGGTGCCCTCATCTGCCTGAACACACACACCTGGTTAACTACATCTCACACACACACACACACACACACACACACACACACACACACACACACACACACACACACACACACACACACACACACACACACACACACACACACACACACACACACACACACACACACACACACCTGCAGTGTGAAGCGGTCGTCGTGGCTCAAGGTGACGGACAGCTTCAGCGGCTGCAGCTGACCGGACGACGGGTGGGAGGAGGGGCGTGGCCTGAGCTCCAGGGTGACTTGTGATTGGCTCACGCTGAGCAGGTTGACCTGCATGTGGTCCTGTACGGCGGACACAGACCCCTGCAGTCTGACAGGTGACCAGGAAGTACAGTTATCCACCAATCACGTGGGAGCGGAAAGCGTCAGGTGACCTCGGCACTCACCGGTCTCTGAGCCGCTGCTGGTCTGTCAGCTGAGCGAGCGCCGCCACTGACTCCGCCTCCAACTGCTTCAGCTGCTGCTCACAGGACCGCAGTGCATTATGGGTGTTCTGCAAAAACTCTTGGAGCTGCTGGTGCTGCTGTACCTGAAGGACACACACACACACACACTCAGCTGTAGTACTGCGCTTGCCGATATCCAGTGAAAACACACCGACTCAGCTTGACGTGGTGTAAAGGTTCATTTCATCCCCAGACTACTAAATAACCATCTTTCCTTAAGTTAACCTAGGACTGCTTCTGATTGGACAACATCTGGGCATCTGATTGGTCGAGGTTACGGAGTGGAATTCTTTTCTTCGGTGTCTCTCGGCTGCCAACAGTTGAGCTCATTACTGACTCTTTGAACTGTTTGGAGACAAACTTGTGGTCATGTGTTCGCTTTGTTTCTGTTTTCTAGGAGGAAAAGAAGAAAACCTAGTGATTGATAAACCGTCTGCATCACGCTCCAATCACACACCTTGGTGCTGAGCTGTTGAGCCATTTGTGTGAGTGTCTGTCGTCTGTTGTGTATCTGTTGGATTCGATCCTGAAGAGATCCGAGCAGCGTCTCGGTTTCCTCCACCGCCGCCCTGCTTTCCGCTTTCAGTGCCTTCCACCTGCCTCGAGCTCCGCCTTCTGAGTGACACACACACATGGTTTGATCATCTGTGTGTGTGTGTGTGTGTGTGTGTGTGTGTGTGTGTGTGTGTGTGTGTGTGTGTGTGTGTGTGTGTGTGTGTGTGTGTGTGTGTGTGTGTGTGTGTGTGTGTGTGTGTGTGTGTATACCAGGATGTGGAGGCGACGGCTGTGTGGTCAGTTGTTGGGACGACTCCAGGCCCTCCAGTAGTGACATCATCGAGTCCAAAACAAAGAGCTGACGCCACAAAACCTTCTGCACACGACGGCTGTCCTGCGTTCACAAACGCACTCTTGATTGTAGTGACTAATTAATTATTTTCATTTTTTTTTTTAAAGGTAGCAGTCAATTTAATAGCATAGATCAAATGTAACTAGTTACTTTGTAAAGTTAATGTCGTCATAACTGTATTATTGGAGTGTTGCTGTGACACATTAATGGAGCTTAACCGTGGGACATACTGATGATCATTAAGTACAGCTGGCGTTTCGTCAGTTAGTGGAGGAAGATGCTCTATAATCTGGATGTTGATGGAGGAAGATGCTTTACAATCTGGGTGGTAGTGGAGGAAGATGCTCCATAATGTGGATGTTGATGGAGGGAAGTGCTCCCAAATTCTGGGTGATAGTGGGAGGAAGATACTCTAAAATCTGGGTGATAGTGGGCAGAATATGCTTTACAATCTGTATGTTGGTGGAGGAAGATGCTCTATTTGTGTGTGTCACACTCACTGTGAGGTACAGTGCCATCTGAGCCGCCTCTGTCCAGTCCGACTCCCGGTCTGAATCCGAGTCCAGCATAACCGGCTCGCATCGCTGTAGGACCCTGAACACACACAGACATGCAAAACTTTATCTTGTTAATTTCGTCCCACGAGTCTTGTTGTTTATGTCGTTATGTCACTTCATGATTAGCAACATTAGCTTCAATTTAGCTCTCCGTCATCGCGCTGAATTAAGGTGTTCCTAATCATATCCGTCAATGTCGTCGCGAGAGAAACTCCGCGGCGAAGCTTCAAAAGCACTCCAAGTCTTCATGAAATCCGCACTTAAAACGATAAGAGCTTTAATGTTTGGAAAAATGGAACCAACTTACGCTTGAACCGCCGCCATGTCTGTTTTCAAATCTAACAAAAACTAGTCTGATTGGACGAGTTACGATGACGTCACACTAAAAAGCCCAATCAACATTTGTAAACTTTTTCACAAAAAACGTTATTTATTAATAACGTTATTCATATTAACAGTGGACAAACAATCTTTCAAGGTTTGTATTTCACGTCAACAGCTAAAAATCCGATTTGAAACATAATTAGATTTAATGAAAAGTCAAATCAAATATGAGACAAAACATAAAACTGAACACATCATGGAAGCGGACGCTGACTTCACTTTTAAATTGACGAATGATTCTGACGTTTATCTAAAAATATTAATTAAAATAAAGACTATCTGCAGCATCACGAGCCGGTCGTCACGTGCTCGTGGGTCACGTGATCTTCGCCTGCACTGACGCAGCCCGCAGCACTGAGGCTAACGGCGAGCGGCGGAGCAAACCGAACCGACCCCCCCCCCCGGACCCAGGCTGGACCACGAACCCCGGGTGGAGGCCACCAGCATGAGCTAAACCGCCGCTCTCAGGTGAGATGTTCGAGCTCATCTGAGAGCTTTTCTTTAATGCTATACAATGCTAACGCACCGCTAGCAGTCTCAGCTAAAGCAATCTAAAACAATCACACTGCAGTGTGTTTGTGTTTGTGTGCGTGCGTGAGGCATATGTATTGATAATATTAGCTACAAACCAAAGCATATGGGCTAACGTAGCATCTCGCAGGCCTTTAGGAGCTAACAGAGCTAACGGTTCAGTAAACAACAGTGTGTGTGCGCGCGCGCGCGCGGAATCCCTGACTGTGTTTATATGTGTGTCTCAGGTGATCAGGTGCGTGTTGTAGCAGCAGCAGCAGGATGCCCATCCCTCCTCCTCCTCCTCCCCCGGGAGGACCTCCTCCTCCGCCCGCCCTCAGCCAGGTGAGGAGCCTCTGCTGCCGGTCTGTGTGTTCAGGATGACCGCCTCACCTCCAAACACCCAGCTACAACCGTTAGAGTTCACCTGGGGCCTCATCTATAAAACATTGCATAGGACACCGACTAAAGATGTACATGCCCCCCCCAAAAAGTAAAACCATGTGCACGCACATCTGCACGCACTTTCCTTTTATAGATCCCAGTCCACCTGGAAGGTTGCCCAGTTCGTCCCGCCCTCAACACGCCCACTTTCTACCATAAATGGTAAATGCAAAGTGCCTCGTGAATATTTTTGCATCTCAATCAGCCTGCCTATCGCAAGCATTTTGCTCTAAATCCTGGCAGAAAAGACGAAGAAAAGGAATTTTACTGAGAGTAAAATAGTCATGGAGGAGGTGGAGGTTTAGGAGAATGATATTATTTGGTGTCCCGGCAGTGGAATCACTAATAAAAGAAAATACAAGTGATCGACAGGACGTAGTCACCGCTGTAAATAGTGTGAGAGTCAGAGAGATCAGTGACTGCTATTAGAAGAAGAGTCTGGTCTGAAGGTGGGGGCCAGAGGAGAGTGACATCATTGGGGGGGGGGGGAGTACCAGAGCACATCACTGGACCCCAAATCAGCCCCCATGGTTGTGACGGCCAGCGTGTGTGTCTGAGTGTCGGAGAGGGAAGGAGACATTATGGTGGAGACCGATAAAGTGCAACTTTATCTGTTTATTAAATGTATAAATTAGATATTTCAACCGGGACTTGTAAAAAGGCTCAGTGGACCTTGTCTTGTGTCCTTGTGGAGACACTGGGTGACGAGGCGGTGCCAGCGAATCCACACTGCAGCTTTACACACGGCTGTCACCGCGCTGTTTATATGCTTACTCAGCAGTTAGACTGATACTTACACACCTTGTCACAATTGATAATCAATCAGTTCTGTATCGTTTCAACATGAGAGTTTGACAGATGAACATCGAGCTGCTGATTCAGTAGTAATGTTCCACTAAAGAAACATCTATACCACCGCAGCTCGGCTGTTTCTGATCACGTGGATCAATAAGTCTGATGTGTGATGACATTAAATGTTCGAGATGAATCTGGCTTCAACTCACCACTCCACCATCAGCGCCGCCAGTTTCCCCCGTCTGCATAATGTGCGTCTCGAGGTCCAAAGTTAGTGTACCGGTACTCACGTTCTCCCGCAATGTAAATTTTTTTAGATCACAAACCTTACGAAGGAAGTGGCGTACGCATCTTTCAGGACCTGTTTTGTGCTTCGGCAGCCTTTATAAATGAGGCCCCGGGTGTCCACTACCTCAGCAACAATCAATAATAGCTTTAAGACGCAACTTCCATGCTGCTTCTTATTTGTTTTTTATTTTTCTTATATAAGCTTTTTTTTTTTTTTTTCCTTTTTGGCACTAGTTTGTTTCCGTACATAGTTTGTACCTATCTTGTGTTGTTTTACTGCTGGAATTCTCTGTGGACAGCAGAATAAGAACTCTATTGCACGAAGAAACATGTTTTTCTGTCGAAAAATTATTTTGACAATAAACTTTGTAACTGAGGCTTTGTTGCCGCTACCGTGGGGTTATAATGTTATAAATATATATATATATTTTTTTTTTTAAGTCTCTGATCAGAACATCCCATGTACAGAATGAAAGGTAACAAGGATGACTTGGAGATTGAGAGTGGTGTCCTGCACCTCCTCAGGTGAACACCGGTCCTCCGAAACTGAGCCCAGGCGAGGCCGGAGGCCGCGGCGCTCTGCTGTCGGACATCTGCAAGGGCGCCAAGCTGAAGAGGGTGGCGGTGGTGAACGACCGCAGCGCACCGCTGCTCGACAGTAAGAGTCAAACACCAAAGAGCCAGACACCCCCCACAGACCACCCATACATTCGATTATACCAATACCTACACCAGCAGCCGAGCCAGCCCAGACAGCAGGGGGCGCCGTCTGAGGAGCAGAGGAAGTCGGCAGCAGATTCGAGCGCCGCCGCCATGTCGCTGCTGGACAGTAAGACGCCTTCTTCTCTGACACTACAGGCTGCCAGCAGGAGGCTCGGGGGCGTTTAAGCGGCCGCACACTGGGGGCTCAGACCCCCGGTGGACACAACAAGACACTGCAGCTGCTGGCAGATTAAAGCGTCTGCTACCAGCCAGCTGACCTCTGACCTGCAGAGTGATGACCGCAGGCGTCTGCCCAGTGGTGGCATCACACGCAGCGGTTTTTTAGATTTTATGGCCCAAATCTAAAAGTTAGATGTCAGAATTTTGCATCGATTTTGCCGAGAGAAATGCGAGAATCCACAAAGTCAAAATGTTTGCATCAGATTAAACTTAAACTAGTTTAATTTAGTTTGGAGTCGCTTCATTCAGAGTTCTATAGAAGGAAAACACAGAGTCCTGCTGACTGACACACACACACACACACACACACACACACACACACACACACACACACACACACACACACACACACACACACACACACGCGTTCTTAATGTTTCATACATGATTCAGTTACATCTCTCACACACACACAGAGAGAAGCCGCTGTGTTCCATGTTTCTCTGTCCTCTTGTCTCCGTGGATTCCTGCTTTAACGTCTCTCCTCTCTCTCCTTCTGCTGCTCTCCCCGGACTCTCGCGTTCAAGCCTGAGTTTCTGGTGACGGAGTGGCTGCTTTAAACTGCCTCTGCAGCTTCCTGCTGAGCTGCTGCTGCTGATAGCGGAGACGTCTGCTGAACACACTCCCCCCCCTGCAGAGTTTCACTCATCTGGCCACTGCGTTTGATGGGTGAAACTCTGCTCATGTGCACAGGAAGGGGGGGTTATACCTCTGATCTGTACGAAGCTTCGGGTCTCTAAGGCCTCGTTTACACGACAACGTTTTCAAACTGATCCAGTGACTGTCGACTATAAAACTCCCAAGTCCCAGGAGAATATGGAGTCATGACTCTGGAGGAAAACATTCTTCTTATTGTCCCTCTACTGGGCATGTGCAGAACAACTACTGACCACGGCTCTGAGCACCGTATTCGTGTAAAACTAACGTCCAAAATTCAACAAAGGTTTTACAGGGGGGGGGGGGGGGGGGGTTCTACCTGAAATCGTTGCCGTGGAAACGGGGCCGGAGACTTGCAGCAGGTTTCAGGCTGGAGTTCGGCTTCATGTCGGGAGGATCCGAGCTCAGACACACGAACACCCGAGGTTCATCTGGAAACAGCTTTCATCCAAATGACAACGTAATCAGAAACAAAGAAAAACAGTGAGAACAATTTCATTCGAGATTAGAGAAAAAAACCCAGAACGAAACATCGTCGGAACTCATCCAGGAAACGTGTGTCTAATTGCTTATTTTCACTAAAATCCGAACATTGAGAGTAAAACTGAGCTGCTGTCAGAAGCTGTTGGCTGCAGTTTGACTCCAGTCAGTGTCTCTGAGCTCCACCTGACAGGTAACGGCTCAACCTGCACACCTGAGACTGCTGATTGGTTCATTAGAGACCGTGATGTCATCACACTTCACTAGCGTGGCAATGACATCACCAGATAAGTGCAGGAGCTTTCACCCAATCTTACCTGTCTGACATCATCACCTTACCTCACCTCACCTGTCTGACATCATCACCTCACCTGTCTGACATCATCACCCGGCCCCGTGACTCACTCCATCCTCACTGTGGACAGTAGTGACATCACTTCCGTAGGAGGCGGAGCCTCACTCACCTGTCCCATGGTTGTGGTTCTCAGAGCCCAAAGGAGGCGGAGCATCTTCGCCAGGAGCCAATGGTAGCGGAGCGTCAAGTCCTTCAGGCTCGGCTCCACCAATCGGAGGCCTATTTGCCAGCGGCGTTCCCAAACTGAGGCCGGTCGGAGGTGAGAGGTCGACTTGTAATGAGTCGTGGAATTGGACTGGATTTTTCTCTTTACTGTTTTGTTTGTCGTAGACGGATCGTCAGGACGTCCTCCCTCCACTCGGGCGGCGGCACCCCGCCCCCCCAGCCATCGCCCCGACGACGCAGATAGCCCCTCCCCTCAGGCTTCTTCGCCCATGGAAGCCTGTCACTCGCAGCGCCCCTCCCTCCCGAACCTGTCCTCCTCCCCCTGCCCATCCCCCTCCTCCCCTTCTTCTGCAGCCTCCTCCCCCTCAACCGGCATGAAGCACTCCTCTTCTGCTCCGCCGCCGCCCCCTATGTGTCGCCGTGGTAACGCCCCTTCCCCTCCCTCCTCATCTTATGCAAGAGAGAAGCCCCTCCCTCCAACACCCAACAACACCCCACCCCTCCCCTCTAAACCTCCCCCGTCTCCTGGCAACAACAGACGTCCACCCACCTCCGGGGGGAACCCCGCCCCTTCCTCCTCGTCTTCCCTGGCCCCGCCCCCTCCGCCGTACCGCATCACTATCAGTCCAACAGGAGTCGGCGAATCGGCGCCCGACCTGCCGCAGCGCCACAACTCTCTTGGCAGCAAGAGAGCCGCCCCCTCCCCGGGAGGCCACACCCCCACCAGAGGCCCCGCTCCGCCTCCCCCAGCATCCCCCAACCTCGCCCAGGGTAACAGGGCGCTGCCCACTGTCAGAGACGCGCCCGGCCGAGGAGCAGGTGAGCTCTCAACACGCCATAAACATCCCCCGGGTGCATTCTGGGTCGTTTTTTTCAAATCTCACGGTTGTGTCCTCAGCTCCTCCGGTCCCTGCTCAACCGTCTCCGGCGTCTTCCAGAGCAGGTGGAAGGGAAGCCCCGCCCCCTCCTCCCTACAGGGCACATGGTAGCCCCTCCTCGTCTTCTGACCCCCCCACCAGGGGGAAACCTCCTCCCCCACCCTCTCGCACTCCCGCTGCTCCTCCCCCGCCCCCTCCTCCTCTGCGTAACGGACACTCCTCCTCCTCCTCCATCCCTCGCTCCTTCGTTGGTGAGTCTGTCCTCCAGCTGGGCATGTCTGTTCTCCATCTCACCTCCCTTTATTCTCCATCTCTCCTCCGTCTCTCCTCCCTCTATTCTCTATCTCTCCTCATGTGTTCATGTCCTCCTGCAGATCGTCTCCTCTCAGTCCCACTCAGCCTGTCTTTTTTATCTCTTTTTCAGATGATTTTGAGTCCAAGTATTCGTTTCATCCTCTGGACGACTTTCCTCCACCAGATGAGTACAGACACTTTGCCAAGATCTACCCCAGCAGGGCCAACAGAGGTACACATACGCACACACGCACGCACACACACACACACACACACACAGGATTTCTGACAACACATTCTCACCATTTGTTTGTTTGTTTTGTTTCAGTGCTGAGAGGAGCTCCTCCACTGCCTCCTGTAGGGAGGTGAAAGCAGGAGTACCAACACAGAGATGCACTACACACACACACACACACACACACACACTCCACTAACCCTCACAAGCACATACACACACACACACTGCATTAACACACGCGCTGTCTTATCCACATCAGTCCATGGCGAGACGCTCGCAACTTCATCATCCTCGCCTTCGTCCTCACAGCCGATTGGCTGAGCAGAGTGTGAGAGGCTGCCGAGGATTTAAAGGAGCAGAACGTTTTCCCGACGCCTCAGATGAAGACAAACCCGAAGACTTGATGTTTGTTTGTGTTGCACGTTGTGTTGGGCTCCTCCGCCCTGATTCATCTCTGCACACACAACAGGGCCTGAGACGAACTCTGGGTGGAGACCTCATGGTCCACGAACTGAGCGTACGGGGGGGGGGGGGGGGGGCATTTTGTTGGGAGAGCTCAATGGAGGAGGACACTGTAAATACTCACCTTCATCCTCATCATCATCCGTCCTGGAGATGTGAGAGCTGACCACACGTTGGTCTGGAAGTGCCAACATGGACTAAAGTAAACCAGAACAGCTCACCTGAGGTCATCTACCTGCAGTGGATGGAACCATGATGGTGTCCTGTAGGGGGAGATAGATGGGATATACCATCACAGACTCTTAATAACTCCTCCTCTCACTCGCGTTTGTGTGACGGAGCAGTTTTCTGTGTCATGTTTGATTTCTGACAGTTTTCATGCATTTCAACTGACTGCTGATGCATGCAAACCCGCCCCCCCCACCCCAACCCCGCCCCCGCCCCGTTCTGCCTTAAGAACTTTACTGTACATGTGAAGATTTAAAATGTGATCAAAAGCTTCTGAATCAGTGGTGTCCAATCCGGGGGACCTCCTGTTCTGCTACATGTTGACATGTGTACCCGCTCTGCAGAGGATCCTGAAACACGCAGGACAGAAGACCACCAGGGCGGCGCTGGAGACCACCGCTCTAATCTCTCTCTCTCAGTAACGCTGCATCTGCACTCTGAAATAAAGTCCATTACTGAAGTCTCTCTGTGACTGAAGCTGATTGATGAGAATGACATAAAAAACAAAACACAAATCATGATTACACCCTGCAGATATAACTCCATCAGGCACTCAGTAGAGCTCAGACCCTTGCCAACGCCGCATTTGTTTGCAGAACCGATTTAATAAGGCCCGTCAAAACACTGAGCAAATTATACAAATCTCAAGTCAAACTCGCCTAAACGTTTAGAAATACATGCATTATGCAACAGGGATAGGAGAAATTTTTGGGATATTTCACAGTATTTTGCTCCAGAAGTCATTAAAATTGGCTTTATATTGGGATTGTAGTCATATATATATATATATTAGTTTTCTGATTTAGCAAAAATATTGACATTTTCCTCACGTATGCTCTACGCCACAATAAGGAAACATTTTCAACTTCAAGGTAAAAGGTAATTTTGGCACTATTTTATCGGTTCGGCCGACTTGAGATGGATCTGGATTGTGTTCTGGTCCCTGAATTAGATTCAGCACCGTGCAGTTCCGTCCTTGGCCTCCAGAGGGCAGACGCATGTGTTTCCGGGTTACAAGTCACCATAGCGGAAGTGCATCATCTCAGGAGGAAAACACATTCACGTGTCCACAAACTTCACTGGAAAAAACACGTGAAAAAGTTACAAATCGGAGTATTTGTGCACTTCCAGCATGGAGGATCTGAGTGTCATCAAGCTGCCGGCCTCCAAGGAGACCAAAGCGGCGGCCATGAAGCGGAACCGACCGGCGGATCCCCGGGACCCGCAGCAGGAGGAGCAGCGGCGGCGGAGCAACGTGAAGCGGCTGGCGGCGCTGCGGGAGAAGGACGGCTCGGTGAAGCTCCTGGAGGACCTGCTGTTCGGGGCGGAGGAGGAGCTGCTGGGGAGGCTCAAGGAGGAGGTGAGGAACCAGCAGAGAACCAAAGATCTCCCAGAGGTCCAAACCAAGACGAGTTCACGAGCAGAAAATGAGAGTTCACGTCTTTGATTTAGTTGATCGGCATCATCTGAGATAAATAGACTTCTGGATAGCAATGGAAGTTAATGGAGTGTTTCCTGATAATATTCCTTACAGGAAGCTTGTATAATGTGAAAGGTATAGTTCCTAACACAGAACCCTGTGGAACTCTATGTGGAACTTCAATCTGAGCTGAAGAGTCATTAACTTAACTGAATTAAATTGATCAGCGTCATATTAACGATGTTCGTCCCGAGCAGGACAGTGAGCAGCAGACAGCCTCTCTGCTGCTGGAGGACAAAGATGACGAGGAGGAGAAGGAGGACGAAGAGGAGGATGAGGAAGAACGGGCGTCCAGCAAGCCGGTCTGGGTGGACGAGGACGACGAGCTGGATGAAGAGTGCGCGTCGCCTCTCACCTTCGACCCTCAGGTTGTGCTGGTGTCCTGTCGGTAACCGCGTGGCGACGTGTTTTGTGTTTCAGCGTGGACATGACACACCGTTACCGTAGAAACCTGATCAAAGGAGACGCCGAAGCCGTCATGTCCAAACAAAAGCTGCAGCAGAGGATGAGGGAGCAGTAAGTCTGCGCGCCTGGAACGCGTCTGTCCACATAACGCCTGATCGTCTGACGGTCGACAATGTGTGCTTCAGGTTCCAGAAGTCGATGGGCGGAGCTCCGTCGTGGGCAGAGGGCGGAGCCCGGAAGAAGAAGAAGATGACGGAGGGTAGAGGACGAGTCGATGTGGACTGCTCAGATTTGTCTTGCTGGTTTCTGTACTAACTATATGTCTCTGAAACTACTGAAGACGAGGAAGAGGAGGAGGAAGACGACCTGCTGAGGAGGACGGGGGACTTTGTGGCGTCTTCAGAGAGTCTGCCGAGCGGCATCATCAGGGTGAGGGAGTCCAAACCAGGAGGAGGACGTCCAGCTCCGGGTCCTGTTTACCTCCTTCCTCTTCCTCACTGCTCTGTCTCTCTGTGTCCCAGATGAAGAAGTGTCTCCATGCCAACAGCGCCCGTCCATCAGAGGACAGACTGTCCACCGTCCAGTTCCACCCGTCGGCTCAGGTCGTCATGACGGCCGGACTCGACCAGTCCATCTCCCTCTTTCAGGTACAGTCGACCAATCAGAGCTCCTCTGTCCCGGAGCCCCGCAGGATGACGGCGTCGACGTTTCACCTCCTTCCTTCTCCTCCTGCAGGTCGACGGCAAAACCAACCCCAAGATCCAGAGTGTCCACCTGGACCGCTTCCCCGTGCACAAGGCTCAGTTCAGCGTCGACGGAGAGGCGGTGATCGCCACCGGGCTGAGGAGCAGGATGTTCTACCTGTACGACATGATGGAGGGCCGAGTGCTGCCCGTCAACGCCGTCAGAGGTCAGGGGTCAGAGGTCAAAGGTCAGCGTCTTCACCTTGATGCAGACTGTCCTAGTAAACTTTGGGTTTGTCTGCAGGTCTGAACGAGGCCAGAGTGAAGGAGTTCTCAGTGTGTCCTGAAGGAGGCGCCCTGCTGCTCACCGGGACCAACGGATACCTGCACCTCCTCACACTGAAGGTTTCTCCTCCTCCTCATCCTCCTCCTCCTCCTCTTCCTCCTCCTGTGCGTCTGGACTTTCAGCTGTCTCTCCTTCCTCCTGTTTCTCTCAGACGAAGGAGGTCGTCAGCAGCGTGAAAATTAACGGGAACGTCAGCGGCGTCGCTTTCTCCCACGACGGCAGCAAAGTGTTTGCTAACTCGGGTGAGTCGCCGGCTCAGCCAGTGAGAAGGAGAAGCGTCCCAGTGGACGTTTAATGGGTGGACACTAACGTGTGTGTGTGTGTGTGTGTGTGTGTGTGTGTGTGTGTGTGTGTGTGTGTGTGTGTGTGTGTGTGTGTGTGTGTGTGTGTGTGTGTGTGTGTGTGTGTGTGTGTGTGTGTGTGTGTGTGTGTGTGTGTGTGTGTGTGTGTGTGTGTGTGTGTGTGTGTGTGTGTGTGTGTGTGTGTGTGTTCAGAGGAGGGCGAGGTGTACGTGTGGGACCTGCGGAGCAGACGCTGCGTGAACCGGTTCACAGACGATGGCTGTGTCAGAGCGACGTCCATCGCCGCGTCTCCAAACGGACACTTCCTGGCCTGCGGGTAAGCCCCGCCCCCTGCTGTCTGTCTCAACCCTCTGATTGGCTCTCAGCTGTGTTTGTGGTTACCTCAGATGTGTGTGTCTGTGTGTGTCTCAGATCCCAGTCGGGCGTGGTCAACATCTACTCCCAGGAATCGTGTCTGAACTCGTCCAGTCCCAAACCCCTGAAGTCCGTGATGAACCTGCTGACCGCCGCCACCTCCCTCGCCTTCAACCCCACCTCCGAGATCCTCGCCATTGCGTCCCGAGCCGAGGACGAGGCCGTGCGGCTGGTGAGATTGTCATGACGACCCCCTAACATGATGTTGAGGAGGAAGAGGAGGATGATGATGATGATGAAGACTGTTGTCTGTCCTCAGCTGCATGTCTCCAGTCTCACCGTCTTCTCCAACTTCCCCGTCGCAAAGCGAAAGTTCATCTATCGAGCCGGCTGCCTCGACTTCTCGCCACACAGCGGCTTCTTCTCATTGGCTAACAACAAAGGACACGCCCCCCTCCTCAGGTACACACACACACACACACACACACACACACACACACACACACACACACACACACACACACACACACACACACACACACACAGTGTGGCCTCCATGTGCAGTTTGACTCACACGTTTCAGAGAAACATGAACCGACTCCGAGACTAAATTATAGGAAATCCTCATGAGCTCTTTGTGTGTCTGCAGGTTGCTGCATTACAACGACTTCTGAGGAGCTGAAACGTGAAGCGGAGCAGCAAGTCTCAACATTTTTATCATCTTTCATCGTGTGTTTGTGAGCGAGCGAGTGTGTGTGTGTGTGTGTTGGAAAAAAAACCATTGGATGAAATGGAAAATAAACAGAAAAATCTGTGAATCTTTTTGGATTGTGACTCCTCACACACACACACACACACACACACACACACACACACACACACACACACACTGGAGCCAGAAGATCACATTTGTTCTATGTCAACGACACAACCTGAAGAGTCTTGAGCCTCCCTGACGGGGCCCTTTCTGCTGCTGTTGGAAAAGCTTGTGTCCATCAGAGGACGTGTTTTTATTAAAAAAGAAAAGCAGTTTTCTTCTTATTGTCATTTCAATAAATGTCCTCCAAATTAAACGCAGTTCAAACTCTTAAAGCATGTAGTAAAAACTTTATATTCAAATGATTCTGAAGCACTCAAATGTAAAATAGAAGCGATGAATACTTTATATAGTGAGGCGGGATTGACCTTTTCTTAAAATGACTAGTTTGATGCTCATATGACACAAAGTGTGTTTGTATCGTAACACTAGTGGATCAGTGACATCAGCTACTGTCGTACTATTTTATTCACTGATTGACCGTCATCTTCATTTTTAAAACTTTCATCATGAAGCATCCACCACACACGTCTGAGTATCATTTTGAAAACATGATCACATCAATAGAAGAGGGACACTTTTGGGCCACTCGGCCTCCTTCACAATATAACATTGTGTTATAAACCCTGTGTGACCGGCAGGTGGCGCCACCACAGTGAGTGGAGGATCAACTTTTTACACCCTGAATCAGTTTGTCTTTTTTTTTTTTTTTTTTTTTTTTTAAACACTGGAATCACCATGGCAACCAGAGTCAGCACCTGATTGGCTGCTTGGACAGCCTCTTCCTCGTGTGGTGTCCTTGAGGAAGTCTCTGATTGGCTGAGGACAGCAGACTGAGACTTCCTGGTTCGGTTTCTGTGTTCGGTCTGTCTCTGGGCCTCCGAGGAGCTTCGACTGGTTTCTACCTGAGTTTCTACCTGAGTTCACCTCAGGCTGTTTATTTTAATATATTATTCAAGAACCTGAAAATAAACTGTGTGACGCACACACACACGCACACGCACACGCACGCACGCACACACACAGACACAGACACAGAAGAATGTCCTCCGTCCTGTCTGTCCATCTCTTTCAGGTTGAAGCACGACAAACATGCGTCCCTCCCATAACTGCTCACACTGACCGTGTGTGTGTGTGTGTGTGTGTGTGTGTGCGTGTCCGTGTGCATGTGTGTGTGTTTCCTTTTATTCCCCGAATCGTCATTGATCCATAATTTATTTAAATATGAAATAAATCCATTGTGTCTAATTAAAAAAGGACAAAACTGTCAGAGTTTTGAGAGCTGAATTAACAAACTGCAGAGGAGCTTAAAAACCCATGAAAAAAAAAGAGGTGGAGAAGAATAGAGAAAATGATCCCTAAACAAAGTGAGGAAACAAAGTCTTCCTCTTTTGAAACTCACCTGGCAGCTCCGGGCAGGTGTCGGCCCCGCCCCCAAGTGACGTCACAGACTAACCCGAGTTTCTGGATTTGTGTCAGCAGCTGGTGGAGAGAGACGGGCTGAAGGTAAGAAAGAGCATGTTCCCAGCGATCTGCTGCTTTTTTTTTTGAAAAAAAACTTTGTATGAGGCGGAGAGAGAAAACTTTCCAGAAACAGGAACTTTTGGGAGAAAGTTTGGCAAAGTTTGGTGTGTTTGTGAGGGGAAAAAAATACAACAACGTTTCCAGCAGAGCGTCAAAGTGCAGCTGCTTTCACTTGAGCAGGTTCTGCGGCTGTCTTCCTGAGCTGAGGTTTTTTCAGTTGGACTGAAGAGTTCAGACGTGAGAGAGTGTTACGCAGCCATTTGCAGAAGAATGAGAGAAAAACTGAAATGGCAGAACCTCCAGCACGTGATGTGAAAGGTCACACATCTGCAGGGGGCTTTGACAAATAAAAAAACAACAACACTTTTACACAAAACTACCACAGTGAGAACGAATCATGAGAGACGACGTGAATACAACAAATAAAGAAACAACAGAGACATGAAGTGATGGGGAAACGACGACAAAACGCAGGAGCCTGAAGTCCGGCATGGAGGAGGCACCATCAGGCTGAGTGGCTGCAAACATCTGGGATCACTTACATTTAGATAAAGTTTACTCTTTTATTTAAATGTCACACAGCAGTGACAATGAATGCCTGAATGAGATCTAACGTGGGGGAAAATGACAAATACAGGGAAATAAGAACAACAACTAACAGACACAAACCTGAAGTCCAGCAGGGAGGAGGCACCATCAGGCAGCGGCCAAAATCACAAGAAAATCTCTTTATGACTTTTAATTTAAAAAGTACCCTATAATTAAAAAAAAATCTTGTTTCATCAATTTGACAGCGATTAATTAAATCACAATGTGACAACAAAATTACTTTTAAATGACTAAAGACTTCTGCGTGTGTGTGTTTGTTTGTGTGTGTGGCTCCACCCTCCACCTGAACACAACCGCCGTGACTCACCTGCACTGGGTTTTTTTTTAGATTTAAAAGCAGCTCGGAGCATGACTCAGCCTATTTTTGCAGCATTGGCACATTGTGAAGTAACGCGTTGCAGTAACTGTATTACTTTTGTTGATTACAGGCAAGTAGTAGATTGCAGTTATGTAAAAAGTTGGCATTGGCAATCTCAGATTATAGAGCATCTCCCTCCACTGACTGATGTAACTTCAGCGGAACCTCATGAGATTCATTCATCAGACTGAACTGGTTCTCAGAAGACCCGTGACCTCTGACCTCTGACCTCTGGTGTGCAGGCTGCGGCGATGGCAGAGGCAGCAGCTCCAGATTTGTTTTCCGAGCAGGAACTGACTTGTTCCATTTGTTTGGACCTGTTCAATGACCCTGTTTCAACCCCCTGTGGGCACAACTTCTGCCAGGTAACGTCCCCACCCGCTACACCACCCGTACCTCACCTGTACTCCACCTGTGCTCTACAGCTAAACTACCACACCTGTACTCTACCTCTAAACTACTCCACCTGTACTCTACCTCTAAAGTATTCCACCTGTACTCTACCCTCTAAACTACTACATCTGTACTCTACCCTCTAAACTACTCCACCTGTACTCTACCTCTAAAGTATTCCACCTGTACTCTACCCTCTAAACTACTACATCTGTACTCTACCCTCTAAACTACTCAACCTGTACTCTACCTCTAAACTACTACACCTGTACTCTACCCTCTAAAGTACTACATCTGTACTCTACCCTCTAAACTACTCAACCTGTACTCTACCTCTAAACTACTACACCTGTACTCTACCTCTAAACTAATACACCTGTACTCTACCCTCTAAAGTACTACACCTGTACTCTACCCTCTAAACTACTACACCTGTACTCTACCCTCTAAACTAATACACCTGTACGCTACCCTCTAAAGTACTACACCTGTACTCTACCCTCTAAACTACTACACCTGTACTCTACCTCAAAGCTACCACACTTGTACTCTACATCGAAACTCTACCACACCTGTCCTCTGCCCTCAAAACTACTACACCTGTACTCTACATCTAAGCTCGACTCCACCTGTACTCTACTTCTAAACTACTACAACTGTGCTGTACCTCTAAACGCGACTGCATCTGCACTGTACTTCACCCCTGCTTTTTCTTTATCTCACCTGTACTCTACCCTCTTAACTCTACTCCACCTGTACCTCTATTCTGAGTTTCTGTTGTGTTTTTAGTTGCATTAGGTGTCACCGTCTCAGGTGTTCCAGGTGTTTTCATTAGTCTCAGGTGTTCCAGATGTTTTCATTAGTCTCAGGTGTTCCAGGTGTCTTCATTAGTCTCAGGTGTTCCAGGTGTCTTCATTAGTCTCAGGTGTTCCAGATGTTTTCATTAGTCTCAGGTGTTCCAGATGTTTTCATTAGTCTCAGGTGTTCCAGGTGTCTTCATTAGTCTCAGGTGTTCCAGGTGTTTTCATTAGTCTCAGGTGTTCCAGATGTTTTCATTAGTCTCAGGTGTTCCAGGTGTTTTCATTAGTCTCAGGTGTTCCAGGTGTTTTCATTCGTCTCAGGTGTTCCAGATGTTTTCATTAGTCTCAGGTGTTCCAGATGTTTTCATTAGTCTCAGGTGTTCCAGGTGTTTTCATTAGTCTCAGGTGTTCCAGATGTTTTCATTAGTCTCAGGTGTTCCAGGTGTTTTCATTAGTCTCAGGTGTTCCAGATGTTTTCATTAGTCTCAGGTGTTTTCATTAGTCTCAGGGTTCCAGGTGTTTTCATTAGTCTCAGGTGTTTTCATTAGTCTCAGGTGTTCCAGATGTTTTCATTAGTCTCAGGTGTTTTCATTAGTTTTAGGTGTTCCAGATGTTTTCATTAGTCTCAGGTGTTCCAGGTGTTCCAGGTGAGTTCACTCCTCTCTATCTGTGCAGGCCTGTATCGGCGGTTACTGGGCGTCCAGCTCGGTCTGCACCTGTCCTCTGTGTAAGCGTCAGTTTGACGAGCGTCCTCTGCTCAGCATCAACAAAGTCTTCGCGCTCATCGCGGACAAGTACAAGGTCACCCGCTATGGCGCCGCGGGCGGGACGCCGTCACTCGGGAATGGGTTGCCGGGCACCACCACAACATCGGTACCCGCCACAAACACCAACCCCTTCCAGTCACCCTCGGCGGCAGGCGAGGAGGTGGTGTGGTGTGATGTGTGCACGGGCGTGAAGCAGCCCGCCGTCAGCGCCTGTCTCACCTGCACCGCATCCTATTGCAATGAGCATGTGAAGCCACATCACGACGCCATCTTCTATGCCAAACACCCACTGATGGACCCCAAAGAGGCCCTCAGGGGCCGCACGTGCTCCTTACACCACCGCCTGCTGGAGGTCAGTGGAACCACACCCCCATGATGACGATGTTATGGCTGTTATTATCAAAGAGTGAATAGTTTACAGATCTCTGTGTTTTACAATGGATTTCAGATGTATGTAGTTTGCTGTTGCCCATAGTCGAAGAACATAGTTGAGTTGACAGAATCTCGTCATTTAGCAGTTGTCTGTGGTTGAAATTATCTGCAGTTCACAGATGCCCATTGTTGACAGATGCTCGTAATTTACAGTTGTCTGTAGTTGACAGCTGGCCATTGTTGAAAAATGCCCATAGTTTACAGTTGTCTGTAGATTGCCATAATTGACAGATAGCTGTAGTTGACAGATCCAGTAGTTGACAGATGCTCATAGTTAACAAATTTCAGTAGTTGACCGACGCCCATAGTTGACAGATGCTTCTAATTTACACTTGTCTGTAGTTGGCAAACTGCCACAGTTGGCAGATGCCCGTAGTGGACAGACCGGGGAGTTGACAGGCACCTGTAACTGACAGATGCCCGTAGTTGACAAGCAGCCGTTGTTGACAGATGCTTGTAGTTGACAGACATCCGTAGTTGACAGGTGCTTGTAGATTACACTTGTCTGTAGTTGAAAGATTGCCGTAGTTGACAGATGGCCGTAGTTGACACACCTTGTAGTTGACTAGCACCTGTTGTTGACAGATGCTTGTAATTTACGTTTGTCTGTAGTTGACAAACTCTCATAGTTGACAGATGTCAGAGGTTGACCAACGCCCGTAGCTGGCAGACGTCCGTAGTTGACAGTTGTCTGGAGTTTACAAACAACTGTAAACAACTGTAGTTCATAGACGTCTGTCTCTTTTGTCATGGTTATAACATGATGGTTGTCAGGTGGAAACGTTGTTCTGCTCTTCAAAAACAGATTCTTCATGATGCGTTTACTGTACAGGTTTATTGTCGGACATGTCAGCGCTGCATCTGCGCCATCTGTGTCCTGGAGGAACACCGAACACACAAAACTGTCTCCGTCCAAACTGAGCGACTTGGCAAACAGGTAGAGAGGCTGCAGGAGGCAAAGCTTTGGTGGTGATCTGCCATTTGTTCTCACCTGGTCTCACCTGTGTGCACAGAAACAAGTGGCGAGGACCGAGCAGGAAATGCTGAACCGGATGAAAGAGAAAGAGATCCGACTGGACGAGCTGAAGAGGAAACTGGACAGTGTGCAGGTCAGACATCAAACCCATTCTAAACTTCTCCTGGTTAAAGTGACAAAAACACTGACCAGGCGGAGGCCGTGGGCGGGGCTTATCTCAGAATTACGCAGACCGGGAGCGCGGCGAGGTGGAGCACCTTCTGGACGAGGTCTCCGGCTCTTTGGACAGGATCCGCTCCCAGGTGGTCGGCGGGATCCAGAGCCAGCTGGACACAGTGATGTCGAAAGGGACCGGGCTCGTGAACAGTTTGGAGGCGGAGCTTAACCAGCTGACGGACAGGAGGAATGACCTGGAGGTCCAGGCCACCAGCCAGGACCACATCGCCTTCCTGCAGGTGAGACGCAGTGACCCCGGGTCGACCGCGAGGTCACAGATGCTCCCGGGGTCTTCTGGTTAGCTCAGGAAGCTCCTCCTCCCTCAGAGTTTCGAGGAGGCGGTGGCTCCTCTGGCAGAGGACCGGCAGGACGACGTGGACGAGGACGACAAGGACCTCTCGCTTCACTTCTACCTGCTGGATGTAAAGAGCAGTTTGTCTGACGTCAAAGAGAAGATGGACGACATCCGTATGAGTGAAGGCCGAACACGAGGCTCCCGAGACTCCCGAGACTCCAGAGACTCCCGAGACTCCTGTGAGTTCCTGTGAGCGCCGAGCCAGATGTTCACAGATGTTCTGTTGTTCACTTCAGACATTCAGCTGATGTGTGTTTCAGTGTGTATGTGTGGGGTTTTTTCCCATTGTAAATGTGTGTGTGTTTCCCTGTACAGATATGTGTGTTTAACTGTGGAGATGTGTGTGTTTCAGTGTCTTGATGTGTGTTTCAGTGTCCTGATGTGTGTGTTTCAGTGTCTTGATGTGTGTGTTTCTGTGTACAGGTGTGTGTTTCAGACTTTTGATATGTGTGTTTCAGTGTCCTGATATGTGTGTTTCAGTGTCCTGATGTGTGTGTTTCAGTGTCTTGATGTGTGTGTTTCTGTGTGCAGGTGCGTGTTTCAGTGTCAAGGTGTGTGTGTGTTTCAGTGTCCTGATGTGTGTTTCACTGTGGAGGTGTGTGTGTGTGTGTGTTTCAGTGTGCAGGTGTGTGTTTCAGTGTCGAGGTGTGTGCGTGTTTCAGTGTCCTGATGTGTGTTTCAGTGTCGTCAGGCGACCTGATGGCTGCCGAGAGCCTGGCCAGCCTGAGAGGAAGCACCATGAGTTTGAAGAAGAGTCAATGGTCTCTGAGAGGTTTGTGTCACGCCGCGGAGCTGAAACTGCAGAACCTCAACTTAAAAACCCCAGACTCACTTTCCTTCTTCCTCCTGCAGATCTGAAGAAGGGCAAAACTGTGTCAGGTACGTAGTCCTCACTCAGTGTGTGTGTGTGTGTGTGTGTGTGTGTGTGTGTGTGTGTGTGTGTGTGTGTGTGTGTGTGTGTGTGTGTGTGTGTGTGTGTGTGTGTGTGTGTGTGTGTGTGTGTGTGTGTGTGTGTGTGTGTGTGTGTGTGTGTGTGTGTGTGTGTGTGTGTGTGTGTTTTCTCAGCACCGACTTCCTGTCCGTTGTGTTTCAGGACATAAGAAGGCTCGACTCTACATGGGTGAGTTCTTCTTCTTGTCGCCGTTTCCGTTTTGCGAGTTGATATTAAAAAAAAGTTGGCGGAGTTGCGGGTCAGTCTGATGCCGGGTTCTCCTCCTGCAGAGGATGTGACCCTCAACCCGGTGACGGCGTACCCGTTCCTCATCCTGTCGGAGGACAGGAAGCAGGTGAAACGGGGGGAGAAGCTGCAGTTCTACAGGAACAGCCAGCAGAGGTTCGACGTCTGGTCCTGCGTCATCGCCAAGGAGAGCTTCCACTCCGGGCGCCACTACTGGGAGGTCAGAGACCCGGCTTGGTTTTTTTTTTTTCAGAATGTCGTCCCCCAAAAAACAAGGCGGTTTCACGCCGGGCCTCCTCTGTGTCTGCCTGCAGGTGTTCGTGGGAGAGAATAAAGACTGGAAAGTGGGCGTGGTCAGCGAGTCCGCTCAGAGGAAAGGCCTCTTCGACATGAGTCCCTCCAACGGATACTTCAGCCTCTGGTGGAGCGGCAGCCAACTGCGAGCGCTGACCACGCCACCGCTGACCAAGGTCCGGCTTCAATTCTAGTCCTCCATGGCAACATCACCGATATCTCAGCTCGGGTCTCAGTCTTGTGTTGTTTCCGCTCCACTCAAGGAAATATGTTCGACTCTTGTGCCCACAGACGTTATGTTTGACAACCCTGCTCTTTTCTCTCTATCTTTTTATTTACTCCACATTTCAGGTTTGGTTTGTTTACACTTTCTGATTCTGATTTGAATCAGACTCTTCTCTTTAATTCCAGAATTTTTTCTTTCTGTCTGAAATTAATTTTTTTTTTAATATTTCAACTTGGATTTGGTCAAAATGTAAGATTTCTAACAACTTTCAAAAAAAAAAAAGAAAAAAAAAAAGGGCCATCTGGACAATATTATAGTTTTTTAGAATTTATTTCTGACACTTCAATTTTTTTTTGATATGCAACTTTTTTTTTTTTTTTACATTTTTACAAAATCTTGATTTATTTATTTTTCTTTTTTTTTTTTTTTACTTACTTTCTTTAGTTTGCATTGTGGCTGTAAACGTTAAAAAACGATAGTCATTTGAACTTTTCAAGATACTATACTTATCACACTATTAAGCACACCAGAATATAAGCCACACCCACCAAATTTAAAAATGAAAAAATACACAAAAGAAAGTCGGAGTTACGTGATGCACATGAACGCATCATCAAAAGTAGCGGCTTATAGTCAGAAAATTACGGTAATTTGGACATTTGAACCCCCTGCTGTTTCTGATGTCTCTTTGTCCCCCCCCCCCCCCCCCCCCGCAGGTGAAGACCCCCCACCCGAAACTGCGTCAGGTGGGGGTCTTCCTGGACCTGGAGGAGGGTCAGGTCTCCTTCTACAACGTGAAGTCGGGCTCGGAGCTCTACAGCTTCACCGGCTCGGAGTTCACAGAGAGGATGTTCCCCATGCTGGGCACCGGAGACAAGGAGGTGCCCCTGGTCCTCATGACCACCCAGCACCAGCTGGCCTGAGTGACCGGGACCAGGACCTGGACCAGGATCAAGGGTCAGAATTCAGTAAAAGTGTCAATTTACAAGAAATCCTCGACTCCAACATCCTGTTTTTCTTCACTGAACAAAACATTTAACTTCATTAACTTGGAATTTTCGACCAATTTATGTGAAGTCATTCACATTTATAAAATTCTGACTTCAAAGTCACAAAACTATTCAATTTCTTCTTCAGAAAAAACAATTTAAATCATTAGAAACATAAACTCAAAACATTTAACTGATACTGAGTCCTACTCTTTTATTTAAAAGCATTCAAATTAATTTAAGCATGTTCTAAACAAAAGTGAATTTTATTTCAATTGTTTGTATATGTTACTCAAATTTTCCCTTCATCTCACACACAGCGTCCTCTGGTGGCCGTCAGATGAACTTCAGCTTCACTATCAACAACTTTAACGGAAAAGTCCGACACAAAGTCTTTGGAAATCTAACATTTTGGTGAATTTATTGTAAAAATCATCACTGTTTGTTTTTATCCTTAACAGAAATAAAAAGAATAAACAAAAAAAACCAACTCATTTTAAAAGTAATTTTTATACCTTTAGTTTGGCTCTGTGGTGCGTTCACTGCCCGTAAAACAGAAAACTGTCAGATTGTAGCTCAGTGCCGAGGAGAGACAGTCAGCAACACTCTTAATTATATGAATTTCAAATCCAACTCACGCAAATTGTTGGGAAAAGGAAGGTTTAAAAACAATTCAGGTTCTCTGATCCTCATTGAACGCAGCAACATGTATGAAGGTAACGACAGACGACTGACATTTTCCCTGAAAGAGAAAACGAGAGAAACCGCGTCTTTTCTCTGTGCTGCTCAACGTGACTCTTGACATTCAAGGCCTCCAGATTCAGTAACATTGAATCGAGTGGCAGATGTAACAAACATCTCCAAGCTGCAGGTTTCATCCAGTTACAGAGGCAACAAGACAACTCCAGTCAGAGAAACGTCACGGTGACAGACGACACAAACGTTTGAATCATTCAAGTCCATATTTTATTTAACATAAATCATATTGCAGTCGATGTGAACAGCCGCAGTTTCAATATACACAATAGAACCCCAACATTTTAAGCCCCTCCCCTCTGCTAAGACCCCGCCCACAACCCCATCCCCCACAAATGAAAATCAGGTACCCCCCTCCCCCATAACCCAACCCACATCGCCCCTATTCACTTAAACAACCCTCCCCCTTCTGACAACAGCCCCACCCACATGATATAATGCTCCACCCACCAGCATATGTGTGTGTCACCATAGCAGCAAACTCCAAACGGCTCAGGTGCATTCTGGACTCTCATTGGCCATTGCCTGTAACACCTGTGTCCAATCAGCAACAGCGCCACCTGCAGGTTGAGTCGCCACAGCCACAATAATTGTTTAACTGAGAGGAACTTTACTTTAAGGCATGTGCTCTTTTTTTGTAACTCACAAGCCCCTCCCACTTAGACAAACCATGCCCACCAATGTGCGTAACAATCGCCCAACAGCCAGCCGCAACGCAGAAGCCCCACCCTCAGTATGACAGCATCACTATAGGCTCCTCCCACAGACGTCCAGAGTGAGTTTGGAGTTTGCTGCAGGTCAAAGTTGGTGAGAAGGAGGTGGGGGGGGGGCGCGTGTCCTTCTGACCAGCGTCGACGGCACACGCAAAGCAATGTAAAAAAACAAAGACCAAAAAAAAATAAAAAAATCACGTGGGTATCGTTATCGGCAGCGTCGCCCCAAACATTCACCAACCGCTTCCCCCGTCGCCATCATCTTCCTCAGCTGGTCGCCGTCTGAGTCCTCCCGCCGTGTGTTCTGTGTGGGCGCTCCCCCCTCCCTGTGGCGTGTAAACGGTTTAATGCTGCGTTTTCAAACAAATGTCGGGGGTTTCTTCTTCTTTAGTTTAAAAAACAAACAAACAAAAAAAAAAAGTAGCATCTTGTGGCGTGCTGCGTTCGGTCGCTGCAGCTCCTGGTTTCTGCCCACAGGTTGGACTGAGGAGGAGCAAGAGGGGAGGGGCGGTTGCAGGAGTGGGGGTGGATTGGGGTGGTGGTGGGGGGAGGGGGGGTCACGGTACGCCAAGTTATTTAAGACATCTCTCGAAGTAGGTGGCGCCCACGTAGCCACCCCGCAGAGAGCGGTGGACGTTCTGCTCAAAGAGCCGCCGGTTCGTCTGCAGGACCTCTGCTGCCTCCTTGTTCAGGGGGTCCTCTGGGTTCGGCTCCTGGGGGGGCGGGGGGATAAAATGTGTGTCTCACAACGTTGTGTGTATATGTACATGTTCATGTGTGCGTCACTCACTAGAAATAGATACTGTAGACCGTAGATGATGGAGTTTATTGTCAGCACAGGCTTCCAGTCCTCTCTGAGGAGAACACACAGCGGGCACATGTTACCATGGTAACCACAGAAACACCCCACCCTCTATGACCCCACCGCTTCAAACATACACACACCTTAAAATGTTTAGGCAGACGTTTCCTTCCAGGTCGATGTTGGGGTGATAAACCATCGTCTCACACTTCACCTTCGGGGGGTCGTGAGGGTAACCCTGTCCTACCTGAACGAACACACACACACACACACACACACACACACACACACACACACACACACACACACACACACACACACACACACACACACACACACACACACACACACACACACACACACACACACACACACACACACACACACACACACACACACACACACACACACACACACACACACACACACCAAAATGGTTAAAACAAAACTGTGTGAAGGATCAGAGGACTGTTAGTAAATAGTTGTTTCTCTCTGTGTGTACACTCACCTTAAAGCTGAAGATAAATTTTCCTCCTTTGTAGAACCCCTGAGAGAAAGCACACACACATTTAAAAACAGTACTGTGTGCGTGCGTGTGTGTATATACAGTGTTTCTAGTTCCTACAATGTAACTGCTTCTAAAACGTCTCTGTTCTCTTGATAAATGTTGATTCCAGACTTGTGAAAACAGCTTGTGAGTTTTCAAGTTGCTGTTGGGATAGTTTTTAATTCTTGTTTTTGTGTTTCTTGATGGTTTCTCGAGGTCGTCTTTCATTGTGTCGAGATTCCCTACTTCTTCACGCTGCGTTTTCTCTTTTTGACGTCGCCTCATTGTGTCCGGTGGTGCACACGGAAACTTTTCCCGGGTGGTCGCCGCACGGCATGTCGCGTAGGTGATGCGTCACAGCGTGTGAACCGCGGCGTGTGTGCGTGCGCTCACCTCGTCAGGAGAGATGATGAGTCTGAAGTTGAGCAGGTCGTCATCGTCTGGGAAGTTGATCTCGCACGTCTTTGGCAGGTTCAACTCATTGATGTCTGAAACACAAACCAGAGTCAAATGCAATCGGGTGAAATCATCGCGACGTCAGCGTTGACCAGGCGGAGCTTTTGTTTAAGGAATTTTGGTTCCAGTTTAACGGAAAAATACGGATGATAATATTTCCTGTCACAATGAGAAAGACAAAAGAACAAAACATACACACTCCAAATGAGAGCTAAATATTCTGCACATGATGTTTAAATTATAACAATTGACTACGTCCACTAATCATTCAAAAGGAAAGAATCATCCATGAGGTTTGATATCTGGGTCACAGTAACGTGTTATTAAAGTCATATCAAGCATATTCATTATGGTATAATCTGTTGTAAAGTTACACAATCAGGAAAACGTGTTATAGTCACTTATAAAGGCTTTGTGATGTTGTGTTGGCTAACTTGAAAAGTTAAACTAAAAAAGTTTATGTTCTTTGATATGTAGAATAAACTGAACATAGTGTTCATTTAAGAAAAAAAGGACAGGTTTATTTGTTGTTCGATAGATGAAGCGTGGCTTATATTAACTTAATGTTCGCAGTTATTATGGGATGTGATTACACAGATGGATCTTTTCTCTGTGTTCGAGAGAGAGGGCACATTTAGCTTCAGAGTTTTGCTAAATATATTTTGGATTTGAAGGTTGTACTGTTTGTATTGTTTTATGTTTAAATGATATGCTCAAATACAAGTCAGTTATTGAATTTTCTGTGTGTGAAATGAGCTGAAAGAGTTTCAGGTGACTCTTTTAACCAATCACATTTCAGGATATGACGCTGACTGAAGAAAAGCCTCAGGAAGCGTCCTCCTGCCGCGGGACACCGGAGACCGGCTCAGTCGAGAAAACAGTTTTGGATCAGGCTGAATTCATGCTGGACACGTGTTTCAGTCTCATCCTGAAGAGGCGTCATGATCCTGACGACCCTGCGGCTCCTGCCTCTGACATCTTGATGTTTGGATCAAGCGTCTGATGGCGTGGTTATCTTCCCAGCCTCCAGACTGTGTGTGTGTTTTGACGGAAGACATGTCAGAGCGCCCGTGGCGCAGGTAGTGACCAGCTTCTAATGGGACTGCAGACACACAATGAAAGCTTTATTTCGCAGAGATGCAGATTGCCGGTTTGATCCCGACCTTCTCACGGGTCAGGGAGGCCGAAGCCACTGTTGCCCTGACGGCTCAGCGGCTGTTATGACCTGTGTGTGGCTGTCAGATGGTTCAGGTGGTGGTGAGGTGACAGTAGGTGCTCATCAGTAAACCAGGTGAGAGGAGTTTAACCAGGATGTGAAGCACCGTCAGTGTAATTACCTGAACCTGACATCACACTGCACCCCAAAGTGCTAGGGTTTTAGTGTGACCTTTGACCTATCCAGTCCACTAGGTGACTGTCACACTGACAGGATAACTAGCTGGTTAGCTGCTGGTTAGTGCAGCCTCCCTCTCAGGGACCTGACACAGCAGGTTGGCCGGTAAACACCGGGTAATCAGCGAACCAGTCTCTCAAGCCGCTGACAGACGTTGACTGGCTGTCAGACGGTTGCTGGTTAGTGGATGTATCTGGTTCCGGACTGTTAGCTGCGTGCTAGCGGCGGTTCGGTCTGCGTTTTGTTTTCAGTTAGCAGTCGTTAGCTTAGCAGTTAGCCTGTTAGCTCGGAGCCTCGGCTCGGTTCACCCGGCACGGTGCGGACCGGCGGGTTCCGGCCTGTGTGCTGGGTCAGTCAACTGGGGGTCACCGGTCACCGGGTGGGGGGGGGGTGAGCGGGAAGCCGGGCTGGAGGTGTGCTGCCTACCTTTCTGTATCCGGAGCTGGGCCGCGCTGGCTTTCTTGCCGCCGGCTCCGGTCCTGTTTCCTCCGGCAGACTCCTCGTCTTTCTTCTGCTGCTTCAGAGAAAACAGCTTGATCATCTTCACGGCTTCGGTCTGCTGCCTCTACTGGGAGTCTCCCCGCGGTGTGCCGCTCCGGCCGGGTCGTGGCTGAACGTCGGGAGGGTCAGTAGCGTCCTGTGGCTCCGGGACGTGGACGGAGCCGGTGCGTCTGACGGAGAGTCACGGAGCGCTGCTAGCTGTTAGCCTGTTAGCATGAGGAGAGGCCGGGGGGGAGGTGAGGAGGAGTAAGGTGGGGGGTGTGTGGGGGGGGGGGGGGGGCGTGTTGCTGTGTCATAAAAATAACACACATCGTATATACACGATAATTACACAAAATACTTTTCAATATAATGAACAGAAGCACTACGAGAAGAAATAATCTAGCTACGTGTCATTTAACCTACTATTTAACATTTGTGTGACTTAGACTTATTTATGTTTTTCGACAATCAAACACCACAACTCCCATGATGCCTTTCTGCTGCGGACGCTCCCGACGTCATGACGCAGGGGCGGGGCCTGTCATGTTTTATTTACTGCGTTTATTTATTTATTTGTGTTGTGTCCCTCCGAGGCCGGAGTGGAGCGCGCTGCGGTCACCTGTGTGATGTCATCCATGCGGGGGTTAAACGTGCCACGGCAGATCGATCCATCTGCGACACCCGCACCGATTCACGCACGGCCCCGCAGCCAGGCGCCAACACAATGAAGCCGGAGAACAATAGTGGCGCGCGGCGCTTCTTTCCGCCCGCTGGCCGCTTCACGCTCGTGCGGTGATCGACGGGGCCTAGTTCGTGCGGAGGGTTACCGCGGAGCGTGCGGTTCAACGCGGTGCTCGGTGAGAAGGAGCTGTTGTGTGTTTTGAAGCCCCCCGGGAAGGAGCGGAACACGCTGTAACGTGCTGAGGGAAGAGAGAGATCCAGACCCAGTGAGGGAGAGGGAGAGCGAGAGAGCGAGCGAGAGAGGGAGAGGGAGGGGAGTGAATGGGCACGACTCCGCCAGCAGCACTGCGCCCTTCATCCACATCCAGTCCCTCGGTCATCGGTTCGAGCCGCCGCGGGTCCGGGAGGCCGTCCCGGGAGCGTGCTGGAGCGATGGGCCGGCTGTGAGACGGTGGCAGCCCGGGAGCGAGCAGCAGCCTGGCGGAGCAGCGAACAAGGAAGCGGACGGCTAGCAGCGCTGAAGCTAACGGCGGCTAACCGAGATTCATTCTGATGAGCGAGCCAGGAGCATGCGACTTGATACCGAGAGGTGAGCCCGGAGGGGGGTTGGGTCGGCCACCTGCCGCCGCCGCTGCTTCTGCTCTACTGCCCGCGGGTCGGAGCGGAACTCAGCGCTGGGGCTCGGGGGGGCGGACAAACTGTTAGCCTGCTAACGGGTTAGCACGCTTAATGCACCCTCTCACCCCCTCCCCCATACCCCCCTGCGACTCGGGGGTGGTGGTGCTGTTACTGCGGGGGGCGGAGGGTGGAGGCAGGGAGTGTGCGTGCATAGGTGGGACTGCTTCAGTGTACCCTCATGGCAGGTGGAGGTGTGCGGGCTCGCCCCCCATCAGCATTAGCTTATAGCATCTCGTAGCTCAGCGGTGCGCATCTCCATTAACCTGCTAACCAGCCACTGCAGCACCAACCAGTCCGGTGTGGGTTAGTTCACCTGCTGACTGCTGACAGACTTGCTGGTGAGCCGTGAGGCTTCTGTCACATCTGACAAAAGAAGCACAGCTCCGCCAGGCTGCAGGAGAGAGAGAGAGAGAGAGAGAGAGAGAGTGAGAGAGTGTGTGTGTGTTTTAATCTGAGCAGCAGCTTCAAAATGAAAGCACAGTGTAGCAAACACACACACACACACACACACACACACACACACACACACACACACGAAGCTTCATTCTGCTCATTCATGAAGAGATAAATAGGTTCACCGTGAGGGAGAAAAGCTGCAGCAGCTTTAACATCTCCAACACAATATTGTTCAGATCCCCCACACACACACACACACTGGAATCAAATGATTTGTTCAGTTTGTGTTCAGGTTAGATGTGAAGAGGAGGCTTCACTTAACCCAATAATGTCAATATACCTCAATACAACACATTGAAATAACATGTCATCCTGTCAATACAGCAGCTTTAATATCACATAATAAGTAGTAATAAAAAGAAATGTTACCTTTTGCTCAAATCTGAAAGAGAAATATTAAATGTTCCTCCAGTAATAAATTAATTTACTTAATAATGTTTAAATCTTAGGCACAAATGGTAAATTTCTATTAAACTACGTAGTGAGCTATAATTTTATGAATGAATGACGTGGAATCTGTGCATCAGTTGTTCTTGTTGGCCCAACACAAACGGAATCAATGCAAACTACGGATTTATTCAACCAGAGCCGATGTACTTTCTTTAAAATCGAGTCAAACTCTGAACTTGACCTCAAGACTCGCTCGGGAGTCGTTTACAAGCTTTTGTTGCGTTTTGCGTGTCTATTTACACGACAGCGGTGCTCAGAGCCACTAAAACACAACCTTTTGAAAAATGCTTCCAAGGTGGAACTTTTCCAAAGCGCAACTGCGTGTGTGCATCACGACTGTAAGTGAAGAGTTCTTCTGCACATGTGCAAATGGCTGGACAATAACAACAATGGCGGCCTCCAGAGTGGCAGGACTCCTAGTCCATGGTGTCCTGGTGTTTTATAGTTTCAGGCCTTGTTTACACGAAAACGAATGCAGAACGTGGACATCATTTGGACCTTTTTACTTACATGTAAACAAAGCTGTTTTTACTTTTGCATGTGGACTCTCAGGTGGGAGACGGAGTTTAACGTGACAATATGCGACAAAAGCGTCATCAGCGTCATATGTGTGCGACCTGTTTACGGTTAACTTTCTAGAAATGGTGCCAATATGTCTCTATACTTGGATCGACACGATTCCCCGTCAATATTTTCTCGTGTTTCACTTGTTTTATATTCTAGCGAAACATTTAGGGGGAGCTCAACTTTGCTATTGGTCTAAACAAATGGCCCTGGCGCCATTATTGCAGAAGAAATGGGAGAAATTTGTGCCATAAATTATTATTTTTTTTATTTTTTTCCAGGATTCTGATTGGCTAGCGTTACACTACGCAAAGAGGTTTGGCATGCTCATGGTAGCTCTTAACGAGGTTATTTATGCGCGTTTGCGTAAATGACAAATTTTGCGGGGGAACAGTTTGGTGTGAGTACTGTTAATATTGAAAACCTAGACGGAGGAAATAATTCATTTTGGAATATACCTGGCTATGTGTAAATGTGACTGTATAGTCGAGAGTCACCGTAATAACAATCCAACTTTGTCACCCGTCCGTACGAAGGTACGCATACTCCCATTGTTAATGTTTACATTGATCTGTGAGTGCATGTATCTGTGATTTCATTATGCAAACATCGTTTCCAGCGTTACTGCCGTTTTTGTTTAAAGTGACATTTTAAAAATGTTGTCATGTAAATGCAAAACTTCTCTGAAAATGATACATTTTCACGTAACGCGTGTCAGTCCGCACGATGTTAGCAGTTTTAAGAAGTTCGTTACTCGCCGTCCAGCTGTGTCATGCGTCGATTTATGCGATGATGTGGATGTTTGTGGATACATTGAGTCTGAGTCTTGTTCAGTTGCCTGCTCATGTTCTTGAATTGCAGTTCGTGTGCAGAACATCGTTTTGACTGACATCACGCGCAAACAGAATTCAAATTAGGGTTTGGATGGAGCTCTTTACAGCAAATAATGTGGATTCACACAAGAAATGGCAACGATGTCGACGGTCCATCTCAAAGTGGGGGAAAGGGAACCCAACAAAAGTGATTGAGTAATGTCTGCAGCATCTAAATCTCAGGAGCCAGCTGGAGCATTGCTTTTCACTACGGTGACAGCAGCTGACATTACAATCACAGACAATACAGATGTTATAACACTGCTGGTTTTGAATGCCATTCCACGTTCATGAAGGCAAACACTAAATGTTAATTTGATTCTGTCGGTAAATCGGGAATTGTGCAAAAAAAAAAAAAAAAAACACATTCGTTTGCTGAGATATTCTGCTGCGTTCCCGTCGGTGGGCGAGTGGCTGTACTTCGTACGGTGGTACTTGTAGCTGTGCGGTGTATCGAGTCCTCCGTCTCCATTTTAGGACATCGTCAGGAAATTAGGAGTCATCGGACCTCCACAATATAATCTGCAACACACGACATTTCATTCATCTCGGTTGAGCTATTTCTGTGTTGAGACGCCTGAAATCGAGTGTGTAGCTGCCTTCAGGCCCGATTTACACAACATCACTTCAAGTGAAAATGCATCGCTTTTGTGTTTTCGGTTCAGAAAAGTTTAGTGTGTCCACGGCAATGTTTTGAAAACTATTTTGCCGGAAATGGCAGAAACGCTAAAAAACAATGGCATGCTAGACCTAGCGTTGGCACAGTTGGCTGTTTTAGTGATGTAACCACACACACGCGCGTGTGTAGTAAACTATACGCTATAAACATTAACAATGGGAGAACAGAAGGACTCGTTACTACCACGGCCGTGGTGCACATGTCCAGTGGCAGCTTTTCGGAAAAGTTGCATTTACCATATATTTTTCAAAAAGTTGACTCCAAACACTGTTGTCGTGTAACCGGACAAACTAAAAAAGCTACTTAAGTTTTACGTTTTCATTCGACAACATTGCTGTGTGAACGGGGCTTCAGTGTAATCACCTGACCGGGACTCTTATCAAAGACGTGTGTCTGTTTATACCAGATCTGGACTCTTCAAAACACAAAATGAGTTCTTAAAGCAAAAGTACACAAAGGTTCCTTGTCCTGGCGCTTTAAAACCAAACCTGGACTTTCTTCTAAACCTCACTGGGATTATTTAATCCAGATCTCGAGTCTGGAAAACTACAGTTTGAAGTTAAATGACATGGTGTGAATATGTTTGTGTGCAGATGGTGTGCTGTTCATTGAAAGTGAAGTACTCCACAGTAACTACACCAGACTGAGTGGTGACAGTCAAACATGACTCTGCAAACATCTTTTTTTTTTTATATATTTCCCACACTTCCGTCTGTCAGATTCCTCTTACTTAGCCCTTACTGTTACTCTTTAGTTTTAGTTACCATCCACAACAGAGGAAGAAAACCAGTATGAACCTGAACGTGAGGCTGTTTTGTTTGAGACGCCGTCAGTAATCTAACTCCACTACTGCTGTCAGTAACCGATTACTCTGTGATGAGTAACTTAATTTCACCGACTGAAGTCGTCGTCATTTTTATTAGGCATGAAGTTGGGAGAGTAGCTGAGGTGCTTTCTTTAAAATAACAGCTTCACTTTCTAAGAGCTGGTAACAACCAGGTTATAGAGCATCTTCCTTACTCACAACTTTCTTATTTAAAAAAATTAGATAAAAGATAGTGCTGAATAAACATAAATGACTAATGAAAGATGGAGTTTTTAAGTGTGTTCAGGATCATCTGAAAACTGTTCTGACGTGTGTATTTATGTGTCCAGCTGACTTGTTGGGGCATGTCGGGCAGTAAGGCGCTGGGCGGGGGGGCCGGCGGCGGCGGCGGAGCGAGGCGCAGGCGGACGCGGTGCCGGCGCTGTCAGGCCTGCATGAGGACGGAGTGCGGAGAGTGCCACTTCTGTAAGGACATGAAGAAGTTTGGAGGGCCCGGCCGCATGAAGCAGTCCTGCCTCCTGAGGCAGTGCACGGCGGTGAGAGACACACACGTATACACACTTACAAAAGAAAAGTAAACAAAACAACAGTGGTGTTAGTTTATTTTATCTTTTATCAGGAAAAACTTTCTTTGGTCTCAGGCCAATAATTATCACACATCCCTACTTCTTTCTTTTTAATGGGTTTGTGGGATTTATGTTTGGTAGAGATTTTGTTTTTTGTGTGTTTTGTTGTGTTGGTGTTGTCGAGATGTTTGTTTTTTGTGTGGTTTCTTTAAATAACATCAGTGATGCTGCGTTTCCATGGTAACCACAGAGTGGTGCTGTGAGTGGGAGTAGTCTTTGATCCATCGCCATAGTTATTACACGGAGATGCTTTAACACACACACACACACACACACACACACACACACACACACACACACACACACACACACACACACAGAGCTGCTGTACATGTAGTTAAGTGTGTTTGGAGGAGAAGGAGGAAGTAATGATGGAGGAATGCAGGAGTGATGCACTCTGGTGGTTATAAATAGGAACATCATTTGCCTGTTTGAAGTAACTCAAATGTGTTGAGTCCATGTGTGAGCTGCAGGTGGCGCTATCACAGAAGGATATAATGTGTGTGTGTGTGTTCCAGCCGGTGTTGCCGCACACTGCTGTGTGTTTTACGTGCGGAGAGGCAGGGAAGGAAGACACCGTGGACTCAGAAGAGGAGAAGTTCAGTATGTGTCTGATGGAGTGCACCATCTGCAACGAGATCATCCACCCCAGCTGTCTCAAGGTCAGTGATACCCCCACACCCACCTACACCCGACACACCCAACACATGTGTCGTCGTGCATTCTTACACCTGCCCTCCCACACCCTGCACACACCTTCCTACACCTGCCCTTGTACACCCTGGAACGCATTCCTACACTTGCTACACACTCTCTTCAGGCCTTGATGCTCAATTCCCATTTCTTGCGTGATCGTTGGCACTACGTTTTAAATGTGACCTCCATCAGACTGGCGTGTGAACATTATCCGACCTCAACGTGACCCACATGTGCAGAAGAAGGCGTGACGCCGAGTACGCTGTTTACCCAAATCCTCTCAATTTTTCCAAAGCTTGAACGTAGCCTTACGTGGTACAACTCCTACTCCTACAACGAGTGACCCTCCGTTTTTGTCTGTCTCTCTCAGATGGGTAAAGCTGAAGGAATCATAAACGATGAGATCCCAAACTGCTGGGAGTGTCCAAAGTGCCACAAGGAGGGTAAAACTAGCAAGGTGAGAGTCGGTGTGAATGTCGGAATATGTTTTATCATAGAAAGTGATGGCGTCCCTCCTGTGAGACGGCGTGCTCGTCCTGTTTCTGTGTTCAGGACCAGGCGGATGGCTCAGGGAAGCGGCGGCTGGATAACGGAGAGGTCGGACGCTGGAAGCTCACAGACGACCCGCCCCCAAAGAAGAAAGCCCCGCCGTCCCTGGAGGAGGCGGGGAGGACAGACGGGGGACACAAGAGGAAGAAGGAGAAGGAGCTTCCTGCTGACAGCGGCGCCAAGAAGAAAGTGAGTTCACAAAAAAAACACCACCGTGTAATGTGTGCGTGTGTGTCTCTGCTCTGACTGTGTCTCCTGTTTGATTGACAGATGAAAGGTGTCCATGAGAAGCGTCTGAAAAAGGTACATTTATTCTGTTCACCTCCTGGTCCCTTTTTGAGTGTGCAGCATGTTTTCATATCCACAGGGAGGTGCTGTGTGCTCTCTCCTCAGTGTGTCTCCTTTTTCTCTCCTCAGAAACCCAAACAGGAGATGCTTGAATCAAACGGGCCGCCCTCATCTGGAGGTGGCGCAGGAGGACTACAAGGCTCCTCGTCCTCCTCATCCTCTCAGCCCGGCGGGGGGGGCGTTGGGGGGGCGTCGAGCGTGGACCAGCGCTCCCACCACAGAGAGAAGCTGGAACGCTTTAAGAGGATGTGTCTGCTTGAGCGCCGCCCGGAGTCGTCGTCGTCGTCTTCCTCCTCGAGCTCCGAGTCAGACTCGGAGTCAGACTCCGACGACTCTCTAAGGGGAGACCAGGGTGGAGGCTCGTCGCCCTCGTCCTCCTCCCCCGCTCCACCTCCACCCGTCGTCTACGGCAACAGCAGCGGGAGCCGTGCGGAGCGAGAGAGGAACCGCAGTGAGCGGGAGAGGGAGCGGGAACGGGAGAGGGAGAGGGAGCGGCGGTTAGCTGAGCTCGGCTTCAGCGCCAGCGAGGAGTCGGAGAGTGAGGTGGCGAGGGGGGAGGAGGAGGAGCGGGAGGAGGAGGCGTCGACGGGAGCTGGGGACAAGGCCCGGCGGCGGGGGGGAGGAGAGATGGGGTTACTCTCACGAGGGAGGAAAGGAGGAATAATGGACGGTGAGGATGAGGACACGCCAACCTCTGATAGGACCCGCAAAAACTCCACCTCCCTCCCCCCGCCCTCCCCACTCTCGTCCAATCAGCTGCCGCCGTCCTCGCAGCACGATGGCTTCACGGGGAAGCAGCGCAGCAACGGGCAGGAAGCACGCAATGGGCGGACACGAGGAGGGAGGGAGGGCGGGGAGAAGGAGAACGCCAGCGTGGGTCTGACCAATCACAGACACAGTGGTGGGGGAGGGGGTGGGGCCAAAGTCAGCGGGAGCCGGAGCAACAAGATCCGTAGCAACAGCAAGAACCAGTCGTCCCGGGGCTCCTCCTCCATCCCCACCTCCAATGGGGGCGGAGGCGGGGCCAGCGGCCTTATGATGTCAGCGATGGCGGCGTCGCCCTGCTCGCAGCCGTCCCGTGTAGCGCCGCGCTCGCAGATGATGAAGCGCAGTCCGCCGGCTGTGCCCTCGCCGCCCCGGCCTGTGCAGATGGAGCGACACCTTGTGCGGCCGCCGCCCACCTGCCCCGAACCCAGCTGCCTGCCACTGGACTGCGGCTCCGCCCACATCATGACTCGCGACGTGTGGCTGCGAGTCTTCACCTACCTGAGCCACCGCCAGCTCTGCGTCTGCATGAGAGTGTGTCGCACCTGGAGCCGCTGGTCAGTGCACACTTCACACTGTCACTTCACACTGCCACTTCACATGCGTGGCTTTCAGGAGCATCCACAAACGTTACTCCTCATCATTGACCTTTGACTTAATTTGCTATTACAAGTTTCACCTGCTGGTTTGTTTAAGTATTTGTGCAATGACACTAACTTTTCGGAAGGCTGCTGTCACTTGAGCTGAAAGGACATATGTGCACTGGAACTTCATGGTTCTTCTAGTTGGTTGGTGGGTGAGATTTCCCTGGTTGCTTAGTTGGTGGGGTAGGTTCTCTTGTTTACTTGGTGGGTGTGGTTCTCCTGCTTGGTGGTTGAGGCTCTCCTGGTTTTTTGGTTGCTAAGTTGGTGGGTGAGGTTCTCAGACTCAGTTGTGTGTCCTCCTGCAGGTGTTGTGATAAGCGTTTGTGGACTCAGATCGACCTGAGCCGGCAGCGCTCCATCACTCCCCCGATGCTGAGTGGGATCATCCGCCGTCAGCCCGTCTCCCTCAATCTGGGCGATACCAACATCTCCAAGAAGCAGCTCATGTGGCTCATCAACCGGCTGCAAGGTGAGTTCCTGCTCCACCATCACCACCACCACCACCACCAGCAGCACTACTCAACACTCACCCTCCCCCGTCCCTCTCAGGCCTGCTGGAGCTGAACGTTGCGGGTTGTCCGTGGTCGTCCGTCTGCGCGCTGTGTCAGACTGTCTGTCCTTGCCTGAAGCTGCTGGACCTCAGCAGGGTGGAGGACCTCAAAGACTCTCACCTGAGGGAGCTGCTGGCCCCGCCCCCTGACAGCCGTACAGGTGAGACTCCCCTCCCCTTTTTTACTTGAATCTCTCCACACACACCCGAGGTCCCCCTCTTAAGCCCTCGGCCCTGTGATTGGCTCTTCAGCTCACGGGGAAACCAGAACGGGGCGGTTCCAGAATGTGACAGAGCTGCGATTGGCCGGATTGGAGTTGACGGACGCGTCGTGCCGCCTCCTTGTGCGCTACGTCCCCCACCTGACCCGGCTGGACCTGAGCCACTGTGTCCACATCACAGACCAGGCGGTGCACACCCTCACCTCCCCCCTGTCCCCCCTGAGAGAGAGCCTCACCTACATCAACCTGGCAGGTAACGGTGCTCATGTCGTTCATTACTGCTTTTATGACGCAGCATCGTTCGTTCTCTACATTAGGTTTTTACAAATGTGCAGGTGAGGATGTTTCTTCTTGTCACCACACCTGTCTTGCTTCAGTTCATATACAACAGACAGAAGGAGGCTTCTTCCTCTTCCTCGTTCAGTGTGTGGCTCAAACAAAGTCTGCTGATCAGGACTTTCATGTCTCGTAGAAACAAAAACCCTTGAGGACCCCGAGTGTGGAATTATCTCCATGGTGCCAACAAAATTTCGTTTCATAGTTGACCGTCACCGTAATAACAATCCAACCTGGTCGTCTGTCCACTACAATGTTTATTGTCCATTGTTTATGTTTATAGCGTGTTCTTCTCTGCTGCACGAGTGTGTGGTTTCATTACAAAAATTAAAAAAACAACCAACAGCGCCAACTCGTGGCTTGGCGTGATGACTACATTGTTTTCGGCCTCTCTGCTGTTTCCATGGAGACGGACGTCGTTTTCAAAACTTTCCCATGTAAACGTGACATTTTTCTAAATAACGAGTCAATTTGCATTGTTGTGACTCAGAAGAAATTACCGTGACCTCTTCAGTACATTACCCATGTGCCCTTGCTGTCTGTTGCAGGTTGTGTGAAGGTGACGGAGCAGTGCATCCCACTGCTGCGCCGCTGCTCCTCCCTGCAGACGGTGGATTTGCGCTCCTGCTCCCTCCTCTCCTCAGAGGCTGGGCAGCTGCTGTCCTTCCCTTCTTCCTCCTCCTCCTCCACTTCTTCGTCCACCTCTTCGGCTACCACTACCACCACCGCTGCTTCCTCCTCCTCCTCCTCCTCCTCCTCCTCTTCCTGTCCTCCTGAAGACAGGACGCTGCTAAAGAACAGCTAAAGCCCGCCTCCATGCCATGTGACAGAGCTTTCATTGGTCCAGGTGTCCCACAAGCCCCGCCCCCTCTCCTTGGTACACTACAGACATGCGAGGGAGGAAGAGCAGGAAGAGGAAGAGCGTTGTTTCTCCTCACACTGGACAAAGTTGAGTTTTACGGGAGAACGGAGCGACACGGAGGAGCAGAGATGCATTATGGGAAAAGTAAAAGTGTACATATTTGTTGTCTGGGTGTAAATATCTGTAGTTTACTGTAAATTACCTCCTGTCAATCATCATGTCCGCCGACGCATCACCACCGCCACTATTGTGTGTCAGTCGGACCGGAGCTCCGCCCCCTGTGTCGGTGCTCGCCGCGTTGCGCCGGGAACCCGCCGCAGCCCCGTCGGCGTCGCTCAGGTTCGGAGGTCCGCTCGTCCGTCCGTCCGCCGAGAGCTCGGAAGTTGATTCAAATCCGACCAACGGGGGAGGCGTGGCTCGTTACCTCATGGTTCGCTCTGTGAAACGTCGTGAAACCGCTCTCACCTGATTGGTCCACAGTGTTTCGGTTTTCTTTGAATCAGTGTTCTTCTGCCTGGCAGTGGAAATCGTCCACTCCGCTTTGTTTACAGACCCGAGCCGGAGATGTCTCGTCATCGGGGGTGAACGCTACGCCTCCGATGATGTCACTCCTCCAACAGACCAGCGAGAAATCAATGACCAGATCAATGAGAAAATGCCGTCTGTGCGAGCTCGGTTCAAACAAAGCTACCTGAATGTAAACCTCAGCGTGTTTTAAGAGAAAAGACTTTTATTCCACTGTTTGACGACGAGCAGCTTGGTTTTCTCTTGTCGGTGAGAAAACGACTTCCGATTCAAATCTCCTCTAAATGCCTTTTCTTTGTTTTCTTTTTTTCTTTTAACCGTCATCAGATTGAATCGTCAGGGTCCAAATCTCCCCTCTGATTGGCTGTTTGCCTCAACTCGTCCAATTAGCTCTGAGGAGCTTGTCAAGTCTGGATTTGTCCCCTGCGCGTTGAGTCACCGGAGTTCGGGTAATTAGGGCAAACGTTTGCTGGATCCGGTTTCGTTTTCGCCAAACGCGATGAAACGGTTTGATGGAAGAAGCTCGTAGTGCACAGCTCTTTGACGTGCGGTTCTTCTGAAACCTCGCAGAAAAGATGATCTAACAGCCAAACGATTCTTTGCTCTTCCGCTGAATGTGACTTAACTCAAGTTCAGTGTGTGTCTTGACTCAGCAGGGGGCGCCAACGAGGCCGCAGCCTGAAATACTCTGCAATTCTGAAACATGCAGCTTATCGACTAAAATTTTGCGTTTTCTGTCTGCAAATTCTCATTCTCATTCTCGGCATCTCTTAATGTGACTTTTTCCACACATTCTCTGAAGACATAAAAAATATTCTGTTGACATTTCCCTGAAAAACCAGCCGTTTTTTAGCGTTTCAACGTTAATGTTGTCGAACAGTCTTATAAAGTCAACATATGCTCCATATGTTGAATTGTCATCAGGAATTTAAACTTAAACATAATGGGTGGAGTTTTAAAATTTTCGATTCATCATAAAATCTCGAGGTAAAAACTAAATAAAAAAATCACCTTTGCGTCACATCTTTAATATTTACTTTACTTTCCAATCATAACTGCTAAATTTCTTTGTGAATGAATCAGTTTACTCTCTGCTGGTAAAGATGGAAAACCGTGGGAACGTCCCGTTTCTTGTTTTCCTTTGCCTAAGGCAATTTGGAGATTTGATGATTCCAGCTGATTCTGATTTTATTGATTGCATCAGAACCAGATTATATATGAATTTTAATCTAAATTCACATATTAAACTGGATTTCATACTGTCAGATTTTCTCAATTTGCATCAATAGTCAGTCTTTTTTTCCTGATCTGGATGCAAAATCTTCATTTAGACTTTTAAGTCGAGTTCGTTTTCATGATGAACAGGGTTTAAAATCGGCTCCTTTGTGTTTTCAGCTAATTGAGATTGCGAGTTTGGATCCAGTCATGACGCCCCATAAAAGCATTTTATTGAGGAAGTTGTGTTTCCTGGAGTATTAGACTTCCGTATGGATGTTTTCTCTTGGGACACTTGGATGAGTGGACAACCCCAGTTTAAATTTGTTGTCAGGTGAGGGGCGGGGTCACATGTTCACATGTTTGATTACAACTGAAGTTGTTTCTGTTTGCTAACTGTGAAATTGAATAGAAAATGCCCACTCTGCACAACAGGAAACTGACAAACGGAAACCACGCCCACTTTCCACTCCTCATCTGCAGGGGGCATGGTTTTGCAATATTGATAAAAACGGGTTCGATTTTGACAAATCAGGTTAGTGCGTTAAATTCAGATTTGGCCTGAAGTCAGTTCGGATTAATTGAAAATTGAGGTTTCTCCCGTGAATTTATTTTGAAAAAAAGAAAGAAAGAAAAATCAGTATTTAGCATCGCGTGTTATTTTGCTGCTTATTTTGTTTCCGAACATTTGTCATCAAAGGTTTTCGCGTCGACGCGGCCACGAATCTGGAGGATGACTCGGTGAATGTGGGGAAATCTTAAGTATTGTTGGGTGAGATGAACTTTGTGCCATAAACGCAGCACGTGTCCTGTTGGAGTCACTTTTTATACTTTATTTTTTTATCGGTTGGTTTTGTTTTTTTGTTGTCGATTGATTTGATTTTTCTTTTTCTTTTTTACTGTATCGAGGGGGCGGTGCCTCCACTTAGCAACGAGTGAGGAGATCAAATCTGATTGGACAACAACTCCGGAAAGCTCTTATCCAATCAGAAGCCCTGACATATCTCACTTGTAAATTTGGACTTCCTGTGTTTTGTTGATGTTTTTAAAGATGCACTGGATCATCGTCTTCATCATCCTCAACTTTTTGCCAAATGTGTGGGTTTTTTTGGGTTGAATCGGGGCATTTTCTCCATTTTTGTTTTCTTTGTGCTTGTTCTTGTCTGTTTTTTTTAATGATTTGTCCCTGACTCTTCTTCTATTGTGTTGATAAAAAGTGAGGAAGGAACAAAAGGAGACAAAAAAGACCAACTCAAGGCAGCTACGTATGAGTGACTACTGTAAAATGACTAATAAAGAAGCAATGGGTTTGTTTTTACAGCCTCTCTCTGATTCTTTAAATCAGTTCGTCTTTCAATCAAGTTTTCTGATCCTGCAAAAAAAAATTATGTTAAAGCTTCGAGTTAATATTTTATTTTCAAAGAGTGAAGATTAAATTGGTCTAATTTTATCTTTAATTTAAAACAAGTGCGCGTTCACGTCATGAATGTGAGCCGCAAAGCATCAGAGGCAAACGGCGGGAGCGCGCACGGGCCAACGTCCTGCTGCATTCAGGTGTGGCTCGGAGTTTAAAGCAACTGTATCAACCATCTAATAACAGGAGGATGAAGTAAAATTTGAATAATCGTAAGATAACGCTGAATAAAATACACACTTGGTGAGAAACGCAGATGAAGGACAGAGCGGGTTTGTTTTCTGAGACCACACTATAGTGAAGGTCTCCAATGAGTCTGTGAGCTACACCACCAGACTCACTGAAAGCAGTTGAAGTGTGGCAACGCTGTGAAGATTGTTTCAGAGAGGAGGTCCCAAACTGAAGTCCATCCTGATCAGTTTCTCTCAGCCTTGTTATGCAGATGATCCATGAATCTATTAATCTGCGAAACCGGATGATACCGAGGAACTCGTAAAGCTAGAAGCTTCACCTGAGGACATAAAAGCCTGAAGGAGATTCATTTTTTAGAAACTGATAAAACACAAGTTATAATCTTTGACCCAAAAGATCTAACAGTGATATATAGTAACACTGGATGTTATAACATTGACCTCCAGTACCACTGAGAGGAACCTGGGAGTTACAATTGACCAAGACTTCAACTTTGACTCTCACATTAAACAAATCTGCAGGACTGTTTTCTTTCACCTGTAATTGTCTCTAAAATCAGGAACATGTTCATTCAGTAATGCTGAAGCAGATTAACCCATGGCATTTGTTACTTCAAGACCCGACTATTGTACTTCGCTATTTCCAGGGTGTCTGTATAACTCCTTAGAAAGTCTTCAATTGATTAAAAATGCTGCAGCGGGAGTCCTGACGGGAACCAGCAAGAGAGATCACATCACTCCAATAGTAGCTCCTATCATTTGCTTGCTGTTAAATGTAGAATATAATTTAAAATCTTTCTTTTAACTTATGATGTAAACAACCAGACTCCTTCATGTCTTCATTAGCTGTTAGTCCCATATCACCCCAGAAGAACACTTGGTTCTCAGAGTGCTGCTTACTGAAAATTCTGAGGTTTTATAAAAGTAGAAAGGGAGGCAAAGCTTTCAGGTATCAGGCTCCTCTCACAAGGAACCAGCTCCCAGGTTCAGTTAATGAGGCTGATACAGTCTCTACTTTTATTATCAGGCTTAAGACTTTTCTATTTAAAGTTGTGGTCAGTTAAGGATGCTTCAGGCCGCAATGGGCCATTTTCTAGTGAAGCTACTATAGGTTTAGAATGCTGGGAGACCTTCACCTATTTTTTTTTCCTCTTTCACTCTTCATACAGTGATTATTACATGTCACTAACTTTCTCTCTCGCATGCAGTCTGTCTCTGGTATTGTCTGGGAACAGCTCTGGGTCAAACCAGATGTTCTGGACCAAGTTACAGGGGGCACAGCTGAGCTTACAGCCACAGCACCCCCATGTGGACTTCGAATGAAATCATTTTTATTCATCTATGGCTACAGTTTTTACTATGATAATATATCAGTAGCACATTAATTAACTGGAATATAGTAAACTAAACGTATTCCTCCCCAGCTGTGGACATTTTCTCCAACGGTCCCTGAAGGCAGCACGTCATGCTTCCGGCGTCATTACGTCAGATATCCCTCCGCGGGAGAGAAACGCGCGGCCCTTTCCCTCCCGACAGCACGCGATGATCGGGCGGCGCTGAAGCTCGAGACGTGAGTCTGCTTACCGGCACTGTGAACCTCTCCTCGGACCACCGAGGGACCCTCCGCGCCCAGCGAACCCGCCCCGTGCCCGGCACCGACCGAGATCCGTGGAAGAAAATAATCCGGCTGTGGGCGCTGCGCGGCAACCGAACCCGTCCGAGTGAAGCCGACAGGCGGCCGAAAGTGTCCGAGCGAAGACGAGAGGCAGCCGCGGGACGGAATGGAGCTCATCACTATCCTAGAAAAAACCGTCTCTCCAGGTGAGAAGTGACCCGCACGGAGCGCTCTCTGTCCGGCCAGACCGCGGGGCAGCCTGCCGGGGCGTTGCCCGCAGTGTCGATGCGGCGGCAGGCTGCCCCGATGAGCCGGTGAAAGTTTGAAGCGGGGAGCGGGCTGCTAGCTCTCCGTGCTAACCGTGCTAACGCCACGGCCTGACGCCGCTGCTGACTTCGCACTATGCCGGGTTTCTGTCACACTCTTCCGGCATGGATCCCCGCTCCAGTGCGCTCGGCTGAGCGGTTGACGGGCTGTCATTTCCCCTTGGTGCCCGATGGGGCTCCTCGCGGGCGGGTGTGACGGCTGCACGCAGACGCTGGGGAGCCGCGACCCTGCCCATGCCTGATGTAGCCGCTCCGCTAGCCCCTTAGCCCGCTAGCGGTGATCATTCAAACTGTCGGCCGCCTTCTCTCGAGCCTGCCCCGGGTAACGTCACTTAAGAGACCCCGAGGGGTCAGAAAAGGGGTCTCGGGTGAGAGGCCACACCCGCCGCGTCGCTTTGAGCCGAGTTGGCGCGGTTTGGCCCGGACTACCGTCCGACCGGAAAACTTTGTCGCTCGAAACGTGTCCCGCTTTAGCGTGCTAACCGGCGCCGTCGCCTCACGCGACGCCGCCGCGGCCGTGAGCCAGCGACCGGAGAGGATGTCGGACACGACAGGGACAATAATAACAACAATGTGTGTGTTCGGTGCGGAGCGGCGGTTAAACCGGTCCAACCACTCTGGTCTGCCGCTGCAGTTAGCCCCGCCGTGCTAACTGTCAGCTAGCGTTACATTGAATAACCTCTGCCTCCCCCTCTCTCCTCCCTCCCCTCCTCTCACTCACTCCCCCCCCTCCCCTCCTCAGATCGGAATGAACTGGAGGCGGCTCAGAAGTTTCTGGAGCAGGCGGCCATCGAGAACCTGGTGAGTATGGAGGTGTCCGGGGCGGACAGGAGGGCGAGCCGGGCGGCAGCTGCACGGAGGCGGGCAGACGGCGGCCCGGAGAGCCGCTTGGAGCCCAGCCGGCTTCTGCTGCCTCCCCCTCCCCCTCTTCCCCCTCCTCCTCTTCCTCCTCCTCCTCCTCCAGTGTCTCTCCTCTCTCTCTGATTTCCTCATCTCATACCGAGAAAACTCAGTTCTCCCTCCTGGATCTGCAGGAGCTTCTGACTCATTCTTCACAGAATCAAAGATCCTTCTAATCTTTGGCTGTGATTTCAAGTCTTTCCTCAACATTTCTGCTTGTGATCAGACTAAACTTGTAGGGAAGTTCTCCTTGATTTTATGGTTTCCGATGGTAACTAAGGTTTGGTTGGTTTGAATATTTCTCAGTGTAATCAGATTACATGTGGTGACACTGTATTAGATTCTCTCCTCTCTGTGATTTTTAATATGAAAAGGTGTGAGCATGTTTCACAGGGGGGGGTTGGAGATTTACTGTGCCTGCTCTCCACCCTTCTACTTCTGCTCTTTGAGTTTCTGCCTGTAAAACCCACCAATGCCATTTTTACGATTTTGACTTCTTGTCATTTTCAGTCTGTTTTCCTGTGAAATTTACTGACTGAATCAACCTGATCGATGATTCTGAATCATTGAGGATGTTGATCACTTTCTGGCTGAAGTTCATTCAGGGTGAGAGGAGAAGTTAATTGTTAATCGGTCTTGGATCACATCAAGTTGTTTGGGTGTGTCTGAAGTAGAAGTGTATTTCAAATACTCAAATCTTAAATAAAAAAAAATGTCAGATACACACACACACACACACAGCCTGAAAAGAGCAGGAATAAAGACTGGTGGTGCGTTCAGTATCAGAAGGAATAAAGAGTGCTCGGCTGTGTTCCAAACTCGCCGGTATGTTGTGTCACTGTTGCCCTTTTGCCTGCTGCTTTGTGTCGGTACTCTGAGCTCTGTCGATGTAAACAAAGGATGAGGCTGACAAATCCAACTGGGGAGGATTCCTGTCAGAAAATGTCTTTGTGCTTCTCTCAGGTTCAGAATTACAAAGGCTGCATTTACACTGTCTGTGTAATGTGACCCAATTCCCCCCCCAATTTCTGTTATATGGCACAGGACTCAAATATGCTTTTGGACGATGTAAGCAGGAAAAAGACACGTGTTCAGATATTTTGACATTGGATACAAGCTTCATTTGTATGTGGAAATAAATCAGATATGTATTTGGATATGTGCCAATTTAAATGTGGCGTAACCAAGCTGATGGGATTTTCTTACATTGCATCTTTAATATCAAATCTGTGACCTATCTTATACTGTCACTGTAAAGAAATGAGAAGTATGGAGTTGATCTGACACAATGATCACCCGAGGAGGTCACATGACTTCTGCAGGAAGTAATCTTAACATAGATAAAATGCATTTTATCTATATGGATTTAAAATCCTGGCGATGTTTGAACTTTTCAGGCACTGCTATCCTACCATCAAACATACGTCATCATTAATGGCTTTGCGGTTATTGCTTGGCTCAGAAGTAGCCTGCAGATTTTAAAAACTACAAGTACACATGCGTGATGTGTTTAACGTTGAAGGCAAGTATAATCGCAAGAATCAGATATGGGTCACTTGATAAAATGCGTGTAATGGCACTGATCAAAAGATCGGATTTGGCTAGCGAGTCGGATCCGAGTATCAAGACTGAGTGTAATTGCAGCCTAATTGTTTGGTGGCTTCACAGAAACCAGCTGGAAGTTATGACATTGTGCTTGTTAAAGACTAGATGTTATGGGAATGTCAGCTTCTCAACACTAGTGGGAGCTACAAAGCAGCGGGGTAGATTATGATTTAGGGCTTCACAGTCGATGTTTAAACATAAATCGTAATAAGTTTTAGATTTCAGGTGGTATGAATTAAAAGGTTAATCTCTAAGTCGATAGAGTAATTGGTCGTCCGGAACAATTATTATTTCTCGTATCTACTGTGAGCAATTTTGTCTGATGGTCAAAGAAAACACAAATGTTTACACTCTTACCTCCTCTCTTCTCAGCCCACCTTCCTGGTGGAGTTGTCTCGGGTCTTGGCGAACCCTGGGAACACGCAGGTGGCTCGTGTGGCCGCCGGCCTGCAGGTGAAGAACTCCCTGACGTCCAAAGATCCCGACGTGAAGGCGCAGTACCAGCAGAGATGGCTCGCCATCGACGCCAACGCTCGTCGCGAGATAAAGAACTACGTAAGCCCCGCCTCCTCCCTCCTATCCGTGCCTCGCACCCCCGCTGCTGCTTCTCTTGTCTGCTATTGACGCGTGTCCGCCGTCCCGTTCGGTAGGTCTTACAGACTCTGGGCACGGAGACATACCGGCCCAGTTCGGCCTCGCAGTGCGTCGCCGGCATCGCCTGCGCAGAGATTCCGGTCAACCAGTGGCCCGAGCTGATCCCGCAGCTGGTCGCCAACGTCACCGACCCATCCAGCACCGAGCACATGAAGGAGTCCACGCTGGAGGCCATCGGATACATCTGCCAGGACATCGTGAGTCGCCCCGCCGCCCCGGGCTCAGGCCGCTCGATATAATGTTTACTGTGAGGTGTAGGTGACTCCCAATTGTAGCCATAAAGGTTTTCACGTGAACCTGTCAAAGAATCTGTCCATCAGAAGTGAAACCTGAGCGTTGGTGAAACTGACTTTCGTCTTTTCTCCTTCTACGTTGTCCCACCCGACCGCGACGCCTTCAGGATCCCGAGCAGCTGCAGGAGAACGCCAATCAGATCCTGACAGCCATCATCCAGGGCATGAGGAAAGAGGAGCCCAGCAACAACGTGAAGCTGGCCGCCACCAATGCGCTGCTCAACTCGCTCGAGTTCACCAAGGCCAACTTCGATAAGGAGGTACTGGGCCGCGGGCTCTGCCCCGCCCCCATCCCACCGGCGCATCACATCCCTGTGTGCCAGCAGAATGTCCAAAACGTGTTTGTGTTTACAGACGGAGCGACACTTCATCATGCAGGTGGTTTGCGAGGCCACGCAGTGTCCGGACACCAGAGTGAGTCCCGACCTCGGAGCGCACGCTTCCTGTTCTCACACCTGTCGGTCTCACATCACACCTGTTTGCTGCTTTCAGGTGCGAGTGGCCGCTCTTCAGAACCTGGTGAAGATCATGTCTCTGTACTATCAGTACATGGAGACGTACATGGGACCAGCTCTGTTCGCGGTGAGGAATCGTCTCTTTGGTCACCTGATAACTTTCACTTCAAGATGAGAGACTCACTGTGTTATTCATCTTGCTATCAGATCACCATCGAGGCGATGAAGAGCGACATCGATGAGGTGGCGCTGCAGGGCATCGAGTTCTGGTCCAACGTCTGTGACGAGGAGATGGATCTCGCCATCGAGGCCTCAGAGGTCTGACCGCAAATTCTGGTATTTGGTCTTTGGTGGTGGTGCCGCCATCTCACCGTCTTGCCGTCTCTCCATTTGACAGGCCTCGGAGCAGGGCCGGCCCCCAGAGCACACCAGTAAATTCTACGCCAAGGGGGCCCTGCAGTACCTGGTCCCCATCCTCACCCACACCCTCACCAAGCAGGTAGTGCCGCCGCCCCGGGCTCCCGGCAGCCGCCCCGCCGCCACCACGTGCCCGCGTCTGAGTGCCTGTCTCCATCTCCGCAGGACGAGAATGACGACGACGACGACTGGAACCCGTGCAAAGCCGCCGGCGTGTGTCTGATGCTGCTCGCCACCTGCTGTGAGGACGACGTCGTGCCACATGTGCTGCCCTTCATCAAAGAGCACATCAAACACCCGGACTGGCGCTACCGCGACGCCTCGGTCATGGCCTTCGGTTCCATCCTGGAGGGACCTGAGCTCAACCAGCTCAAACCACTCGTTCAACAGGTCACTAACCCACTCAAACCTCGAGTTATACTGGGTATTCATTAAATAATCGGCTCAAACCGCTGCTCTTGTAGGTTATTTGCTCACTAACCAGCGAGTTATTCAGGTGTGTCAGTCTGTCTAAACTAGTCACAGTGGGTAAATAACTAGTCCCTGCAGCGTCTGCTCACCTGGTTAACTCGTAGCCCCTCCCCCCCTGCAGGCAATGCCCACCCTGATCGAGTTGATGAAGGACCCCAGTGTGGTGGTGAGGGACACCACGGCGTGGACGGTGGGACGAATCTGTGAGCTCCTGCCGGAGGCGGCCATCAACGAGGTGTACCTCGCTCCACTGCTGCAGTGTCTGATCGAGGGCCTGGGGGCGGAGCCCAGGGTGGCGTCCAACGTGTGCTGGGTGAGTCACTGGGGGGCGCGGTCCCGGGAGGTTGCGAGGCAGCCATTTGTGTGAGCCTGTTCAGTACCGGCATCTCTCCGCCCTCAGGCCTTCTCCTCTCTGGCGGAGGCGGCGTACGAGGCCACGGACGCGGCGGAGGATCAGGAGGAGCCCAGCACCTACTGCCTGTCCTCGTCCTTCGAGATCATCGTCCAGAAGCTGCTGGAGACGACAGACAGGTGGCGCTCTTGAACCGCTCCACCTGCTGCCACTCGTTGCACTGTGTGCCGTCTAACGGACGTGCGTTGTGTTTCAGACCCGATGGTCACCAGAACAACCTGCGTTCGGCCGCCTACGAGGCTCTGATGGAGATCGTGAAGAACAGTGCCAAGGACTGTTACCCGGCAGTCCAGAAGACCACACTGGTCATCATGGAGAGGCTGCAGCAGGTCCTGCAGATGGAGGTAGGGTGGAGCTTACGCTGCTGTCTTCTCTGTAGCTATTAGAGTAATTCTGGTACTTTCTAGGAATAATTGTATTAGTACGAATGCACAGCAGCGAGAGTTGACCATGCGAGTTTGTGTTTCTGCAGTCGCACATTCAGAGCACATCGGACCGAATTCAGTTCAACGACCTACAGTCGCTGCTGTGTGCCACTTTACAGGTGAGACCGCTCGCCTGAGCAGGTAAAACCACCGCCCGTCAACGCGTGAACACCTCTGATTGTTCTTTGTGTGTGTGTGTGTGTGTTTTCAGAACGTGCTGAGGAAGGTACAGCACCAAGACGCCTTGCAGATCTCAGACGTGGTCATGGCGTCTCTGCTGCGGATGTTCCAGAGCACGGCGGGCTCCGGGGGAGTGCAGGAGGACGCGCTGATGGCCGTGTCCACGCTGGTTGAAGGTACCAACCGGTTTCTACTCGTACTTGGGTTACAGTTAACAAGAGCTACAGAGGTCCAACAGTAAACCCCTGTGGAACTCCGCACGGTGGAACGTCACGTTTCTAGAAACTGCATTAGATTGAAACTTAGGAATACCACATTGCGAATTAGCAGAAAAAGAAAACACACATTCTGAAGTGATGAGTAAAAATGAACTCCTCGTGGATCTTCTTTAGGGCTCTGTTTACACAACGTTTTAGGAGACAAGGCATTGTTTTTGCATTTTCATTTCAGAAATGTTTAAATGGCAGTACAGCTGAAAACGATGTAGCTGGCAAACCAGGCCACAAGTTGGCGCTGTTGGTTGTTTTACTAATAAAGCTTTACACATGCGTGGAGAGAACAATACCCTCTGAACATCAACAATGGGAGTAAACGGACACTTGTATACAGACCACCAAGTTGGATTGTTATTACGGTGACTGTCAAATATAAAACTAGGAGAACATGGAATCACGTCACTCTGGAGGAAAACATTGTTCCGATTGTTCATCTACTCGACTGTGTGAAGAACCGTTTACTCCAGCCATGGTTTGCCTAAGCAACAGCAGGGTTTCAGAAAAGTTGTGTTTTCTCCCAATGCCAGAGAGACAAAGTCGTAATGTTTTCTAAAAGTTGTGAAAATGTGTAAATGGTGCCTGAATGTCTGGGGAAAAAACCTAAAGCACGACAAAGCTGTCCGCCGCCTCTTAAGCCGAACAGCCAACGTTCCTAAAATGGCTCCAAACATGGTTTCCTCAAATGTTTGTGACAAAATCTTCATCAAAAAGACGTTCCTTCAATATGACGGACAGTGGAATTAAAACGGTTCACTTATCAAACCAAACGCATGCAGCAAAACCACATTTTACCACTGACGTACCGAAAGTAGTTCCTCAATCCATCAAAACAGAAATCGCTTCAGCTTCTCTAGAAAAACACATTTGTCACCATCGGCTTGATCCCCCTCCAACCAAGCTCACATTTAGTGCACTTTCTGTTTCTTGAAAGAATTTTCCCTCAGGAATAAATAAAGTACTTCTGATTCTCTTTTCATGGGAACCTTGTTGTTATGGTTTAAAATTGTTGACATCAGAATAAGAATGTGACGTCTGGTTGAGTCTCACTGTTCTGACGTTTCTCCTTCTTGTGTGCTTCTCTAACAGTTCTGGGCAGCGACTTCCAGAAATACATGGATGCCTTCAAACCTTTCCTGGGTATTGGACTGAAGAACTACGCTGAGTATCAGGTAGGAGAAGCGCCCCCTGCTGTCAGACCATGTACATTACAGCTTACAGTGTGTGACAATAGTCCCTCTACAGGTGAACTGTTGGTTTCTTTACAGAAGAAAGAATTTGCTTTAACGAGTCTCTAAAGGTTCTTTTTTTATTTTCCAGAAAGGAGAAATATGTTTGAGCAGAGCTGCATGATCAAAACTTATTCAGGCTGCAACTACTGAGTAATAATCAATCAACCACATACTTTATTTCTACATATTTATGGAACATTTGTAATGAGAGAATAAGTGCACTAACGCGTTACAGTTTCAATATTCAATTAAAATTGAAATAAACTTGACGTTTGGACAGCGTGTGAGAGCAGTAGTGTGTTTATAGTTCGACGGCATCATTTGAAGCTTTCGGAAATCCGAGATCAACAAACTTTCTTGAAGTTCAATTCGAGTGATCACAGTAAATAATTCAAATCTGGCTGAACATATTTAATGTCCCGTCATCTATGACTTTTTACAATGATTAGTTGATGACGACAATAACCGTTATGGTGGCGACCCTTACACTGGTGCCCATGATGGTTTCCATGGTGACGGTTACGGCTCTTTCATACTTTCTGCAGAACTCTTTGGACTTGTACGCTGACCACAAATGCGGTTCTGATAATCTCCAATTCTGGTGGCCGGCGTTCTCCTCCGTTCCTAAAGTTGTTTCTATTTCATAGCCGGAGTTCTGAGCCGTCTGGCTGTCTTAATATTCTTTTAATTTCTGATCGTTCAGACGGGAATACCGGCGGATCTCCTCACACAGTGGGCGTCCATTGTTGTTGATCGTTGCTCCGGTGTGTTTGCGGACGTCAGCTTGATCTCAAAAATTGAGCTGTGCTGTACACTAGGGATACAATTTAAAACAATAGACCTAAAACAAAATAGGGAACAACTTGAAAATGCAACTAAAACCTGAATAAAAAGCCTAAAAGGTGATGCTGATGTTTCAGGTGTGTCTGGCTGCGGTGGGCCTGGTGTGTGACCTGTGCAGAGCTCTGATGTTGAACATCCTGCCTTACTGTGACGAGATCATGCAGCTGCTGCTGGAGAACCTCGGGGTAAGGACCCTCTCTCTCTCTGTCTGCTGTGTGATTGGTCGGTGATGATAAACCATGCACCACGCTGATGCAGTGATGTGAACCTGTTTATCTGAGACGCTAATGTTAATAGAAGCTTCCTGCAGAAAGCTAAGTGGAAAGTTGTAGCCCCTTTATCTTCTACACTATTAATCAGGAAGTAAAACACTTTGAATGGGGGGAGACTGTTGCCCTCCAGATCAACTTCAGTCAGTGAGGCGTGATGGCGCCGCCTGCAGGTCAGACATTGACTCAACACGCTGAAGTTTATAAAACTGTTTGTAGAATGAGAACGTGCACCGGTCGGTGAAGCCTCAGATCCTCTCTGCGTTCGGAGACATCGCTCTGGCCATCGGAGGGGAGTTTAAGAAGTACCTGGATATCGTATTGGACACACTGCAGCAGGCCTCCCAGGCCCAGGTCGACAAGGTACGCACGCACGCAAGTGATTAGACCTGATGTATACACATAAAGCGTGACTAAGGATCTGTGATGAGAAATCATGCACCACTCTGACCGAGTGATGGATACCACACTCTCTGAGATACACACACACACACACACACACCGGGTGTGTTGCGGGCCGCGGCACGTCCAGCTCTCACTGTGTCCTCATTACAGACGGACTACGACATGGTGGACTACCTGAATGAGTTGAGGGAGGGCTGCCTGGAGGCGTACACCGGGATCATCCAGGGCCTGAAGGGAGACCAGGAGAATGTGCACCGTAAGACACACACACAAACACACTGATCAAGTGACGTCGGTTCCTCTTCCTGTGTGCAGCGTATCAGGAGGATTTTACGACGTCACAGATTAACGGGTCTTTTTCACCCTCAGAGCTGCAGTCTGAACAGACACTCTCACAGCACTGTGGTATTTGCGGGACCCCACACACACACACACACACACACACACACACACACACACACACACACACACACACAGAATGAACTGATTTAATGTTAAGGCCTTGAAAATGTCTTCAAATCTTTTTATTTTTCCTCCCACAGCTGACGTGATGTTGGTTCAGCCGCGGGTGGAGTTCATCCTCTCCTTTATCCATCACATAGCGGAGGATGAAGATCACTCTGATGGAGTGGTGGCCAATGCAGTTGGACTCATCGGGTGAGGCGGAGGAGGATGGTGTGTGTGTCTGTCTGTCTGTGAGGAGAAATCATGCACCACGCTGACCGAGTGATGGACAAAAACTTCTGAGACACATACACACACTCTTTCTGACTGAGCTTCCTTTGTATGATGCTCTGCACACGGCATCTGCCTGATGTGTGTTAATGTTGTGTTGCATTCAGTGACCTGTGCACAGCGTTTGGTAAAGACGTGATGAAGATGGTGGAAGTTCGACCGCTCATCAACGACCTGCTGACGGAGGGCCGACGCTCCAAAACCAACAAGACCAAGACTCTGGCCACCTGGGCCACCAAGGAGCTGCGGAAGTTGAAGAGCCAGGCCTGGTTAGAACACACACACGCACACGCACTGCATTTACATAAGATTGAGTAAGGATCTGTGATGAGAAATCATGCACCACTCTGACAGAGTGATGGATACCACACTCTCTGAGATCTTCACACGCACACCTGTCTACACACTTTGAGCTCTTCTCACTCAGTGACATCACTTCCTGTAAAAAACCAGAGGGTAGCGTTACAAATTGCTCGTATTTAATCATGTGCTCATGTGCTCACTCTTTCAGTATGAATGTCAACATTTTCGTTTTATTGACGCTGTAATTCCACAAGAGAAATGGTCACAGATACTCGAGCCCCATTTACACCTCTTGTTGGTTTTCGAGGCTCCGTTTACACACCCGTACTTGAAAACCACAGAAACTTTTTTTCCGAAACACTGCAACTGTGTATGATCACCATGGCCATAGTAAACAGTTCTGCACATACTCAGTAGATGGGCATTAGGGTCCTGTCCACATGAGCCTAAGCAATCATTTTTTCTCCCCCGGTGTGTAGTACATATACCAGGCCTTTAGGGGCGCTGTGACTCACCAAATGCACCAAAAATGCAAAACAAAAGACACTGGTAACATAGAAATATAGAAGTGGACTTCTGCTCTTTGAGAAATTCAACAAATCACTTTATTAAACCTGCTAGTATCAGTGGCTTCTGCAGCTCCAACATTGTTGTGGTTATTAGGTTACCGCAACAAAGGTGGAGAGGGGGGCGATGACATCGTTTTCCGCAGGTGTGCGTCTTTGACCGTCCATACCTGAAACCAGTTTTCAAGCTCAAAACGCCACCCCGTGTTGATGATCGGCCCAAGACGGTATATTTACATGAGGCGCTGTTCCCTCCAGAGTGTCATGACTCCCAGTCCATATTCTCCTGGGACTTGGTAGTTTTATTTTGACAGTCACCGTAATAACAATCCAACTTGATCGTCTGTCCACTAGAATGGCCACGTAATCTCATTGTTGGTGTTTATAGTGTATTGTTCTCTGCGTGTGTGGTTACATTACATAAACAAACAAGGGCACCAGCTAGTGGCCCAACGTGAAAACTGCATTGTTTCCGCCATCGAATGTAAATGTGAGACTTTTCTGAAACAAAAAACACAAGAACGATGCGTTTTGTTGAAACCAGGGCCTGAAGCTCACTTTATGGTGACGGTGCGTTCAGGTCGCTTCAGAACTTCGAGTTGTGTCCTGAGTTATAACGGTTCAATCAGACACTTCTCATTGGTTGAACTGTCCGAGCAGCCATCTTGGATGAGGCCCTGCTTCTCGCCCTGACAAACACTTCACCTGGTTTGTCTATTCTCTACATTAAATCATGGTTTAAAACAGGAAGTGAAATCATTCTGAGTAAAGGGTGAAGCTTACAGCACAGTCATCAGGTCAAGGGGAAGCTGAACACATCCTAACTGTGCCCCCCCACCCCCCCTGTGTTTCAGATGGTTGCCACGGCAGCACAGTTTGTAGAGAATCTGAGACATCCGACTGGAACGAGCTCGTGTTGTTTGTCGGTCGCAGAGCGTTTGAGCTGATGAATGTCTGTGTGAGAGAAAGAGAGAGAGAGAGAGAGACACGTGTGAGCGAGCGAGAGACCATGACATCCCCCTCCCCCCTTGGACAGGACTCTGACTCCCCACCCCCCTTCAAACAAACAAATTCCTCCCACGATCCACCTCTCTCGCCGTGTAGCTGGGCTCTCCTACGACATCACAAAGGCGTCATGGCCTCGCCGCCCCCCGCCGTGCCGGGGGAGGAGGTGATGACGAACCTGAAGAATCGGACTTTCTGGGAGCGAGCGGCGAGCCGAGCGACTCGGTGGACTTTTTCTTCTTCTGTGGAAACTTTTTTTTTTTTGCTCTTATTTTTATTTTTTCCTTTTTTCTAAAACTCGTCACTAAAATCGTAGAAGAAGACGAGACGGCGATCGCCGCCGCCCGCTCAGTTTCCCCACGCTCTCGTCCAATCAACGGCAGCACTAAATTCCCTCAAAACGAAAGCGGGGCAGCGTGCAGAGGAGTGCCAAACGGAGACGGCGAGCGCTGCGGGTGTGCGGGCAAGGCGGCTCGTGTTTGGGAACGGGTCACACACCATCTTTTGCTTGTTTAAAACATTCAGTGAATTGAAGACGTTTGTAAAAGGTTCTATTTTTCCATTGCTGATAAAGTGAAACAATAAAGTGCTATGAAACATTCCCCCGCCGTTCTTCCTGTCGTCTGTCGGACTCCTGGACTCGGAACTTTGGGACTCTGCTGATTGGACGCTGAACTTGTGGCTGCCGCCCACCAGTCGGCTTGTTTACTCGACGCCACAAAGAACCATCATTTTTTTCATTTTTTTTTTTTTTTCTGTCTTTTTTTTTTTTTTTTTTTTGGAAACAAAAACTCACTTCTCTGCTTGTTTGGCGGCGGCGCAGCGTGCGGCCGCTCCTCGCCGCCAGAGGCCGAGGTTGTATCTGTGAAGACGATGCTGAGCGCGCTCAGTGCAGCCCTCGGAGGCAGCGGCCGCGCCACAAGGAATCTACGACTCGATACTTTGAGAATTGTGAATGAGTTGAAACCAATCTGCTTTTTATTTCATATTCAACTTTAGTGAACTAATAAAGTCTATATTGTTCTGAAGCCTCAGCTGCTGCTTCTTCCCACACTCCAATACACAGACATCTGTTCTTAAGTACAAGAGGAAAGCTTGTGAGAACTATAAGGGTCCTCGAGTTGATCCCTGTTTGCATTTTCAGCAGACTAGTTTTCAAGATGAGATGATTAGCTTGCACAATGTAGTGAAAACTTTTTTGTAATATTTGAGGTGTAGTATAAAATGTAAGTAATGTCTCTTGCACATGAGTTGGCAGTAGTTAGTCGGTGTGGTACCTGTATGGAGTGAGTTTAGTGCATACAATCGTCTAATGCACAGTTTAAAGTTTTGGTGAGGTTTTTGCTAGATTGATCGTAAACATGGTTCAGTCTACAGTATATACTTCGATCAGTATGTTGTAAAGTTTTACAATTAGTGCCAACTATGAAATGTTTTTTAATATTTCCATCAATTACATTTGATTATTTCCTGATTTTGTTTGTGCAGATATATATTTTACAGTATATTACAATCTTACAGAAATTTTAGATGCATTGGATATTTACATAATTTGTCCATATTAACTTATTCATATTCCATTGAATATATTGAATATCATTTTATTTGCTCAAATTTAAAAAATAAAAATAAATTTGGGGGGGGGGGGTGTTATTTATATTCATTTATATTTATATATTTTTTCAAGATGTTTATTTTTCCACTTAAACACGTTTCTTTACTGGGGGAGTCGCCGAGTGGCCCCAGGCTGAAACTACAACGGGTTACTTCTGGTGACGTCGACGATGCGATTACGGGGACCGCGGTGTGACTTCACGGCAAGCGGGGTTCTCCCCTACACGTCACCTGCATGACACTATTGTCGTCTAACGTTACAATAAACAGACACATAAAATATAAATGAGCATTTTCGGGGACTTAAGAGAGTATATATACAAGTGAAACAGGGGTAATGTGTATGTTTTAAGGTGACGCTGTGGCGATACAGCAATAAAACAACTGGAATCAACAAAAATGATTAAACAAATATCTTTTTATCCACATCTTTTGTTTTGATTCCGAAGCAGCTGGAAGCTACGCGCAGGCATAGTAAATGTAAATCAAAACAAATATTGGCTTCAAGCAAAATATTTGAAAAGTATTTTATTAACAAATAATCAGAATAAACATATTTAAAAAAAAAAGAAAACACATAAACGCATGGAAAGTAATATAAAGGAATGAGAGTCAAACATTTTAAACAAAATGTGAATAATAATAATAATAATAATAATAACAGCAGCAGCTGGCCCCCTCCTCCTCCTCTTCATCCCTCCTGTCTGACCGGAGGAGGATGAGTCGGTAGGCGGCTAACAGCAACACGTCACCGGGCCGGGTTGTCCGTCCCATCTTCCGCTGAGCGCCTTCCCCGGAGCCGTTACCGTCTCGAACCGGCCCGGACTCCCGATGGCGGCGGGTCCGGCCGGGCTGGCCGGGTGAGCCGCGCGGGGAGATGCCGCAGCTGGCCGCCGTTAGCTCCGTCGCTGTTTACGTCCGTGGCTGTTATGTAACGGAGCGAGTAGCCGCTAACGTTAGCCCGCCGCCATGAACGACGCGCAGCAGGAAATGTCTCCGGACTTCGTGCTCATGCGGCTCGTGTCCGCGGCCGAGTACGACCGGCTGGACGAGCCCGATGACCGGCGGTCCGGGGTCGGCGGCTTTAGGCCCGTCAAAGCCGCGCTGGCTCATCGCGGCGGCGGCTTCGAGCTGGATCCCAGCGGCCCCTCTCCGGGCCTCGGCTCGGCATCCCCGCACTACAGCTCGCCGCTCCCCGGGAAAGGCGAGCTGGATGGCGGGCTGCTGCTGACGCAGGCCCCACCCGGCTCCGAGGCGCCGCTGTCGCCGCCGCCGCCGCCGGACGACTTCGCTGTGGCGGCGCAGCGGTTCGTGGACTTCCCGGTCCAGCGCGGGGCGGCGGGTCACGGTTCCCGGGCGCAGCTGATGGTCTTCCAGAACCTGCTGCGGTCCGGGGACCGGGTGCTGGAGTTCGGGCTGGAGCAGCCGCCCCCGGGCTTCCTGCAGGAGGACGCCGAGAGGCAGCAGCTGGACTCGGGCACGACAGCCGGACCTGGGCCCGGAGGAGGCCGGGAACAGACCTGCATCCCACCAGTGCAAGAGGACCTGCAGCCGCTGCAGTGGCACCCGGTGCTTCGGCTGGCCAAGCCCTCGGATGCTTCCCAGACCCCCCACCAGGGCGTCCAGAACCTCGAGGCTGAACCAGGGTCGGTGCTGTGCCACCGGCACCGCCTGCTAACCGACCAGCTGGCCAAGTGGCCCCCGGGCCTGCTGGACCAAGCTCTGCGCCTGGGCCTGCTGGAGCCCCGGAAGACCTGCTCTTCTGCCGGTGGAAGTGAAGACCCGGTACTGGCTCTGGCCCGGAGGCTGGGCCAGCTGGGTGAGGGAGGAGAGGGTGGAGGTGATGGAGAGGAGACCAGACTCCAACGCTGCTCCTGCCACAGTGTCCTGGTCCCGGGGACGGGGGGCATGGGGCCCGGAGAGGACCCCAGTGAGACCAGCGACGCCCTGCTGGTCCTGGAGGGTTTATGTTCCGAGGAGGTGGGCGGACTGAGTCAAGAGGGGGACGGCAAAGGAGAGGACATGGACGACACAGAGAAGGGCGGAGGCTACAGCGCCGGCGGCGGGGGTCCGATGTTCTCCAGCGGGACGCTGAGCGGTCTGATGCGGCAGGTCCACCGGCTGGCTGAGGAGGCCGGCGTCTGCACCGACCAGAGCTGCCGCCCCTCCCTCCCCGGGCTGCCCGTCCGCCTCAACAGCGGCGGCCCCCCCTCCTCCTCCACCTGCCCGTTCCTGCCCATCCATCCACAGTCCTCTCCCACCGACCCAGTCCCCGCCCCCCGGCCCTTGCACCAGCACCAGTCCCGCTCTCAGCCCCAGAGTCGCGCCTCCACACCTAAGCTCGGCGTGGCATCGGGGGGCCTGGGGCGGTCCGCCTCTCCTCTGGTGGTCCTGGAAGGAGAGAAGTTGACGCCACCATTGCGGGGCAAGTCTCGCAAAGGGGGGTCACTGAAGGTCCGGCTCAGCAAGCTGTTCCGGACCAAAAGCTCAAACAGCGGGACGGCCGGGCTGCTGGACAAGAGGCCGTCACTGGCCTCGTCCACCTCGTCCGGGGGCAGCCTGCTGGACGTGTGGGGGTCCACCTGCAGCAACACGGAACTGGACGGCAACAGGTAAGACAGGATCAGCCGAGCCTCTCCTGAAGTGTTGGTGATGCTTATCACCATGGCAACAGCTTGTGGATTGTTTCCTCCTCGGTTTCCTGCTGAAGGTACCGAACCTGTCAGAAGGTTAATATCTCACCCAACAGCTGCATCTTGGATGTTTTTCTCGTGTTCGATTGCTCAGGTTGTTTTAGAAAAGAGTCTGGGAAACCAGACGGACCTTCCTGGTCAGAGGAACAACAAAACTACATCTGTAATCGCACACACACCCGTTTCAGCCTTCAGAGGTCAATCGTTTTTAGGGACCGAGCAGAAAGGCCAAGACCTCCAAAGGAGGTCCAGGACCTTATTCCTATTGTATTTGTAATGTTTCCTAATCTTTTTTCTTTGATTTTTGACTCCTGTTGCAGCTTTGAGCCCAAATTTCACCCACCCATGGGCTGGTGAAATGGGTTCACCCAAATTTGGCACGCTCATCGAGACTGGCAAAATAATTAAGGAAATGTAAAAAATAGCCCCCAGAGTGCCTAAATGTGATCTCTAGCGCCACCTAAAAACACTAAAATGGCCACCACGGCCCGCAGGAATGTAGTAGAGCTCAAACCAAAACTCAATTATTCTTCTCGTCGAGACCTAAATATCACGTATTGACTGAGGAAGAGGAGGAGGAAAGACGGGAGAGGAGGAGGTGCAGGAGAGAGAGGAGGAGCAGCAGCAGCAGGATGAGGAGGAGGAGGATCAGGGAGAAGAGTAGGAGGAAGAGGAGAAGGAGATGAGAGGAAGAGGAGGTGGCGAAGCATGAGGAGATGCAAGTGTCCTTATATATTCTTTCCCCAAAAAACCCCAAACAAATGTCTGAAATGCTGAAAATACCTGACAATAGAAACCTCTCTGATAATGATATAATATATTTAAAGGTTTTAACCAAGACAATTTTCAATTATTCAATTACTCAACTATCAGTGAAAGTCGGAACACACTTTGCTTGTTTGGTTGAACAACGTAAAAATCCTTCTATGACATTCGGATTCAATAAAAAGTTGACCACAATCACACAAAGTTAAAAAGAAAATACTCTCCCTCAATATGTCCTACAAATTTAGAGCTGCACTAATATGAAAAATGTGGCCATTCCTGACAAACGATCTTCATATTGCTGGTATGGCAGATAACAAATGTTTGGGATATTATATGGGATTACATGTCTCAATTCCAGTGTACTCTTAGGACACTGGGGAAAAACGCTCCTTCTCAGGCAAGTAACGCAAAACTTGTCATGTGTCCAAACAAACTTTGCTGTGAAAGCGTGCGCACGCCACACTGGCAGATAATGAATATTTTATTTATTTTCTAATGACTCAATTTGTCTCATTCCGATGTGACGGCCAATATGTATCTCTAAGCAAAATTATGTCTTTTGAGCAATAACGCAGCCTAAACTCTACTTTCTGGACGTGTCATGTCACTGTGAAGCGTGTGAGTCAGATCTGTCCAGCTCTGTAAATGTAAAATATCCTCCATAAACTGTACTAGTCAGTGTGGAGCGCAGTGTTAATAAAGCCGTCACTGTCCATTTGTGCTTCATTTATGCAGGTAAATCAACATATGCGTTTCAAACGTCATGTGTCTCTCACGTTGTTAATTGATACATCCAGTAGAGGGCAGTGCAGTTCAGGTTGATGTAATGAAGAAGAAGAATGGTCCCACCAAATTCTTTTTAGAGCTTCTTTGTCCTGCTCAGCTGAGAGTTTTGTTTCCTCACACATTCAGTCTTTCACACAAAGGGATCCTTTTTTTGTTGTTGTCTTCCTGGCTCCGAGTTGCATGTGAGCCATATTGCTCAACTCTGCCCCCCACAGGTCATCAGTGGTATTATAGACGGATCCATCTGTCTCCTGTGTTTGTGTCTTTCAAGCGTTTCTGCCATTTCAGTGTAAACGGACTTCGTTTTTTTAAATGTTGCTGTGCAAACACAAAACCTTTCTGAAATGACAACGGAAAAAAATAATGCGTTTTCACATGAAATGTTGTGTAGGCGGGACCTGAATGAGGGTCCTTCATGTTTACAAAGGGCTGCTTCTCACAAACCGAATCCTCACCAGATATAATCTTCATTTGTACACAAGTAACATCAAGCCTAAATTAAAACTTCCACTTTTTTCTCCGACTGTCGTCATGGCGATCAGCATTCTCACTCCTCAGGAAAGAGAGGTGTTGCCATGGTGACAGCATCAGTCAGCAGAACTTCGCTGTGGTGACAAGTAGCTCGTGTCCGTGGCAACGGAGTTGGGACGTCTGATAGCAAAGTGACTGGGAGTGAAGAGATGATGTCAGTGTTTTGTCTCATCTGGTAACCATGGAAACCAAATGCACCAGGACACTGATATCATCACACAAGAGATGATGTGATAGTTGTGGTGATGATGATGATGAAAATGATGCTTCAGTGTTTCCGTCTCTCTCACTCTTCTTCATGTCTCCAGGCTGCAGGTGTCCAGACCTCACAGTGCCTTCTCGCCGGTGCCCATCACTCCCGCTTTCACTGGTCAGTAAACACGTGTGTGTAGCTCCACCCCTTTTTGTTTAACCCTGCATCCTCTTATGTTCTGCTTTTCATGCCACAACTCACCCCTTCTTAAGCTCCACCCCCCTGACACTAAATGGTGTAACCACCCCACAACATCCCGATCTCTGATCCCGCCCCTCTCCAGCCCCGCCCCTGCCCATCTCTAACCGCGCCCCTTGTCTCTAACACGTGTCTCTGTGGCTGCCTCCAGGTGAGACGGTGTCTCTGGTTGATGTGGACATTTCCTCTCGCAGGGGGGGGAGCTCGCTCCACCCCCCGACTCCTCCTCCTCCGCCCCGACGGAGTCTCAGTCTGCTCGGTACTTCCTCTTCTTCTCTCCCTCTTCTCCTTCTTCCTCTTTGTGTTTCACTTCTTCTTGGTGTGTTTGTGTCTTCAGTCTGAGGCCGACTGTCAGGTACGTCTCGTCACTCTGTGGGACTCAGGTGTGGCCTGATGACTGAAGGTTGTAACCAGGGCTCGTGGACCGATCAGCAGCCTGTATGAGTGTTGTTTTTTTTTGGTTTGTTTTTTTCCCACAGATGATTTCGGAGGTCCTCCTCAGCAGCTCGCCGCCTTCATGGAGTCCAACGTGGGCGCCTCCATGCAGTCTCTGCCCCCGCGACCCCTTGTCCTGCCCCCCTCCCTCAGCACCATCCAGCATAGCCTGAGCCTCAACGGTAACACACACACACACACACACACAATCAGAGTGTTTTCAGCAGTGTCTCTCAGTCCATGTAGTGGTTTTGCTTGATGTGCTAGTTCTGCTCTTGCCGCTGCATTTTGAATCAAATGAAGACTATTTAAGCAGCTATTCGACACCTTGACAATCTCAGTGTTACTCTGAGGCAACATGTTCCTGATTTTAAACACATTACAGATGAAAGAAAACAGTCTTGCAGACTTGCTTAATGTGGGAGTTGAAGGATAAGTCTTGGCTTTTACTGTGACATGTTGATCAGCATCATCTGGTTTGACAGATAAATACATTTGCGTATCGTCTGCATTATAATGGAAGTTAAAGTGTTTCCTGATAATATTCCCTACAGGAAGCATGTCGAATGTTCAAAGCATATGTCCTAACACAGAACCCGGTGGAGAGTCATTAACATGAACGAATTGGAATGTGTCTGATAAATATGATTGAAACCAGTGTAGTGCCGCAAATTTTAATCCTGATATGTTCCAGTCTCTGAAGTCGGGCGTTCCGGCTCTAACCCAACGCTCTTCTGTCCATCAGATGCCTTCCTGCGAGGTTTGCCCCGCCCCATCCCTCTTAGACCCGATGGGCGTCACCTGCCCCCTCGACTTGCCCCACGCTGCCCCCTCAGTCGACTGGACGCCGGCAGCTTCGCCACCAGCCTCCGCGAGCTGGAGAAGGTAGGCTGTGGCCACCAGCAGGGGGCATCTGTAGTCGTGTTAGCCGTGTGGGTGTAGGCTTCATGGACTGATGGAGCTAACCTGTGTGTGTGTGTGTGTGCAGTGCGGGTGGTACTGGGGTCCGATGAACTGGGAGGATGCTGAGATGAAGCTGAAGGGGAAACCAGACGGATCTTTCCTGGTCAGAGACTCTTCGGATCCTCGATACATCCTGAGTCTGAGCTTCAGGTCGCAGGGAGTCACACACCACACACGCATGGAGCACTACAGAGGTAGCACACACACTTACATACGCACAAACAAACACACACACACACACACACTTATTTTTCACGTGTGTGTACGTGTATTATTGTGTGTGTTTCAGGGACCTTCAGTCTCTGGTGTCACCCGAAGTTCGAGGACCGCTGCCACTCGGTGGTGGAGTTCATCGAGAGAGCCATCATGCACTCCAAGAATGGGAAGTTCCTCTACTTCCTGCGCTCGCGAGTCCCAGGTGAGCAGCCGGCAGCGTGCGGCGTCATTGTGATTATTTCAGAGACGGTGACCCTCCTCCACATACATGTGATGACCACATGTATGTAAAAACACAGGAGGTCACGCTCTATATAATCCCAGCAGTTTGAGTGCTTTCTGTCCTCCCTCGTGTCTCCAATGACGACTCAACTTGGTGCGTCCAGGTCTGCCGCCGACCCCGGTCCAGCTCCTGCACCCAGTCTCCAGGTTCAGCAGCGTGAAGTCTCTGCAGCACCTGTGTCGCTTCTGCATCCGGCAGCTCGTCCGGATCGACCACATCCAGGAGCTGCCGCTGCCCACGTACGTACCCCAACGCGCCACTCTCTTGTGCTTAGGCCACGCCTCCAGGACACACCGCCGTCAGGCGAGGGGTTAAATCTTGCCGATGCGTCAAAAGGAGAAGTGAAATTTAAACCGCGTGGAACAGAAACTCCAGCTGGAAGAATTCAAGACAGAAAGTTGAAGTGAGATTACTTAAAAATGTTTTTTAAGATAAAAAAAAACATGAATAAGGGGAGAAATGACAGCTGGCAGGAAAATATGTTGACATCATGAACTCAATCATAATTCTGGAATTTTCAATCTTCTGTTATCTATGTACTTTTGACCTATTTCCTACACAGACACACTGAAAAACACACAAAACTGACAAACTGGTGTGTGTGTGTCCGTCAGGCCTCTGATTGCCTACCTGAGGAAGTTTTACTATTACGACCCGGAGGAGGAGATCAGCCCCACACAGGAGCTCAAGAAGGTGAAGGGGGCGGAGCTACAGGTGGACCGAGGGGCGGAGCTGCAGGTGAACCAAGGGGCGGAGCCGCAGGTGGACCGAGGGGTGGAGCCAAGCGTCCAGGTGGGCGTGGAGTCCCAAACGTAGCAGTGGAGGTGAGACAGTCTGAAGTCTGGTTGTGGATTGCTGACAGTCTTGAGGGGTCCTCAGGGGCCACGGGGGGGGGGCATGTGAGGTCCTCAGGGGGCTCTTAGGAAGGCTTGGTGGGTCCTTAGGAGTCATAGGGGATCCTAGTTTTTAGTCACATGTTCAGACTCCAGTCTCTGCTGATTGAAGTTTTTCTCAATTGCTAAAACACAAAACCTGGTTCCTGTGGCACCAAAACCCAAACCTTTTCGTCATTCGTCAACAACACCATTCACCTGTTTCCACACATGTCTAGATATTCAAAAGTCTTTCTGCAAAACCTTTCACAAAGTGGCCAAATGCATCATTCATTGCACTTTGTGTTCATTCAGCCAACACATGCTCTCAATATAACTAATTGAAGTTATCATAACGTTGGACAGCGTGCAATCACACAAGTTCCTGGTCAGAGGGGAGGCGACATCACCATGTGTGCAGCCAATAGCAATCGTAGCATCCTCCACCACCATGCCATCCTGGGTCCATAAGACACTGCACTACTCCGTCAGTCTGTAGATCAGCGGCACAATCACATTCGCCGAGAGGAATTGGAACCAGTATAACCAGAGCAACCAGAGCAAGCCCAATATGTTGTCACTCAGGATAACGTGACCTGGTTCAGTGACCACCCCAGGTTCAGGTCCTTGTTCTGCCAGAATCTCCTCTTTTCTGAATCCATTAGAGGAATTGTTCTCAGCATGTGGGTCAACGACTCTACACACACAACACGATCTCCTGGAGGCAATGGCGAATGCCTGTGAGGATATTTCTCTGGAATCTATCCGGGGTAAATCTGAGGGTAAAAACTGACTGGGACCCAGAAGTTAGATGTTTGTGCTGTTGGGTGTGAGTTTTTAAAATTTGAAGATTTGAGAGAATGGTGACTTGTTCCAGGAATTGTGTCTAAGCAAGTGAGAAAAACAAAATTTTTGTGATGCAGTGAAAGAGATTTTAGTGTTTCATGCTAAGCTAACTTCATTTCCTCTGTTTTTTTTTTTTTTATCCTGCAGCTCTTTCTTTCTTTCTTTCTTTCTTTTTTTCTGTCTGTCTGTCTGTCTGTCTGTCTGTCTGTCTGTCTGTCTGTCTGTCTGTCTGTCTGTCTGTCTATCTCTTTTCTTGGACTCAATCAAACGTTGAAACTGGACTCTGCAGCCAATCAGCTCTCTCCGCTCACTTTGTATCCCGGCGGGTTTCAGATGGTCCGCCCTCCTCCGGGCTCTCCCATTGGCTCACGGGGTGCAGCCCCGGGTGGGGGCAGGGGATGTGGAGACTCCGCCCCCTCCCTTGATGTCATCGCTGAGTGGCTGAACGAAACGAGACGCCTCATGAGGAAATCCGTTACGGGCGAACAGGAAGTGGCGGCCGCCTCTGGGTATCCGGCCGACAAACAGTAAAACGCCGCCGTCATGGCGTCCGTGTGACACTCAGGAGAAAAGGGTGTAAACTTTTTCTGGAAGGAAATCATGTATCATGTTCTGAAATGACAAATTTAAAGTCCTGATTATTCAAGAGAGTTTCGATTTAAATTTTATTTTGGTGCTACAGAATTCAGATAATCTGAAATGTCGTCACTGATGGAGATCGGGCTCTCCATCCGGCCAATCAGCTGCTGACACCGGTTGCTATGGTGATCCCAGAGCGTGAGGCAGACGAACTAAGAACACAAAACAAGTTTCTTTGTTTTACATTTTGTGTCGCATCTGTTTCCACACCTGATTCAGACTCGGTCTCAAACTTGGTTTCAGACCTGTTCCCTTCACAATAAGAGTCTGCCTCCAAACACACATTTGGTCCAGAAAGGTCTGAAGCCTCGTGACCTCTTCACACTGGGAATCAAACAGAACCGAAAACAGTTTGAACAGTCTCATGATGCTTCTCTCATCTGTTGTATATTTTATGCACTTTATTTGATATTTTAACATACATCGTACGATAAATTCTAACAAATGTCATGACAGGTTACACCGACCGCAGATTATTTGTTAGTTCATGTTGTTTTGCTCTGACATTTTAATCACTATTGAGTTGGTTTTTTTTTTACATTGTATTTTTAAAAATTAATATATATTTTTCATTCCAAAGAAAGGTTTCCTGCATGCTTTTTGCTATTGTACCTCATGAGGATGTTAAAGGGTTAGAATCGACCTCCGCTGACGTTTGATTGACTAATGGGGTCTGAAGGTCTTGCCCATGGTCGGAACACCTCGTTCACACAACATTTCACGTGAAAATGCAGCAATGGCAGACACTGAAAAACGATGTAGTTTTCATGTTGGACCACTGGAGGGTGCTGTTTGTTTTTGTAATGAAACCACACACACTTGCAGCAGAGACTATAAACGTTAACAATGGGAGTATGCAGACATTCGTATGGACGGACGACTGACGCACACCGTTGTCGTGTAAGCAGACACTCAAAACGCAATGAAGGTTTTGCTTTTTTCACGTGAAATCGTTGCCGTGGAAACGGGCCCTAGAACTTGAGTTTCTGCAGGATGAAGAAAACTCAAAAGAGTTAATTTAAAGACTTTAAGGTGTATGGATCGGCTGAAGGGTTCCCGTACACCCGACCAATGAGAGTGCGGCGTGGTTTCAGGCATTTGAAGCACACGGAGGTTCGTCATTTGACTCTGAAGCAGCACAAACGGAGGAGTTTCCTCATCGTGGAGGCGACCGCCGCTCACCGCAGCATTACCAAAACGAAAAGAAAAAAAATACACAAACTGTTACTGTGACAACAACTGAACTGAGCCTCGGTGGTGTTGCACTGGACGAACACTGGAGCGGGGCCCCCTGGACGCCCCTCGGGGCCCCTTGATGATGTCACACAGTGGGCGAGGAAGCCTGTGGGCGTGTCGTCTTGATGGTTTCAGAGCGACGCCGCAGCTTCAGTCTGACTTCTGTGCTGTTAATAAAACAGTGTGGACTGAATCCGCCTCTGCTCTCTTCCTTCCACAAGCTGCCCCTCAGGGTGGGCAAGATGGAGTCCGGGAGGCTAAGTGGTGTCCCCTGGTGTCCACAGGCCATATTGTTCACCGTAACAGTTTTTTTTTCTAATTAATAATTTCTAACTAAATCTTGGATAATAATGTACAATAATGCATCATAATTGAGTGATATAAGTAGCTGAAAGTATACTAAAGTAATTTGCATTAAGCAGTCAAGTATAAAGCATTGTAAAGTAACAAAAGTGTCAAAGTAGTGAAGATTAAGATAATGTTCTGTAAATCAAAAAAAGTACAGCAAACGATGTAGAGCAACACCAAATTGTAATAAGCTCTGAAGTAAGAGAAAGTAATCTGATGTAACTTCAAGTCCTGTAAGGTAAAGTAACTGTGTGATGTAGTCAAGAAGTTACACAAGCTAATGTGAATTATCAAGTTATGTAACAGATGCATTCATTTCGTACCTCTTTATGGTGAATGACTTTTGTGTTTGCAAGACAATGATTGAACTCATACACACCAGTGATGCTCAAATTTTTTTTTCTTTTTAATGCTTTGAATATTTTTCCAGCTTGTAAATATGAAGACAGAAGCTCGAAGCGGAGAAAATTAAGAACAAGATGATTAATATGTCATTTTCACAGTCTACTCTCTGCATACTGAAGCTCAGCAGCTCGTGATGCGTTCACTGACATTTATATGAGATATTTGTGACAGAAATATTGATGAAAAGTTTCCCCAATATCAAATTTAGATTGTTTTAATTCCATTTCAAACAGATACTCTAAATACTCTACGACAACGTCATTCTTTCTATTTTAATGGGAAAACAAGCAATTTTATGCATGTGAACTTAATCAAACCTAATGAAGAAACATAATAGTTCCTTGTTTTTAAGTACTGGCTGTGCTGATGTCCATTGTAAGTCAAGTCGCTGTTGTCCACTGGGTGGCAGTGTGGTGCTTCGTCTTTCTGATCGGGGCAGTTTGGAGGGAAGACGCCTGTTTCTGATCACATCAGGACTAAAACTCTGGAAAAGTCTGCTAGCTGTTCACGCTGTTTATTGAACTGCTTCTCTGAGTGACTCGATACACCGCCTGCTGGTACAAAATGGCCCCTGCAGGACTGGACGGGCTGCTGAGAGGCATGTAGGAAAGGGACTGGATGAAAACAAATCAAAAGATTTTTTTCAGAGTCAAAAAAGCTGAAGCAAAGCAGGAGGAGAAAGTGGAGCTGGAGTTCCTGGATCAGAAGCCAGGATCTGCGAAACTCTCCCTTCCCATCGGTTCGGCCTCTCTCGCAAGCTCCTTCTGGTATTTGACGAGGTCCCCCTCACATTCCCTGCCATAGAACGACTTGCGACACTCGCACATGGCCAGGAAGATTTGGGGGATGGGAGTGCATTTGCCTCTTTGGCTCCCCCCACAGTTAACATTGGCACACGGATCCCTGCTCAGCAGCTCTTCATCACTTTTGATCATCACCACAAAGTTTCCCTTGTGGACGCCAGGGGACTTGTGACACGAGCCCCTGTAGATGAACGGCGTCTGTGGTGAGAAGCCTTCAGGGTTCGCCAAAGCATCTTCCGGCGAGCTGTCGCTGGCGTGAGCACTCCTGGTGTAGGCGTGCACAGCAGAGTAGGTCTTGGCCACTGGTAACGTCACACCGGAATGGATAGAGACCATCCTGTTGCAATTTTCCAGCACCTCTCTGACCTTGTAACAGATGGTTTTCGAGGGAATGCATCCACTGATGGCGTCACTGACGGCGGCCACCTTAGTGTGACTCCCCTTCACCTGTCGGGCAACGGCCACGCTGACCGCTGCTCTCCTCACCTCAGTGAATCCAGCCAGGACGTGTTTGTTCAGGGTCTCCACGATCCGATGTTTGGAGTTTTTGGTTATGAAGGCAACCACCATCCAATCGTACCTTCCGTACGTGTTCTCCAGGAATGTTCGGATGTCCTGGGCCAGCTTCGAGCGATCTTTCATGTTGTCGATCAGATTCTCCACGTCCTTCATGACGTATTTCATGCTGTCGATGATGCACTGCTTGTGGATCTGGAACATGACCTGGGCCGAGGTGTAGGCGATATTGCTCTCCTCGTCCACCCTGGCCTTTGATGCGATCCTCTTCACCTTGTAGTAGAACTGGTTCATCATGATGCCCTTGTAGATCAGCTTGTTGATAAAGTCTGTGTACTTGAACAAGTCCAACTCATGACATTTGATGTGTTTTTCCAGCAGGTCTCCCAGGTTGTAGGTGAAACTGACTCCTTTGACAGTCAGCAGTCTGTTCAGATCTTTGATGGCGCTCAAATATTTGGCATAGGTACTGAGGAAGTGATCCCGATGTCTATTCCTTTCGTTTTCCGTCCTTACCTGCATCATAGACTTCACCATTGTCTTGTAGTCTTCCCAGCCCAAGTTGATGTGTTTCTCGGGTTTGGAGTACACGCTGCTGGCCCAGGTGTCATATTTCTGCTCCTGGCGGTAGTTATCCAGCTTTGAATGCAGGCTTTCAAACTCATACGTTATGGCCTGTAGCAGTTGTTTATCATTGATCTTTTTGTCGAGCGCCGTCAGTGGAAGCATTGCTAAGTTAGCGGTGGCAGCGATCAGTGTCCCTTTAGGTTCAATCAACCCAAGAAAGGGAATGACGAAAGGCAGCGTTGAGACCATGCTACTCAGCAGGAACTTGCCCACGGCCTTTGCGCCCTCTTTGGGTTTGTTTATCTTCTGCCGAGACCATTCAGGCCCCAGATTGGAGGAGGAAGAAGGCTGGGAATTGGTACCAACAGAGAGCACCAGGGGGTACAGAAGCAGCAGCAGCAGCATCTTGCCGGACGACGCCATGACTAAAAAAAAAAAAAAAAAAAAAAAAGACAACCAGAGAAACACGTCAACAGGAATGATGAGGGACATGAGGAACAATGTAGAAACAATTGTGCAATCACATACCAATATCCCTACACACACACACACACACACACACACACACACACACACACACACACACACACACACACACACACACACACACACACACACACACATACACGTATCCAAAAATATATATACCATTTGATGATAATAAATAAATAAATTATAGCTTATGAAAATATAGTTATACAAAATATATAATTATATGTTTAAGTATACCCACACCACACACACACACACACACACACACACACACACACACACACACACACACACACACACACACACACACAAGCTGAAATACTGATCAACATCATTAAATAGGAGGGAACAAAATTAATTAGCTTATTAACGTGAACTACAAACTAAAACACACTGGTAGGAGGAGAGGTACTTTTATAAAAACAAAAACCAAAAAAAACTTGAGTAAAACTCTTCCTGAGGGCCTGAAATGTCTGGATGTTTCATATGTTACAAGTAATTTTTACGATCACAGTGAACAGATGAAGTCGTAAAAAATTGTGACACAATTTAATTTCTGCATTTACTCATAATTCAGATTCATAATTACCTACTGGCACAGGATAGTGCCTGTTTTACAAGTAAGATTTAAACCAATTTAATGCAGCGTCAGAGATTCACTCGGAGAGGCAAAGGCGTTATAATTGAAGTCCACTATTCTTATATAAGTTGTTGGATGAAATCCATGAAATTCAAAACATTTTTCTTTATGAATGTAATAATGAACTTGGAGCTTAGTTTTCTTTTTTGCCACCTGCTTACCCGAGGAACAATGTAAAAATACATTAAAATACATAAAAAGTAGAAACAACATAGAAACTAGAGTGACATTATAGGAACGATTGTATAAAAATGAGTAATAATGGTGAAACAACAGTAACATTGTAGAAAAACAGTGTATCGATGTAAAACAACATAAGAAACAATATAATACAACAATAACCAAGAGGAATAATCAACAGTTACAATGTAGAAACACGAGTAACAATGTAGAAAATCAGTGGACAAAAGAGAAATAGAATAATTTAGGAAGAAAATGACGAAGACTAACAATGAATAAAACAGAGGAACGTCACACGGACAAACAGAATCACGAGCAACATCGTAGGAACCAGACAAACAACAGTGACAAATGTTTGTACAATTAAAGAAAAGAAACAGAGGCACGATAAAGAAAGAGAAATAACAGTGCAGACACACAAGTAACAACGAAATAGCACACGAGCAATATAGAAACCAGAGTAAGGTTGCAGGAATTACTGTGAAGTAATGCAGAGACCTGGTGGAGGTGATGGAGTGTCTAAGTGGCGTGTCAGAATCAAGAGTGTATTATGGGTGAAGTCGGAAGACACGCCCACTCATGATGAAGGTGAAAGGTTTCCTAACAACCTGCCTCCTTCGTCTTCTTCTTCCCTCACAAGCCGAAAACATGAGACTCATGTCAACTCAGGATGAAACGTCAAACCTGGGTGACGCTGCATCAGATAAAGAGAAGCAGCATCATGTTGGAGGAGGAAACATGATGCTGCTGCACGCACGCACACACACGCACACGCACGCACACGCACGCACACACAACGCATTTGACTGATATTTTTTTTTGTCAACAGAAATAATGTACAATAAACAGTGTGTGGACATTCAGAAGAATCTCATTTTCCATCCTGTATGAGACTCAATATTCTGTTTATGAAGTGGAAAGGAAAAAGTAATAATTTGTTGTTATTTTTTTGGGGGGGGGTATTCTTTGACTATTCTAAATGCAGCCTCTGCACATATTCTCCGGTATTCTGCACTCCATCATATTTGTGATAATCTTCATGACTGCTGTCTGAAATGCATCATGTTGAATACATTTCAAATACAATTCTCATAGCCTCATAGTCTCATAGCCTTACCTCCACTTTTTATTTTCATTAAAATGAATAATTTTAGCAATTTTCACCATTTTCATTATTTGGCCTATACCTCCATTTTTTTTTTATTGAAATAAATATTTTCTTCAGACATGGCTTGAAAATGTCTTCTCAGGAATGCCTTTAGAAAGGCTCTTTGAATTCTTTAAAAAAAAAAAAAATTGGTCTCCCCTTCCTTTATACTTCAAGAAGGAATGGAAAAAAGTGAATTGTATCGGGCTCTCAGATAAAACAGAATGAGAGATCAAAGGAATTTATTCATTTCCATTTTTGGTGAATACACTCACTGAAAATTCGATTTGATTCGTCTTGAGTCTTAACATAAACACACCATTTAGAATAGAATAGAATAGAATAGAATGCCTTTTATTGTCACTTGTACTAGGTACAGTGAGATTAAAAACAACCCCAGTGACAGTGCAGCAGTTAAAAAGAGCAGAATATAGTGTGAGAAGGAGGGTGGGGGGTGTAGGGGGTAAGGTGCACAGTCCAGTCCTGTGAACAGTACACAGTGTATTTACAGGAAATAAATAAAAACTAGAAAAATTATATTGCACATTATGGGGTAATCTGTAAAGTCAGTGCATACGAGAGTTCACAGTGGTTATGGCTTTGGGGAAAAAACTGTTTTTGAATCTGTTTGTTTTTGATCTCTTGACCCTGTAGCGCCTTCCCGAGGCAGGTCAAACAGGTCCGAGCCAGGGTGGGAGCTGTCCTTGATGATGTTCGTAGCTCTGCTGAGGCAGCGGGAGGTGTACATGTCCATCAGGGAGGGGAGAGAGCAGCCGATGATCCTCTGTGCTGCCTTTACCACTCTCTGGAGCCTCTCCCTGTCTGCAACGGTGCAGCTGCCGTACCATACTGTAATAGAGTAAGTCAGCAGGCTCTCAATAGATGAGCGGTAGAAGGTCAGCAGCAGGTTGGAGTCCACGTTGTACTTCTGGAGAACTCTCAGGAAGTGCAGCCGCTGCTGAGCCTTCTTGGTGATTGCAGTGATGTTCTCTGTCCAGGAGATGTTGTTGGAGATGAGGACGCCAAGAAACCGGAAGGAGTGGACCCTGTCCTCTTGATGTAGAGGGGGGCTGTGTTTCCTGAAGTCGACGATGATCTCTTTAGTTTTCTTGGTGTTCAGAGCAAGGTTTACCACCTGTGTAAATGAAAAGGCTTGAAACTGGAATTTTCTTTTTTGGTATTGTTCTGATTATTGACTGAATCATTTATTTATTCTTTATTTTATTATTAATTATGTTTTTTAGTTTTTTTATGTTTTTAGTAAATTTAACTTTTAATTATATTATTATTTTTTTATTATTAGTGTTTTTTTTTTCGTCATGTGATGCTCTGTATGTGTTCACTTTGTGGTGTTGTATTATGAAATAAAAATTATTCGAGAAAAAAAAAAAAAAGTAGCGAGGTTTGTTCTTTCCTTGCGTGCTTCACATCTATTGGGATCTATATGGTGCGTGTGTGCGTGTGTGCATGTGTGCGTGTGTGCGTGTGTGTTGAAGGATGTGAGTGCAGTGTTCTTGCTGCAAGCTCTTGTTGCTGCAACTCTTCATCAGATTTGGTTCATAAAAAGAGAAGCAGCAGAGATCCTATCACCTTCACATGACACTGCTGTTTCCACACACCCGTCGTAACTGTGTGTGTGTGTGTGTGTGTGTGTGTGTGTGTGTGTGTGTGTGTGTGTGTGTGTGTGTGTGTGTGTATTTCTGTACATATCTATTTTTGTGTGGGACCTGAACCCCCAGTGCAGTACACAATGTTAACATGGGACTGCCATTAAATTCAGAATAAAAGACGATTAACATCATTGCAGAATTTTTTTATTTTTCTGAGGTAGAAAGAAAAACAAGGCCGATGTAAACAAAAAGACCAGAGTTCACCAGCAGACACAGCAACAGTGTTTGAACTAAATGTCCTCTTTTAACTAGAATAAAGTGCGTCCGCAGTTCAGACACAGTTCTGCACATGAAAAGTGGATGCAGAGATGGATTGTGGGTAAGGCCCCGGATGTGCAGGGCTCAGTTGGGTCTGACATCGGCGTAGTTCTTGACGACTCCCGAGAAGCGGACGATGTGGATCTCAGGTTGCCGCGACTTGAAGTCCTGCCACAGGAACTCCGGCGAGAGAACCTTACTGGGTTTGTTGCTCCACATGTACCTGAAGGCAGGAAACAGGAAGCTGTCAACGCCCCGCTCGCTGCTCGAAGGCCTCGGAGGCTCCAGCCCCAGCTGAGGAAACCATCTCGTGAGATCGCTCACACCAGTAAAACGAAGCCGAAGGTTCCACTGAGCCCTACACTGCCTTACCTCTTTTGTTACTCAAACATAACATTTCCACAACTTGGAGGTTTTACCATGGCCTCACCTCAAACTTTTAAATTGAAATACATAATTTTGGGGGGATTTTCACCATTTGGAGGTTGGACCATGATTTTATTCCAAACAATAAAAATAAAAAAGTGAAAATTAGAAAAAATTAATATTTCAATTAAAAAAATAGCTGTAAGGCCTCAAAATAGTGAAGTTTTGTTTATTGAGTTTATTTTTCATAGACCATGTACAAAAACATTAATCTTAAAGAAAAGATGCTTCATACCAGATTTGAGCTAGTACGGAAGAGTTTTAGGGCCAAGTCGAGATTTTTTTTTTCACGGTGGAAAAGAAAGTCGGTCCATCCACATGCCAGCCTGTGTGACTGTTTCCTCAAAATGCAAATCAGGCGGTTTAATGAAGTGATGAAAAGATGCTTCAGGACAGAATCTCGCTCATAAACACGGTGCAGTTATCATCAGTATCAGGACCAGAAGAGACAGAGCAGCCTGCAGTGTTGTTCCGTCGCGGAAGTTCGTCGAGTACAAAGGACAAAGGCGCGGATCCCGGGGTGCTAATTTAAATGTTCTTATTAATCAAGGAAATCCTGTGTAAAATCACACGTCCATAAGCAGTAAGCAACCCGATATAGTCAGAATTAAGTGATTTAATGTGAATTCACATCTACGGGCAAATGATGAGGGATGGACAGACGTCTCTCCGTGAAAAAAAGAAATCTCGACTTTGATTTTCGACTTTTTCTGGGGCCACAAAGGTTGTTTTTTTTTTAGCCTCTGAATTTTTTTTTTTCTTCTGTGGCCCTAAAACTCTTCCGTAGAGCTAGTTTCCATCTGCAGGCACACAACATAATAATACGTATTTACCAATAGAACATAGTTTAATTTATAACATAGCACTAACCATTAAAATGTAACACCTGCTTTTTTGTGTTTATATATGTGTGTGTGTGTATATATATATATATATATATATATATATATACACATATATATATATATATCACAATATGTATATGTGATAATATATTAGATAACATTCTTACTGTTATATTTACATATATAATACTAACTATTCTTAATACTCAAATATAATTATTCAATATTGGAGAAGGGGTAGGATTTGTTTACTTCTTCCTACCCCTTTTCAGGCATGTTAATCAGATATACGAGTGTGTGCGTGTGTGTGTGTGTGTGTGTATATAGGGATATTGGTATGTGATTGCACAAAATGTCTGAACGTCAACATGCCTGAAATGAACGAATAAAAACATTAATTAGATAAAAAATAATAATTAAATAAATAAAAAATCCCCACAGATATAAAAAATATTATGGAACACATTATACAGAAAACGCAACGAGCAGGATCTCATTAAAATATACATTATAAAATATAACCGACAGAAAAATCTGTAACATTATTATTAACTACTATTACTATTAACTATTAAAAGTCAACATCCGAATTCCTAAAATTCATACAAAATACCTAAATACATTATACAACAATACAATGGACAATAAAAATAGACTAATGCCGACACAGCTATTTTTCCCTCATGTGATTTTGTTTCGGTTTTGAGAAAAGTGTTCCAGTCTACAGACAATTTCAGATTGTCCAGAAGATGATTCCAGAGTTTGATGGCTTTAAATATTGTAAAAATAATTCATTTCAATTAAAAAACAAAACAAAACAAAAAAAATAGAGGTAAAACCTCCAAATAGTGAAAATTGCAAAAATAATCAATTACAATCCCTGGGGGTATATGGGGGGTATATACCCCTATATACCACTAGAGGGAGCTCACGTTTGAGTGTCGTGGCCCTCAGCAGCGTCTCTGAAGCCTCCTATTAAAATATCCACCACAAAGGTTTCGGAGGTTCGGTTCATACCTGTTTAGGTGACTCTCCTCCTGCCACGCAGCTTCGATGCCCTCTTTGGCGTCGGCCTCGAAGTTCTCGTGGCAGCATTTGGTGAGCAGGTGAACCTCGTGCACGTCGCCTCCGAAGGCGCCGCCACAGTAGTAGAAGTCCCCGAATCCGGGGGCTATGTACGCGCTAGAGGCGGGCCGGCGCTCGTACGGGAACTGGCTGCGCTCGTCTTTGTAGTAACCTGCACACAGATGCGAGTCGTATCATGAGTACCGGCCGTCCCCTTCAGTTCGGGGCGGATTGTGCGGACGGAGTCACCCGGATGGATGACGGCGACCAGGCTGCCCAGAGACTCCGCCCCCCAGCGACCGTGAAACTTTGAGTCGACGTCCAGACAGAAGATGAAGTCTGTTTGGTTGAAGAGCGTCTCCTCGATCAGAACCTGAATCAGCTTCATCCGGCGAGCCGAGACCTCCTGCCAACGCTTTGCACTGGGTATCGGACGTACCGTCATCTGCAGGGGTGGGGGTGGGGTGGGGCGGGGTGGGGGTCAAATATCGAACATCCGCTTATGGACCTTCTGGGACAGACAGACTTTGAGGACTAGAATGAAGTGGGGCACAGCTCACCTGTCGGCCGGCCGCCATTTTGACCTTCGGCAACTCTGTTGGGCGATCGGTGAACACGTAGACGTGTACATTATAGCCAACAAAGAAATGCTGCTCGGCTGTCTCCAGGAAGTCTTTCAGGAACCTGATGTACCTGCCGGGGTCAAAGGTCGATCAGAGACAGCATAGCAGCTGTGAGCGAGAACTTAGGCTCCATTTAAAAAATCTTTTAAGGAAAATGCTAAACTTTGGTCACGTTTTAGGGCTGACAACGGGGCTCGGGCTCCGTCTTTGTGTCGATAGCGGAAATGATGTGACTGGTCATGCGCTCCACGGCAGTTGTCAATAGTTCTTCTGCACATGCTCGGTAGATAGACAATCAGAACATTGTTTTCTTCCAGAGTGTCATGACTCCCAGTCCATATTCTCCTGCGACTGGGTACTTTTATTTCGACAGTCACCGTAATAACAATCCAACTAGGTCGTCTGTCCACTAGAATGTCCGTGTTCTCCCGTTGTTTATGTTTATAATGTATGGCTCTCTACTGCATGTGTGTGTGGTTTCATTACAAAAACAAACAACAGCACCGCCCAACATGCTAACTACATAATTTTCCGTGTTTCAGCCATTTCCATGTTTAACAGGCATCATTTTATAAAACGCTGTTGTGTAAATGTGAAACCTTTCTGAAACGCAAACACAAAAGGGATGCTTTTTGAAACGTCGCCATGTAAACGAGGTCCTACTTTCCCACGGCGAACACGGTGGCGGTGATGCTAATGTTTTTCCGTTTGTAGACGCTGTCGAGCAGCTCCGGCTCAAAGGTTCCCTCCCAGACCACCGGAGCCAACCACGGCGTCACTGTCACAACGTCAGTACGGCTGTCAAAACAACAACAAAAACAAGGATGTTAACACGGAAAGAAAATTGTACTTAAGAAAAATATCAATAAAAAAACACCTTGAGAGGTTCACCAGGGCAATGAATTCAAAAAAGATTGTTCGCCGTAACGTTTGTTAAAAAGATAAAAATAAATAACAATTACAACAATTAATCAACGAGCTTAACAGTAACCTGTTTATTCACAGAGAAATGGCAAAAACAGAAAAATAAAATTCTCGTGAAGAATATAATCGTCAACTTCCGACATAAACAGGAGCACTCACCCAGACATGATGCTCGGCTGTTTGTACCGGAGCCTGAAACACAAAAACATTGTGACGGGTGTGTTGGTGTGGAACCGGCAGACACTGTTTAACATGTCTGTCTGTCTATAGGATTTCTTTATGTATCTATGGCTTTGGAGTTGTCCTGGGTTAGGGTCTGTACTGGTTCTAAATCGGTATTTAAACTGATTCTCGGCTTGTTTTTCGACTGGTTTGTATTTGCATGTTGAAAAAAGAATCCGGGGTTAATGGAGCGCTCGGTCCTTGGCTCTTCATTGGCTTGTTGACAGGTTTATGGTCGGGTGTGTCTCTGCATGCTCTCTGGAATCTTCCAGAAATGACGGGTTTGTTTTTCTTCATGTCATGTTGAAAAAAAGAATCCAGAGTTCCTGGATTCATAGGTCCTTGACAAAACTCCAAGGGAAAGAATAAATCTGTGAGATTAAAACGTGGCAGTCAGGTTATTTGTTGCATTTTGGAATAGATCTTGGCTGGTCGTTGCTTGTAATCAACACATTCAGTGGAATCTGATCGAAAGCGGTTTAGTTCCGAACCTTAAATCCTAATGATATGTTTCAGTCTCTGTAGTAGGATGTCGTGATCAATGGTATAAAATGCAGTACAGACAACTTCCCAGCAGTCGACGAACCCAAACCAGGTCGTGTTCCACACCAACAAGCGTGGACGTGTAAAGAAAATACAGGGGTGTGTAAACTACTTCATGGGAGACTGGTTGTGTTTTGGAATGGTTCGTTGTGGGATTTTATAGCAGCTTGTGGTGGTTAATAGTTGTTTATTCTTGTATGGCTCTTGGTTGACTTTTCAAGGTTTCCTTGTTGGATTTCCGAACCATTTTCCGATTGTATGTGGCTTATTTCTGAACTGGATGTTGCACTGGTTTTTGATTGCCACTCAGACTATTTTCTTCACAAGTTCACGAGTTGGAACAGAGAACTAAATGGGTGACGGCTGAGTCTTGTGATTCTGGAACTGACTTTTTTCATGAATGCGTGGTAAAGTCACTCACTGCATGGGTGTCCGCAGAGAGATTCCGTTGCTTATTGTGATGACGTCAGCAAACCTGCAGAGAGCCGACAACAACACAACACTACAATGAGAGAGATTACAGTCTGAAACCGGACAGATTATGAGGATTTGGTTTGTGTGTCAGACATACCCGCCTGTGAGAGTTTGTTCAGCACTAAACAAACCAAATCTGTAACACCGTACAAGATCAGAATCATACAAAGTTGAAAAACAACCAATATATAAAAATAACTAGAAAAATGCAGAGGAATTGTTGTGTGCCAACCTCTCGCTGCCGACTATATTAGCATGTAGCAAGCACTAGCTAGTGATGCTAATTCAAGTTAGGATGCTAACAGGTGAGCGCACTAGCTTGTGATGTTAACTAGTTGTGCTAAAGCACCTTAGCATGCTAATAAACTAGTGTGTTTGCTTGCAATGCTAACTCATCTTCGCATGCTAACAGGCTAGTGCGCTATACTAGCTCACAATGCTAACTAGCAATTCTAAATGGAGTTAGCTTGCTGATTGTCTGCACGTTTTGATGTGCTTTTCCTCTAATCATTAGTAGAGACACTTCGAAAACCTTTCTGGATGTTTCGTTTAAAAGAGAAAATAGAAAATGTGTGTTTACCTGTTCGACTGACAGATGTAGCTGAACAACACTCTGTGGAGTCAGACACCACCATTAATTATGAAACGCTCTGCAAACAAACTAGTAAACGATAAACAAACCGCTGCACTGACTTGCCACGGGCTGTATACTGATAGATTATTGACAGATTAACAATTTGCAACAAGTTACTGGCGGGTTACTCACCGATAACATACTGATCACTGACTAGTCAGTGGCTTCTACTGGTGGGTCACTGGCTGTATTCTGACTGGTTGCTGGTTGCTGTATTCTGAAATCTGTAGCCAATCAGTAACTAATCGGCAGGCAGCCAGTGACTCATCAGTGACGTGTCATCAGTCAGTAACCTGTCATCAATAACCAGAGACGAGTTGAAAATAGGTTACTGGTGAGCTCCTAAAATCTCGTTACTGTCCGTTTAGTGATTGGTGAGTGGCATGTTCATGAACTGGTGACCAGTGTTGCCACAGTTACCTTGAAAAAGTAATCTGATTATGGATTACTAGTTACTACATTAAAAAGTAACTGTTAATTTACTTGTTTTTAGAAATGACAGAGCTAGATTACAAGTAACTATATATGTTAACACGACAACGTTTCACGTGACAACACCTAATCCGCCTAATCCACCTAAACAATGAATTCGAGTGTATCCGCAAAAGTTTCTTCACTTTTGGGGGGTCCGTTTACACAACACCAGTTTGCGGATGCACTGTATCCACAAAGTTTTTAATCCGGCTCCCACAGTGGAAAGATTCTTTCACGGCGCAAATCCCTCCTGCGGAGACTGCCTAGAGGCTACAGAGCCTGTTACTGCGCATGCACATCTCTCCCCCTCCCTCCTGCTCATTCAGTTGTAAACAAACATGGCGGCTGCGTAGTGGTACGACTCGCGGTCCATATTCTAGTTTTATCGTCCAGATCAGTGGTTTAATAGTTGAGATTCACCCCTGATAGCATCCGATGTGTCATCAGTCCATGCGGATGTCGGGGGCTCTCCATTTTATTCATGTTTATAGTGTATTGTTCGCTGCACATATGTCTGTGTAGTTTCATAACAAAATCAAGCAACAGCGCCCTCCAGTGGCCCGGCAGACTAACTACATCGTTGTCTCTGTGTCCGCTGTTGCATTATAAACGCACTCCTTTTATTTAGCGGGTTAGGTGTTGTCATGTGAAACGTTGTCGTGTAAACAGGCCCTTAGTTGTAGTCTGTTGTTGCACTGTTTATCTATTTATTTATTTGCACTACCTGCTCTATGCAACATTTTAATTGACCCCCTTGGGGACAAAATGAGGGGGGAGGGGGCTTTACTCAGGAAAATTTAAAAAAAATCGCTTAAATTTAAAAAATCTGTCCAGCGGGACCCAACAATAGTAACGCACAGTGACTTGGAGAAGTAACTTTAATCTGATTACTGGTTTGGAAATAGTAACGTGTTAGATTAGTTACAAGAGTACCGCGTTACTAATTAACGGCATCACTGCTGGTGACATACCAGTTGCTGAAAGGTGACCAACTGGTTCAAAACTAGTGTCACTAAATGATCACCTTCAACTCTACATATTGTTTTCTTTTCTTTCTTTTGTTTTTTTAAACCTTGCAACATAGGAATCATGTCATGGCTCTGTTAAAATAAAAGATATGGAATGTTAAGCTGAAGGTGTGGACAAGAGCATTTGCTTTTTAAAAACAACAGAACAGTTATTGTGTGTAAAACCAGGCGGTAGCAGTTCAGTCTTTGCGGGTCATTCCTCTGAGATTATATAAACCTACAGCTGGATCTTTGAGTGAGACCAGACCTGTTGACCCTGCTCACTCATAGACTATCAAACAATCTGATTATCTTCTATTATATATTCTATTTATTAGAAAAGCACTATTTATCTTATTTATGCATACTACTATTTTTAGTAAAGCTAACAGCACCATTAAGCTTCAAATCATCATGTTTTAGCTTTGCATGTGGCGTCCCTCACAGGTTAGTGTTGGGGCCAAAACTCTTTATCCTATACATCAATGTCGTAGAGCAGAAGGACCCAAAAGCAGACATACAAAGTTCCATAAAGTTTATTATCAGAAATATCCAGGGAGTAAAAATTCAAAAGAAAGCAGAGATACAAAAACCCTAATCTAGAGTCCAGGAAAGGAGACATGACGAACTGACGCTGACCACAAAGAGAGGGAAGGAGGGGAGACACAGGTGTCACACATAAGCTCTGACAAGGAGGTGAAGACAGCAGGATAATTGGAAGCATGAGGTGAGACACACAGGAACAGACAAAGACTTATCTCTTTCAGATTGAGTGATTACAGAGAGAGAAACTCACCCGACAAGCAGCAGCAGGAACAGGAGCGCACTCGCTGTTTTCACTGTGGGCAGCATTATCTCACAGACCTGGACCTGGACCAGGACCAGGACTTTACCACACAGCACCTGGTCCTGTTACAGAACGACAATCCGCTTCAGGTCCAGGAACTCCATTGGGGCTGGGCCTGAGATAAAGTGATTTGATCTCCCAACATACCAAGTTCTCTTCCTCTACCTCCCCCTCCTCCTGAACCAGACTCTGTGTGACACATTGCTCCTCCTCCTGAACTTCACGCTAAATAATCCACTGCTCCGTCCTCCCTCTCTAGATATTACAGTACACGGTTCTTCCTCCTTCACAGACTGGTTGAAGAGGAGGAGCAGTTAAGGAAGAGGAGCTGGGTTTTGTCCCAAAAACTTAGAACACATCTTCCTCCTCCTCCTCCTCTCGAACCAGACTGTAACACATCAGCCACAGCTCCGGCGTCCCGGCACATCGGCCCATTCCAGCGTCGGGGAACCGGTCGGGGGGGGGGCACGCGGCAGTTCACACAATGGAACACCAGCCGGCAACGCGACATCTTCCTCCTCCTCCTCCTCCTCTCGAACCAGACTGTAACACATCTTGCTCCTCCTCCTGAACTCCACTCCATGTAATCCACCGCTTGAAGGAGGGCTTCTTATTCCTCCATTTATTGCAATGTAAATGATATTCTCCCAACAATATTAATAACGTTAGATAATGCAGGGTCTGGATGCTTATTGTAGTGCAATATGTCAGAGAGGTCTAAATTGTTTACATCATTAATCATGAGAGAAATCCAGTCTTTAATATCACCCCAAAATGTTTTTGATAGAAGACAAGAGAAAAATATATGTTCTAAAGGTTAACTTTATTCATCACAAAATATACAGGGATTAACTTCAAAGCCAAATCTATTATTTAAGAGTTCACCAACTGGATAAATCTTTTAAATCATTTTAAAATGTGTTACCTTTAACTTTGGAGGAACTGACCATTTAACAAAACACTTTTGTGCTTTTTCCAACTTTTAAAGAGTTTGTAGGTCAGTCAAATGTCTATAAATTTGTCTGTCGCAGTTGCAACAGTCAAATGTCTATAGATTTGTCTGTCGCAGTTGCAACAGTCAAATGTCTATAAATTTGTCTCGCAGTTGCAACAGTCAAATGTCTATAAATTTGTCTGTCGTAGTTGCAACAGTCAAATGTCTATAAATGTGTCTGTCGTAGTTGCAACAGTCAAATGTCTATAAATTTGTCTGTCGTAGTTGCAATACATTTTTATTTTCAGCACTTCTCTAATAAACCTATTGTTACATCCATTTGCCTTTAAATAACTTCCTTCAATAGTTCTGGAAACACAATCGCCGCTGGTTGCGACGGCTGCAACTTCCCCACGGAGGCAGAGATCACGGACGCGATGCCAAGACAGACACTGGGGCTTGGGGCTCGAACCAGCTCCGGCTCCTGGTGCACTGACCCATTCTAGCGTCGGGGAACCAGAGGTCCGGGGCGGCACTCGGCAGTTCACACAATGGAACACCGGCCAGCAACGCGAACTCGGTAGCGCATCAATTACGGCCGAAGCATCTGCTCCAGAGTCCCGGTCTCCGTCCCTGCCTCGCATCTGCTCTTTCGGGACCAACATGAAAGTTGCGCAGCAAAAAATGAAACAAAAAAACCAAACAGTGCAACTCTGAATATGTTAACAACAGAGAATTCATACAGCCGACATATTCAATTATTGAATATTGAAGCAAGCAAGAAAGTGATTACCACATTGTGGTACAAAGTGGAGCCGCCGACCCGGGAGCGGTGGTTACGTGTTGTTGAGGAAATATTTGTAATGGAGAGACTCACGCACAAACTAAGATTACAGGAGTCTCAATTTGAAGAAAAGTGGGAAAAATGGACTGACTTGGGGAGGACAGAAGAGGACACCGCCACCACCGGACAATAGAGACTTTGGTTGATGAAAGATGGATAGATTTTGTATATTTGTTTTGCCCTGACACTGTAACTGTGAAAACAGAAAAAATTTCAATAAAAATTAAGTTAAAAAAAAAACAAACAAAGAAACAAAAAAACCAAACAGTGCAACTCTGAATATGTTAACAACAGAGAATTCATACAGCCGACATATTCAAATATTGAGGGCGATCTAAGCTCCTCCGGGCCCAGGCCTGAGAGGCTCGCCCTCCCCAGCCCAGAGCCGCTCCCCCGGCTCCCCCAGGTCCCCCACTCCGTGCTGCCCTCCCAGCCCCTCCCGAAGCTCCGCCCCTGCGCTGGTCTCAGGTTAAGAGAGCAGTCTCCTCCACTTGGTGGAGTCCCCTGGTAGTGCAGCTTACAGGAGGGTTTCAGAGGGGGGCCCCCTGGTGGGGGGTCACGTGACCAATGTCATTTCTTTCTATGTAGCCATTAATCATTTTGTTGAGCTTTTTAGGAGGGGGAGTGGTCTGTACAGACTCCAACTTTGGAATCAACCATGTCTGTGTCCTTCACAACAGTACAAATGCTGTGCTGCTTCAGGAAATGGCGTCACGATCAATGTTTCTCTGAACCGTCTTCAAGGTGATAGTTGTTAATGTTGATTCAGAAGAGTCCTCGGAGTCATCCATCTCTGGTTGCCAAGGGTTGCCAAACTTGACTAAACTGAGCTTACCTTCTGTGGTGAATACAGTCACAATTGGCTCGAATTTTGTCACTCAAGTACCATGGCAGAATGACACTACACACAAAACCTTCTTCACTCCATCCATCCATCCAGTGTCCACCGCTTAGCTGGGGCCGGGTCATGGAGGCAGCAGTCTAAGCAGGGATGCCCAGACTGCCCTCACCCCAAACACTTCCTCCAGCTCTTCAGGTGGGACCCCAAGGCGTTCCCTGGCCAGACGAGAGACATAGTCCCTCCACGCCAGTGCATGCTGAAGGTCCTGGTTTGCTGAAGCCAACAGGACCACATCATCTGCGAAAAGCAGAGACGAGATCCTGTGGTCCCCAAACTGGACCCCCTCCGGTCCCTGACTGTGCCAACACATTCTGTCCAGAAAATTTATGAACAGAACCGGTGACAAAGGACAGCCCTACCGGAGGCCAACGTGCACTGGGAACAGGTCCGACTTACTGCCGGCAATGGGAACCAAACTCCTGCTCGAGGGTTCATGGGAGTTCGCCCAACCAGTCCACATGTGTTTTGTGGACTGGTTGGGCGAACTCCCATGAACCCTCGAGCACACGGTGGAGAGTATAGAGCTGGTCCAGAGAAGAATAAGTCTTGAGAAGTTCTCCCACCCATGATCCTTCCAAGATAACGGGCAGGTTGTTCTCCACAGTTCACTAGTCTCCTCCCATTCATCCAATGTCATGATATTTGTCTCTAACCTTTGAAACCTAACCTACTGAGAATTTTGAAGATTCCCTTCACTTTGGGTTTTTTCTGAGAGTCTTTCAGGCAGGATGCAACAAGCGTTGCAACACTGCCTTTCCGCAGAGTCATAGCGCAAAGAACTTTATCCACACCACCTAGCTCATCAGCGAGGACCTTGAAAATGCACTTTTCGACTTTCTTCAGAGTTTTGAAGGAGATCTGAAGTCTGTCCTCCTCCACCTCTGACCATACCTCTTCAAACAGCCAGTCAGTTATGGTGTCCTGGAGTCTGACAGTGCCTGCCGATTGTAAGCCCGCCTTCTTGAATGTCCGCCTGACCAGAGCGTGAACTAGTAAAAACACTGGTCCCTTCACCATTACAACTGCTGCATCTGTGTCATCTGCAGGTTCGACATCCGTCTCCACCTCTGCACCTTGCGCATGAACAATATCCAGTAACGGTTTGTCCTGCAAAGCCAGCAACACTCGCTGTGTGTGGAGAGAGTTCTGCACAGTGAACCACCACTTCATTAATCCCTGGAAGTGTCGAATGAATTTCTGGACATCGGTGCTGACTTTTGACAGACGTAGAGCCTCTGTTTCTCTGGTCGTCGTCCTCCTGACTAATTTTGGGAGAATCTCCCCCGCCCTATCACCAGACACACTATCCAACAGGAGCTCTCTCAGTCCTGGAATAAACTCCATGGGTAGGCCACGTGACATGCCACTGAGCCTTTGGAAATCACAGACCTCATTCCCAGCGATCTGTGGACTCTGTGCCTCGAGGAGAGAGTCCACACGATCAATGACCTCCTCCATCGGCATACCACGTCTCTTATCGCTGCAGTGTTGAGCCTTGAGCTTGGCTACAATGCGAAGGATTGATATCTTGGCAAACTGTCTGGCAAAAAAAGCCCTGATCTTATTTCTAACCCCTTTCAAGGAGACTGTGGAAATTTGTGCAGCCGCTGCACTCGATTCACAGATCTTCAGTTGTTCCTCGAGGTCGTTCACGATGTCACAGATCGCTGTCTCGGTCTCTTCTCCAAGATTGTTTGCGATCAGCTGGCTGTGTTCTTCTTCAATGTCTTCTATGAAGGGCTCAACAAATTCATTTATCGCATTTGTCATGACATCGTGGACAATATCAGACGTGTCCAAGGCAATCTGCTCAGGCACCTCCACTGAGGTGACTTCTGGAGTGTCCGTTATTGACGCTGACTCCGAAAACTCCACTTTGTCATCTGGCCCTGGATGGTGTTCAATCCACACCACAGGAGGCACTGGACTCTCTGTGATGACACATTTGTCCCCCACCTGAATGATACTGATCTCCTGTACAGGTGTCACAGTGTCTGATCTCCGCCCCCACCACTTGCATGTGCCCACTGGCAGACATTGTATCTTTGCCATAATGTTTTTTAGCGCTTCAGATGCCGCATTAATCATTTTGTTAAGCTTTTTAGGAGGGGCAGTGTTCTGAACAGACTCCACCTGAGCAGAGACTTCAACATTGACCATGTCTGTGACTACATCACCAATTAACTTGGTCAGGTGGTCCGAACTTTCACTGCAAACATCCTCCTGAATGTCAATCACTTCTGCAATACTTTTGGTGACTGTGTCCTTCACAACAGTAGAAATGCTGTTCTGCTTCAGCAAATCGTCGCCATTTCTAATTGCCGTCAACATCAAATTAGATACTTCTGAAATCACCCCCAGAAGCAGTTCTGCTAAATTTGTTGTGGTAGCAAAGTCTAGACTGCCTGACTTGAGCGATTCCCACCGCTCAACTGTCATCTTTTCAAAAAATGACTCGATTAATGGCTTAACAGCAGCCACGATGTCGTTCCTCTGAACCCTCTTCATTGTGATCGTCGGTGCTTTAAAACAAACTGTTGAGATGTTTTCAATGCTTGAGCCGCTAATCTCTTGGTTTGGGTTCTTCTTCTTGTTCTTTCTCTTGTTCTTCTACCTCTGCTTCTACGTGTTTTTCTACTTCTTCTTTTTCTACTTCTTCTTTTTCTACTTCTTTTTCTCCTTTTGGTCCTATCGCTTTTCGCTCATCGGGTGGACAACTGCAAAGTGGCGTTATCTCGATATAGCTGGTTCTGTTCAACGATAACTTCCTTTCAACATCGTTGTGACATCACAGATCAAAGACCTTTGATGTTCTTACCAAGATCAAAGCAGGAAACTTGATAGCCAAAAAACAGTGATGTCATCAGAACGCATGTTAATTTACTGTTGCAAGGCAACCAGAACTACCTCTCCTGAAAGTAAAATAGTTTTGGTAGATATTGTTAGATTTAATTCTTGTGCCTGCCTCAGTGGCAAGGTGCAAAGATTATTATCCTAGGCAGCCTTTCATTTGAATTATTTTTCTATTTTTAATAATTTTTTTATTCTCAATGTCCCATACAAAGCGGATACAAACAGGCACCTCATGGAGATGAAAGGCGATCAGAAGAAATAGTATCTGTTGCCAGCTTTTTGTAGTGCAATATGTCAGAGAGGTCTAAATTGTTTACATCATTAATCTTGAGAGAAATCCAGTCTTTAATATCACCCCAAAATGTTTTTGATGGAGGACAAGAGAAAAATAAATGTTCTTATGGTTAACTTTATTCATCACAAAATGAACAGGGATTAACTTCAAAGCCAAATCTATTATTTAAGAGTTCACCAACTGGATAAATCTTGTAAATAATTTTAATATGTGTTACCTTTCACTTTGGAGGAACTGACCATTTAACAAAACACTTTTGTGCTTTTTCCAACTTTTAGAGTTTGTAGGTCAGTCAAATGTCTATAAATTTGTCTGTCTTAGTTACAGTAAATTTTTGTTTTCAACACTTCTCTAATAAACCTGTTGTTACATCCATTTGCCTTTAAATAACTTCCTTCAATAGTTCTGGTAATATTGGAAACACCAGTGCCGCTGGTTGTGACGGCTGCATTTTGCGCACGGAGGCAGAGATTGCAAAAGCGATGCCAGGACAGACACCAGGGCTTGGGGCTCGGACCAGCTCCGGCGTCCCGGCACATCGGCCCATTCCGGCGTCGGGGAACCGGTCGGGGGGGGGGGCACGCGGCAGTTCACACAATGGAACACCAGCCGGCAACGCGACATCTTCCTCCTCCTCCTCCTCCTCCTCCTCCTCCTCTCGAACCAGACTGTAACACATCTTGCTCCTCCTCCTGAACTCCAATCCATGTAATCCAGCGCTCCTCTTACTCCTCCCTCTCTTGATATTACAATACACAGTTCTTCCCCCTTCACAGACTGTTTTAAGAGGAGGAGCAGTTAAGGAGGAGGAGCTGGGTGTTGTCCCAAAGAAATCTATAACACAACTTCCTCATCCTGCTCCTCCTCATCGCCTGGGCCCCCGTCAGTTTTCCTACCATCCTCGACTCAGGGTGGAGGACCGTCCTCTCCACCACGAACTCCAGCTGCTGCCGTGGGAGCTGTCGTCTGCTGACTTTCTCTGACTCTGCGGTATCTGGATGCATCAGCGGGGCGATGAGACCGAGTTTAGGGTGACGGTGGAGAACTTAGTGACTCGGTGTGAGAACAACCGTCTGCAGCTCATCGTGACAGAGGAGCTGGTGGAGGACCTGAGAGAGGGAACTATTTACTCTTCCCTGCTAATAGTGTTTTCATGTAAATATTAGTATTCCTTCTCCTCTGAATGAATCACACTCAGTATAGCACCCTGCTCTCTCTTCTCCTCCTCCTGATCAATCAATCAACATTTATTCATATAGTCCTTTACAACACACAAAGTGACCAAAGTGCTTCACAGTAAAAAAAAAGAAAAAGAAAAAACACAGTAAAATTGAGAAAGAAAAGAATTAAAAGAGAACAAGAGTAAAAATGTATACTATATCAATAAGAGTAAAATCAAGTCGAATCAAAATAAAAAAAGATAAAATGTCACCATATTACTGTGTATTAAAAGCCAGTCTGAATAAATAAGTTTTGAGCCTGGATTTAAAATTGAGGTGCATATTTCAGGGGGCAGTTTATTCCAGAGTCTGGGCGCAGCAACTGAGAAAGCCAGAAGGAACAGAATCTTTATAAAACTCCGGTCCCGCTCCTCTTGCTCCTCCTATTGTTGTAAAAACTTCTCCTTGATCAGAGTCTGCACCTCCTCCATAACCTTTTTTGTCCGGCCAGATGTGTTTTGACAGAAATAGAGAATGTTTTAAGCTCCACAGACTTCTAATCAGCCATCTCCTATATGTGTTCGGCTCTGAAATGTCACGAGGTTGCAAAACCAGAAGGTTGCACTGGTTTTATTATGGCTTTTATGGCTTTGTTCTTTCTCAGTTGTGTTGCAAAATAAAAAGACAGAATTTTAGAGATATAGAAAAATAGTTTGATCAAGAGCTACTTTCATTCCATTAATGTAAAAGAGATTCCCACCTTTTCTGTTGTTGTTTGGACAATAAACATCTTGAGCTGAAGCTTTTTTATTGAACAGGAACACTTACAAACTCTAGTGGTGGCACATCAATCACAAAGAGAACATAGAACAAACAAAAAGAACAGAAATACAAAGGGGGAGACGCAATCAAATGTGCGTAAACAGACTAATATAGGTTAACAATCACAAACGTTAATATGGGCTTTTTATATTGAAATTAAATCAAAAGAGAAAGAGACATACAGTATCTTTGTCTATAGTTTTGGAAACAGTACTTGACATTTTTTTAAGAGGCGAAAAATAGAATATAAACTCATTTTTAAAACAGTTGAAGGAGGGCTTCTTATTCCTCCATTTATTGCAATGTAAATGATATTTTCCCAACAATATTAATAACGTTAGATAATGCAGGGTCTGGATGCTTATTGTAGTGCAATATGTCAGAGAGGTCTAAATTGTTTACATCATTAATCATGAGAGAAATCCAGTCTTTAATATCATCCCAAAATGTTTTTGATAGAAGACAAGAGAAAAATATATGTTCTAAAGGTTAACTTTATTCATCACAAAATATACAGGGATTAACTTCAAAGCCAAATCTATTATTTAAGAGTTCACCAACTGGATAAATCTTTTAAATCATTTTAAAATGTGTTACCTTTAACTTTGGAGGAACTGACCATTTAACAAAACACTTTTGTGCTTTTTCCAACTTTTAAAGAGTTTGTAGGTCAGTCAAATGTCTATAAATTTGTCTGTCGCAGTTGCAACAGTCAAATGTCTATAGATTTGTCTGTCGCAGTTGCAACAGTCAAATGTCTATAAATTAGTCTGTCGCAGTTGCAACAGTCAAATGTCTATAAATGTGTCTGTCGTAGTTGCAACAGTCAAATGTCTATAAATTTGTCTGTCGTAGTTGCAATACATTTTTATTTTCAGCACTTCTCTAATAAACCTATTGTTACATCCATTTGCCTTTAAATAACTTCCTTCAATAGTTCTGGAAACACAATCGCCGCTGGTTGTGACGGCTGCAACTTCCCCACGGAGGCAGAGATCACGGACGCGATGCCAAGACAGACACTGGGGCTTGGGGCTCGAACCAGCTCCGGCTCCTGGTGCACTGACCCATTCTAGCGTCGGGGAACCAGAGGTCCGGGGCGGCACTCGGCAGTTCACACAATGGAACACCGGCCAGCAACGCGAACTCGGTAGCGCATCAATTACGGCCGAAGCATCTGCTCCAGAGTCCCGGTCTCCGTCCCTGCCTCGCATCTGCTCTTTCGGGACCAACATGAAAGTTGCGCAGCAAAAAATGAAACAAAAAAACCAAACAGTGCAACTCTGAATATGTTAACAACAGAGAATTCATACAGCCGACATATTCAAATATTGAATATTGAAGCAAGCAAGAAAGTGATTACCACATTGTGGTACAAAGTGGAGCCGCCGACCCGGGAGCGGTGGTTACGTGTTGTTGAGGAAATATTTGTAATGGAGAGACTCACGCACAAACTAAGATTACAGGAGTCTCAATTTGAAGAAAAGTGGGAAAAATGGACTGACTTGGGGAGGACAGAAGAGGACACCGCCACCACCGGACAATAGAGACTTTGGTTGATGAAAGATGGATAGATTTTGTATATTTGTTTTGCCCTGACACTGTAACTGTGAAAACAGAAAAAATTTCAATAAAAATTAAGTTAAAAAAAAAAACAAACAAAGAAACAAAAAAACCAAACAGTGCAACTCTGAATATGTTAACAACAGAGAATTCATACAGCCGACATATTCAAATATTGAGGGCGATCTAAGCTCCTCCGGGCCCAGGCCTGAGAGGCTCGCCCTCCCCAGCCCAGAGCCGCTCCCCCGGCTCCCCCAGGTCCCCCACTCCGTGCTGCCCTCCCAGCCCCTCCCGAAGCTCCGCCCCTGCGCTGGTCTCAGGTTAAGAGAGCAGTCTCCTCCACTTGGTGGAGTCCCCTGGTAGTGCAGCTTACAGGAGGGTTTCAGAGGGGGGCCCCCTGGTGGGGGGTCACGTGACCAATGTCATTTCTTTCTATGTAGCCATTAATCATTTTGTTGAGCTTTTTAGGAGGGGGAGTGGTCTGTACAGACTCCAACTTTGGAATCAACCATGTCTGTGTCCTTCACAACAGTACAAATGCTGTGCTGCTTCAGGAAATGGCGTCACGATCAATGTTTCTCTGAACCGTCTTCAAGGTGATAGTTGTTAATGTTGATTCAGAAGAGTCCTCGGAGTCATCCATCTCTGGTTGCCAAGGGTTGCCAAACTTGACTAAACTGAGCTTACCTTCTGTGGTGAATACAGTCACAATTGGCTCGAATTTTGTCACTCAAGTACCATGGCAGAATGACACTACACACAAAACCTTCTTCACTCCATCCATCCATCCAGTGTCCACCGCTTAGCTGGGGCCGGGTCATGGAGGCAGCAGTCTAAGCAGGGATGCCCAGACTGCCCTCACCCCAAACACTTCCTCCAGCTCTTCAGGTGGGACCCCAAGGCGTTCCCTGGCCAGACGAGAGACATAGTCCCTCCACGCCAGTGCATGCTGAAGGTCCTGGTTTGCTGAAGCCAACAGGACCACATCATCTGCGAAAAGCAGAGACGAGATCCTGTGGTCCCCAAACTGGACCCCCTCCGGTCCCTGACTGTGCCAACACATTCTGTCCAGAAAATTTATGAACAGAACCGGTGACAAAGGACAGCCCTACCGGAGGCCAACGTGCACTGGGAACAGGTCCGACTTACTGCCGGCAATGGGAACCAAACTCCTGCTCGAGGGTTCATGGGAGTTCGCCCAACCAGTCCACATGTGTTTTGTGGACTGGTTGGGCGAACTCCCATGAACCCTCGAGCACACGGTGGAGAGTATAGAGCTGGTCCAGAGAAGAATAAGTCTTGAGAAGTTCTCCCACCCATGATCCTTCCAAGATAACGGGCAGGTTGTTCTCCACAGTTCACTAGTCTCCTCCCATTCATCCAATGTCATGATATTTGTCTCTAACCTTTGAAACCTAACCTACTGAGAATTTTGAAGATTCCCTTCACTTTGGGTTTTTTCTGAGAGTCTTTCAGGCAGGATGCAACAAGCGTTGCAACACTGCCTTTCCGCAGAGTCATAGCGCAAAGAACTTTATCCACACCACCTAGCTCATCAGCGAGGACCTTGAAAATGCACTTTTCGACTTTCTTCAGAGTTTTGAAGGAGATCTGAAGTCTGTCCTCCTCCACCTCTGACCATACCTCTTCAAACAGCCAGTCAGTTATGGTGTCCTGGAGTCTGACAGTGCCTGCCGATTGTAAGCCCGCCTTCTTGAATGTCCGCCTGACCAGAGCGTGAACTAGTAAAAACACTGGTCCCTTCACCATTACAACTGCTGCATCTGTGTCATCTGCAGGTTCGACATCCGTCTCCACCTCTGCACCTTGCGCATGAACAATATCCAGTAACGGTTTGTCCTGCAAAGCCAGCAACACTCGCTGTGTGTGGAGAGAGTTCTGCACAGTGAACCACCACTTCATTAATCCCTGGAAGTGTCGAATGAATTTCTGGACATCGGTGCTGACTTTTGACAGACGTAGAGCCTCTGTTTCTCTGGTCGTCGTCCTCCTGACTAATTTTGGGAGAATCTCCCCCGCCCTATCACCAGACACACTATCCAACAGGAGCTCTCTCAGTCCTGGAATAAACTCCATGGGTAGGCCACGTGACATGCCACTGAGCCTTTGGAAATCACAGACCTCATTCCCAGCGATCTGTGGACTCTGTGCCTCGAGGAGAGAGTCCACACGATCAATGACCTCCTCCATCGGCATACCACGTCTCTTATCGCTGCAGTGTTGAGCCTTGAGCTTGGCTACAATGCGAAGGATTGATATCTTGGCAAACTGTCTGGCAAAAAAAGCCCTGATCTTATTTCTAACCCCTTTCAAGGAGACTGTGGAAATTTGTGCAGCCGCTGCACTCGATTCACAGATCTTCAGTTGTTCCTCGAGGTCGTTCACGATGTCACAGATCGCTGTCTCGGTCTCTTCTCCAAGATTGTTTGCGATCAGCTGGCTGTGTTCTTCTTCAATGTCTTCTATGAAGGGCTCAACAAATTCATTTATCGCATTTGTCATGACATCGTGGACAATATCAGACGTGTCCAAGGCAATCTGCTCAGGCACCTCCACTGAGGTGACTTCTGGAGTGTCCGTTATTGACGCTGACTCCGAAAACTCCACTTTGTCATCTGGCCCTGGATGGTGTTCAATCCACACCACAGGAGGCACTGGACTCTCTGTGATGACACATTTGTCCCCCACCTGAATGATACTGATCTCCTGTACAGGTGTCACAGTGTCTGATCTCCGCCCCCACCACTTGCATGTGCCCACTGGCAGACATTGTATCTTTGCCATAATGTTTTTTAGCGCTTCAGATGCCGCATTAATCATTTTGTTAAGCTTTTTAGGAGGGGCAGTGTTCTGAACAGACTCCACCTGAGCAGAGACTTCAACATTGACCATGTCTGTGACTACATCACCAATTAACTTGGTCAGGTGGTCCGAACTTTCACTGCAAACATCCTCCTGAATGTCAATCACTTCTGCAATACTTTTGGTGACTGTGTCCTTCACAACAGTAGAAATGCTGTTCTGCTTCAGCAAATCGTCGCCATTTCTAATTGCCGTCAACATCAAATTAGATACTTCTGAAATCACCCCCAGAAGCAGTTCTGCTAAATTTGTTGTGGTAGCAAAGTCTAGACTGCCTGACTTGAGCGATTCCCACCGCTCAACTGTCATCTTTTCAAAAAATGACTCGATTAATGGCTTAACAGCAGCCACGATGTCGTTCCTCTGAACCCTCTTCATTGTGATCGTCGGTGCTTTAAAACAAACTGTTGAGATGTTTTCAATGCTTGAGCCGCTAATCTCTTGGTTTGGGTTCTTCTTCTTGTTCTTTCTCTTGTTCTTCTACCTCTGCTTCTACGTGTTTTTCTACTTCTTCTTTTTCTACTTCTTCTTTTTCTACTTCTTTTTCTCCTTTTGGTCCTATCGCTTTTCGCTCATCGGGTGGACAACTGCAAAGTGGCGTTATCTCGATATAGCTGGTTCTGTTCAACGATAACTTCCTTTCAACATCGTTGTGACATCACAGATCAAAGACCTTTGATGTTCTTACCAAGATCAAAGCAGGAAACTTGATAGCCAAAAAACAGTGATGTCATCAGAACGCATGTTAATTTACTGTTGCAAGGCAACCAGAACTACCTCTCCTGAAAGTAAAATAGTTTTGGTAGATATTGTTAGATTTAATTCTTGTGCCTGCCTCAGTGGCAAGGTGCAAAGATTATTATCCTAGGCAGCCTTTCATTTGAATTATTTTTCTATTTTTAATAATTTTTTTATTCTCAATGTCCCATACAAAGCGGATACAAACAGGCACCTCATGGAGATGAAAGGCGATCAGAAGAAATAGTATCTGTTGCCAGCTTTTTGTAGTGCAATATGTCAGAGAGGTCTAAATTGTTTACATCATTAATCTTGAGAGAAATCCAGTCTTTAATATCACCCCAAAATGTTTTTGATGGAGGACAAGAGAAAAATAAATGTTCTTATGGTTAACTTTATTCATCACAAAATGAACAGGGATTAACTTCAAAGCCAAATCTATTATTTAAGAGTTCACCAACTGGATAAATCTTGTAAATAATTTTAATATGTGTTACCTTTCACTTTGGAGGAACTGACCATTTAACAAAACACTTTTGTGCTTTTTCCAACTTTTAGAGTTTGTAGGTCAGTCAAATGTCTATAAATTTGTCTGTCTTAGTTACAGTAAATTTTTGTTTTCAACACTTCTCTAATAAACCTGTTGTTACATCCATTTGCCTTTAAATAACTTCCTTCAATAGTTCTGGTAATATTGGAAACACCAGTGCCGCTGGTTGTGACGGCTGCATTTTGCGCACGGAGGCAGAGATTGCAAAAGCGATGCCAGGACAGACACCAGGGCTTGGGGCTCGGACCAGCTCCGGCGTCCCGGCACATCGGCCCATTCCGGCGTCGGGGAACCGGTCGGGGGGGGGGGCACGCGGCAGTTCACACAATGGAACACCAGCCGGCAACGCGACATCTTCCTCCTCCTCCTCCTCCTCCTCCTCCTCCTCTCGAACCAGACTGTAACACATCTTGCTCCTCCTCCTGAACTCCAATCCATGTAATCCAGCGCTCCTCTTACTCCTCCCTCTCTTGATATTACAATACACAGTTCTTCCCCCTTCACAGACTGTTTTAAGAGGAGGAGCAGTTAAGGAGGAGGAGCTGGGTGTTGTCCCAAAGAAATCTATAACACAACTTCCTCATCCTGCTCCTCCTCATCGCCTGGGCCCCCGTCAGTTTTCCTACCATCCTCGACTCAGGGTGGAGGACCGTCCTCTCCACCACGAACTCCAGCTGCTGCCGTGGGAGCTGTCGTCTGCTGACTTTCTCTGACTCTGCGGTATCTGGATGCATCAGCGGGGCGATGAGACCGAGTTTAGGGTGACGGTGGAGAACTTAGTGACTCGGTGTGAGAACAACCGTCTGCAGCTCATCGTGACAGAGGAGCTGGTGGAGGACCTGAGAGAGGGAACTATTTACTCTTCCCTGCTAATAGTGTTTTCATGTAAATATTAGTATTCCTTCTCCTCTGAATGAATCACACTCAGTATAGCACCCTGCTCTCTCTTCTCCTCCTCCTGATCAATCAATCAACATTTATTCATATAGTCCTTTACAACACACAAAGTGACCAAAGTGCTTCACAGTAAAAAAAAAGAAAAAGAAAAAACACAGTAAAATTGAGAAAGAAAAGAATTAAAAGAGAACAAGAGTAAAAATGTATACTATATCAATAAGAGTAAAATCAAGTCGAATCAAAATAAAAAAAGATAAAATGTCACCATATTACTGTGTATTAAAAGCCAGTCTGAATAAATAAGTTTTGAGCCTGGATTTAAAATTGAGGTGCATATTTCAGGGGGCAGTTTATTCCAGAGTCTGGGCGCAGCAACTGAGAAAGCCAGAAGGAACAGAATCTTTATAAAACTCCGGTCCCGCTCCTCTTGCTCCTCCTATTGTTGTAAAAACTTCTCCTTGATCAGAGTCTGCACCTCCTCCATAACCTTTTTTGTCCGGCCAGATGTGTTTTGACAGAAATAGAGAATGTTTTAAGCTCCACAGACTTCTAATCAGCCATCTCCTATATGTGTTCGGCTCTGAAATGTCACGAGGTTGCAAAACCAGAAGGTTGCACTGGTTTTATTATGGCTTTTATGGCTTTGTTCTTTCTCAGTTGTGTTGCAAAATAAAAAGACAGAATTTTAGAGATATAGAAAAATAGTTTGATCAAGAGCTACTTTCATTCCATTAATGTAAAAGAGATTCCCACCTTTTCTGTTGTTGTTTGGACAATAAACATCTTGAGCTGAAGCTTTTTTATTGAACAGGAACACTTACAAACTCTAGTGGTGGCACATCAATCACAAAGAGAACATAGAACAAACAAAAAGAACAGAAATACAAAGGGGGAGACGCAATCAAATGTGCGTAAACAGACTAATATAGGTTAACAATCACAAACGTTAATATGGGCTTTTTATATTGAAATTAAATCAAAAGAGAAAGAGACATACAGTATCTTTGTCTATAGTTTTGGAAACAGTACTTGACATTTTTTTAAGAGGCGAAAAATAGAATATAAACTCATTTTTAAAACAGTTGAAGGAGGGCTTCTTATTCCTCCATTTATTGCAATGTAAATGATATTTTCCCAACAATATTAATAACGTTAGATAATGCAGGGTCTGGATGCTTATTGTAGTGCAATATGTCAGAGAGGTCTAAATTGTTTACATCATTAATCATGAGAGAAATCCAGTCTTTAATATCATCCCAAAATGTTTTTGATAGAAGACAAGAGAAAAATATATGTTCTAAAGGTTAACTTTATTCATCACAAAATATACAGGGATTAACTTCAAAGCCAAATCTATTATTTAAGAGTTCACCAACTGGATAAATCTTTTAAATCATTTTAAAATGTGTTACCTTTAACTTTGGAGGAACTGACCATTTAACAAAACACTTTTGTGCTTTTTCCAACTTTTAAAGAGTTTGTAGGTCAGTCAAATGTCTATAAATTTGTCTGTCGCAGTTGCAACAGTCAAATGTCTATAGATTTGTCTGTCGCAGTTGCAACAGTCAAATGTCTATAAATTAGTCTGTCGCAGTTGCAACAGTCAAATGTCTATAAATGTGTCTGTCGTAGTTGCAACAGTCAAATGTCTATAAATTTGTCTGTCGTAGTTGCAATACATTTTTATTTTCAGCACTTCTCTAATAAACCTATTGTTACATCCATTTGCCTTTAAATAACTTCCTTCAATAGTTCTGGAAACACAATCGCCGCTGGTTGTGACGGCTGCAACTTCCCCACGGAGGCAGAGATCACGGACGCGATGCCAAGACAGACACTGGGGCTTGGGGCTCGAACCAGCTCCGGCTCCTGGTGCACTGACCCATTCTAGCGTCGGGGAACCAGAGGTCCGGGGCGGCACTCGGCAGTTCACACAATGGAACACCGGCCAGCAACGCGAACTCGGTAGCGCATCAATTACGGCCGAAGCATCTGCTCCAGAGTCCCGGTCTCCGTCCCTGCCTCGCATCTGCTCTTTCGGGACCAACATGAAAGTTGCGCAGCAAAAAATGAAACAAAAAAACCAAACAGTGCAACTCTGAATATGTTAACAACAGAGAATTCATACAGCCGACATATTCAAATATTGAATATTGAAGCAAGCAAGAAAGTGATTACCACATTGTGGTACAAAGTGGAGCCGCCGACCCGGGAGCGGTGGTTACGTGTTGTTGAGGAAATATTTGTAATGGAGAGACTCACGCACAAACTAAGATTACAGGAGTCTCAATTTGAAGAAAAGTGGGAAAAATGGACTGACTTGGGGAGGACAGAAGAGGACACCGCCACCACCGGACAATAGAGACTTTGGTTGATGAAAGATGGATAGATTTTGTATATTTGTTTTGCCCTGACACTGTAACTGTGAAAACAGAAAAAATTTCAATAAAAATTAAGTTAAAAAAAAAAACAAACAAAGAAACAAAAAAACCAAACAGTGCAACTCTGAATATGTTAACAACAGAGAATTCATACAGCCGACATATTCAAATATTGAGGGCGATCTAAGCTCCTCCGGGCCCAGGCCTGAGAGGCTCGCCCTCCCCAGCCCAGAGCCGCTCCCCCGGCTCCCCCAGGTCCCCCACTCCGTGCTGCCCTCCCAGCCCCTCCCGAAGCTCCGCCCCTGCGCTGGTCTCAGGTTAAGAGAGCAGTCTCCTCCACTTGGTGGAGTCCCCTGGTAGTGCAGCTTACAGGAGGGTTTCAGAGGGGGGCCCCCTGGTGGGGGGTCACGTGACCAATGTCATTTCTTTCTATGTAGCCATTAATCATTTTGTTGAGCTTTTTAGGAGGGGGAGTGGTCTGTACAGACTCCAACTTTGGAATCAACCATGTCTGTGTCCTTCACAACAGTACAAATGCTGTGCTGCTTCAGGAAATGGCGTCACGATCAATGTTTCTCTGAACCGTCTTCAAGGTGATAGTTGTTAATGTTGATTCAGAAGAGTCCTCGGAGTCATCCATCTCTGGTTGCCAAGGGTTGCCAAACTTGACTAAACTGAGCTTACCTTCTGTGGTGAATACAGTCACAATTGGCTCGAATTTTGTCACTCAAGTACCATGGCAGAATGACACTACACACAAAACCTTCTTCACTCCATCCATCCATCCAGTGTCCACCGCTTAGCTGGGGCCGGGTCATGGAGGCAGCAGTCTAAGCAGGGATGCCCAGACTGCCCTCACCCCAAACACTTCCTCCAGCTCTTCAGGTGGGACCCCAAGGCGTTCCCTGGCCAGACGAGAGACATAGTCCCTCCACGCCAGTGCATGCTGAAGGTCCTGGTTTGCTGAAGCCAACAGGACCACATCATCTGCGAAAAGCAGAGACGAGATCCTGTGGTCCCCAAACTGGACCCCCTCCGGTCCCTGACTGTGCCAACACATTCTGTCCAGAAAATTTATGAACAGAACCGGTGACAAAGGACAGCCCTACCGGAGGCCAACGTGCACTGGGAACAGGTCCGACTTACTGCCGGCAATGGGAACCAAACTCCTGCTCGAGGGTTCATGGGAGTTCGCCCAACCAGTCCACATGTGTTTTGTGGACTGGTTGGGCGAACTCCCATGAACCCTCGAGCACACGGTGGAGAGTATAGAGCTGGTCCAGAGAAGAATAAGTCTTGAGAAGTTCTCCCACCCATGATCCTTCCAAGATAACGGGCAGGTTGTTCTCCACAGTTCACTAGTCTCCTCCCATTCATCCAATGTCATGATATTTGTCTCTAACCTTTGAAACCTAACCTACTGAGAATTTTGAAGATTCCCTTCACTTTGGGTTTTTTCTGAGAGTCTTTCAGGCAGGATGCAACAAGCGTTGCAACACTGCCTTTCCGCAGAGTCATAGCGCAAAGAACTTTATCCACACCACCTAGCTCATCAGCGAGGACCTTGAAAATGCACTTTTCGACTTTCTTCAGAGTTTTGAAGGAGATCTGAAGTCTGTCCTCCTCCACCTCTGACCATACCTCTTCAAACAGCCAGTCAGTTATGGTGTCCTGGAGTCTGACAGTGCCTGCCGATTGTAAGCCCGCCTTCTTGAATGTCCGCCTGACCAGAGCGTGAACTAGTAAAAACACTGGTCCCTTCACCATTACAACTGCTGCATCTGTGTCATCTGCAGGTTCGACATCCGTCTCCACCTCTGCACCTTGCGCATGAACAATATCCAGTAACGGTTTGTCCTGCAAAGCCAGCAACACTCGCTGTGTGTGGAGAGAGTTCTGCACAGTGAACCACCACTTCATTAATCCCTGGAAGTGTCGAATGAATTTCTGGACATCGGTGCTGACTTTTGACAGACGTAGAGCCTCTGTTTCTCTGGTCGTCGTCCTCCTGACTAATTTTGGGAGAATCTCCCCCGCCCTATCACCAGACACACTATCCAACAGGAGCTCTCTCAGTCCTGGAATAAACTCCATGGGTAGGCCACGTGACATGCCACTGAGCCTTTGGAAATCACAGACCTCATTCCCAGCGATCTGTGGACTCTGTGCCTCGAGGAGAGAGTCCACACGATCAATGACCTCCTCCATCGGCATACCACGTCTCTTATCGCTGCAGTGTTGAGCCTTGAGCTTGGCTACAATGCGAAGGATTGATATCTTGGCAAACTGTCTGGCAAAAAAAGCCCTGATCTTATTTCTAACCCCTTTCAAGGAGACTGTGGAAATTTGTGCAGCCGCTGCACTCGATTCACAGATCTTCAGTTGTTCCTCGAGGTCGTTCACGATGTCACAGATCGCTGTCTCGGTCTCTTCTCCAAGATTGTTTGCGATCAGCTGGCTGTGTTCTTCTTCAATGTCTTCTATGAAGGGCTCAACAAATTCATTTATCGCATTTGTCATGACATCGTGGACAATATCAGACGTGTCCAAGGCAATCTGCTCAGGCACCTCCACTGAGGTGACTTCTGGAGTGTCCGTTATTGACGCTGACTCCAAAAACTCCACTTTGTCATCTGGCCCTGGATGGTGTTCAATCCACACCACAGGAGGCACTGGACTCTCTGTGATGACACATTTGTCCCCCACCTGAATGATACTGATCTCCTGTACAGGTGTCACAGTGTCTGATCTCCGCCCCCACCACTTGCATGTGCCCACTGGCAGACATTGTATCTTTGCCATAATGTTTTTTAGCGCTTCAGATGCCGCATTAATCATTTTGTTAAGCTTTTTAGGAGGGGCAGTGTTCTGAACAGACTCCACCTGAGCAGAGACTTCAACATTGACCATGTCTGTGACTACATCACCAATTAACTTGGTCAGGTGGTCCGAACTTTCACTGCAAACATCCTCCTGAATGTCAATCACTTCTGCAATACTTTTGGTGACTGTGTCCTTCACAACAGTAGAAATGCTGTTCTGCTTCAGCAAATCGTCGCCATTTCTAATTGCCGTCAACATCAAATTAGATACTTCTGAAATCACCCCCAGAAGCAGTTCTGCTAAATTTGTTGTGGTAGCAAAGTCTAGACTGCCTGACTTGAGCGATTCCCACCGCTCAACTGTCATCTTTTCAAAAAATGACTCGATTAATGGCTTAACAGCAGCCACGATGTCGTTCCTCTGAACCCTCTTCATTGTGATCGTCGGTGCTTTAAAACAAACTGTTGAGATGTTTTCAAAGCTTGAGCCGCTAATCTCTTGGTTTGGGTTCTTCTTCTTGTTCTTTCTCTTGTTCTTCTACCTCTGCTTCTACGTGTTTTTCTACTTCTTCTTTTTCTACTTCTTCTTTTTCTACTTCTTTTTCTCCTTTTGGTCCTATCGCTTTTCGCTCATCGGGTGGACAACTGCAAAGTGGCGTTATCTCGATATAGCTGGTTCTGTTCAACGATAACTTCCTTTCAACATCGTTGTGACATCGCAGATCAAAGACCTTTGATGTTCTTACCAAGATCAAAGCAGGAAACTTGATAGCCAAAAAACAGTGATGTCATCAGAACGCATGTTAATTTACTGTTGCAAGGCAACCAGAACTACCTCTCCTGAAAGTAAAATAGTTTTGGTAGATATTGTTAGATTTAATTCTTGTGCCTGCCTCAGTGGCAAGGTGCAAAGATTATTATCCTAGGCAGCCTTTCATTTGAATTATTTTTCTATTTTTAATAATTTTTTTATTCTCAATGTCCCATACAAAGCGGATACAAACAGGCACCTCATGGAGATGAAAGGCGATCAGAAGAAATAGTATCTGTTGCCAGCTTTTTGTAGTGCAATATGTCAGAGAGGTCTAAATTGTTTACATCATTAATCTTGAGAGAAATCCAGTCTTTAATATCACCCCAAAATGTTTTTGATGGAGGACAAGAGAAAAATAAATGTTCTTATGGTTAACTTTATTCATCACAAAATGAACAGGGATTAACTTCAAAGCCAAATCTATTATTTAAGAGTTCACCAACTGGATAAATCTTGTAAATAATTTTAATATGTGTTACCTTTCACTTTGGAGGAACTGACCATTTAACAAAACACTTTTGTGCTTTTTCCAACTTTTAGAGTTTGTAGGTCAGTCAAATGTCTATAAATTTGTCTGTCTTAGTTACAGTAAATTTTTGTTTTCAACACTTCTCTAATAAACCTGTTGTTACATCCATTTGCCTTTAAATAACTTCCTTCAATAGTTCTGGTAATATTGGAAACACCAGTGCCGCTGGTTGTGACGGCTGCATTTTGCGCACGGAGGCAGAGATTGCAAAAGCGATGCCAGGACAGACACCAGGGCTTGGGGCTCGGACCAGCTCCGGCGTCCCGGCACATCGGCCCATTCCGGCGTCGGGGAACCGGTCGGGGGGGGGGGCACGCGGCAGTTCACACAATGGAACACCAGCCGGCAACGCGACATCTTCCTCCTCCTCCTCCTCCTCCTCCTCCTCCTCCTCCTCCTCCTCCTCCTCTCGAACCAGACTGTAACACATCTTGCTCCTCCTCCTGAACTCCAATCCATGTAATCCACCGCTCCTCTTACTCCTCCCTCTCTTGATATTACAATACACAGTTCTTCCCCCTTCACAGACTGTTTTAAGAGGAGGAGCAGTTAAGGAGGAGGAGCTGGGTGTTGTCCCAAAGAAATCTATAACACAACTTCCTCATCCTGCTCCTCCTCATCGCCTGGGCCCCCGTCAGTTTTCCTACCATCCTCGACTCAGGGTGGAGGACCGTCCTCTCCACCACGAACTCCAGCTGCTGCCGTGGGAGCTGTCGTCTGCTGACTTTCTCTGACTCTGCGGTATCTGGATGCATCAGCGGGGCGATGAGACCGAGTTTAGGGTGACGGTGGAGAACTTAGTGACTCGGTGTGAGAACAACCGTCTGCAGCTCATCGTGACAGAGGAGCTGGTGGAGGACCTGAGAGAGGGAACTATTTACTCTTCCCTGCTAATAGTGTTTTCATGTAAATATTAGTATTCCTTCTCCTCTGAATGAATCACACTCAGTATAGCACCCTGCTCTCTCTTCTCCTCCTCCTGATCAATCAATCAACATTTATTCATATAGTCCTTTACAACACACAAAGTGACCAAAGTGCTTCACAGTAAAAAAAAAGAAAAAGAAAAAACACAGTAAAATTGAGAAAGAAAAGAATTAAAAGAGAACAAGAGTAAAAATGTATACTATATCAATAAGAGTAAAATCAAGTCGAATCAAAATAAAAAAAGATAAAATGTCACCATATTACTGTGTATTAAAAGCCAGTCTGAATAAATAAGTTTTGAGCCTGGATTTAAAATTGAGGTGCATATTTCAGGGGGCAGTTTATTCCAGAGTCTGGGCGCAGCAACTGAGAAAGCCAGAAGGAACAGAATCTTTATAAAACTCCGGTCCCGCTCCTCTTGCTCCTCCTATTGTTGTAAAAACTTCTCCTTGATCAGAGTCTGCACCTCCTCCATAACCTTTTTTGTCCGGCCAGATGTGTTTTGACAGAAATAGAGAATGTTTTAAGCTCCACAGACTTCTAATCAGCCATCTCCTATATGTGTTCGGCTCTGAAATGTCACGAGGTTGCAAAACCAGAAGGTTGCACTGGTTTTATTATGGCTTTTATGGCTTTGTTCTTTCTCAGTTGTGTTGCAAAATAAAAAGACAGAATTTTAGAGATATAGAAAAATAGTTTGATCAAGAGCTACTTTCATTCCATTAATGTAAAAGAGATTCCCACCTTTTCTGTTGTTGTTTGGACAATAAACATCTTGAGCTGAAGCTTTTTTATTGAACAGGAACACTTACAAACTCTAGTGGTGGCACATCAATCACAAAGAGAACATAGAACAAACAAAAAGAACAGAAATACAAAGGGGGAGACGCAATCAAATGTGCGTAAACAGACTAATATAGGTTAACAATCACAAACGTTAATATGGGCTTTTTATATTGAAATTAAATCAAAAGAGAAAGAGACATACAGTATCTTTGTCTATAGTTTTGGAAACAGTACTTGACATTTTTTTAAGAGGCGAAAAATAGAATATAAACTCATTTTTAAAACAGTTGAAGGAGGGCTTCTTATTCCTCCATTTATTGCAATGTAAATGATATTTTCCCAACAATATTAATAACGTTAGATAATGCAGGGTCTGGATGCTTATTGTAGTGCAATATGTCAGAGAGGTCTAAATTGTTTACATCATTAATCATGAGAGAAATCCAGTCTTTAATATCACCCCAAAATGTTTTTGATAGAAGACAAGAGAAAAATATATGTTCTAAAGGTTAACTTTATTCATCACAAAATATACAGGGATTAACTTCAAAGCCAAATCTATTATTTAAGAGTTCACCAACTGGATAAATCTTTTAAATCATTTTAAAATGTGTTACCTTTAACTTTGGAGGAACTGACCATTTAACAAAACACTTTTGTGCTTTTTCCAACTTTTAAAGAGTTTGTAGGTCAGTCAAATGTCTATAAATTTGTCTGTCGCAGTTGCAACAGTCAAATGTCTATAGATTTGTCTGTCGCAGTTGCAACAGTCAAATGTCTATAAATTAGTCTGTCGCAGTTGCAACAGTCAAATGTCTATAAATGTGTCTGTCGTAGTTGCAACAGTCAAATGTCTATAAATTTGTCTGTCGTAGTTGCAATACATTTTTATTTTCAGCACTTCTCTAATAAACCTATTGTTACATCCATTTGCCTTTAAATAACTTCCTTCAATAGTTCTGGAAACACAATCGCCGCTGGTTGTGACGGCTGCAACTTCCCCACGGAGGCAGAGATCACGGACGCGATGCCAAGACAGACACTGGGGCTTGGGGCTCGAACCAGCTCCGGCTCCTGGTGCACTGACCCATTCTAGCGTCGGGGAACCAGAGGTCCGGGGCGGCACTCGGCAGTTCACACAATGGAACACCGGCCAGCAACGCGAACTCGGTAGCGCATCAATTACGGCCGAAGCATCTGCTCCAGAGTCCCGGTCTCCGTCCCTGCCTCGCATCTGCTCTTTCGGGACCAACATGAAAGTTGCGCAGCAAAAAATGAAACAAAAAAACCAAACAGTGCAACTCTGAATATGTTAACAACAGAGAATTCATACAGCCGACATATTCAAATATTGAGGGCGATCTAAGCTCCTCCGGGCCCAGGCCTGAGAGGCTCGCCCTCCCCAGCCCAGAGCCGCTCCCCCGGCTCCCCCAGGTCCCCCACTCCGTGCTGCCCTCCCAGCCCCTCCCGAAGCTCCGCCCCTGCGCTGGTCTCAGGTTAAGAGAGCAGTCTCCTCCACTTGGTGGAGTCCCCTGGTAGTGCAGCTTACAGGAGGGTTTCAGAGGGGGGCCCCCTGGTGGGGGGTCACGTGACCAATGTCATTTCTTTCTATGTAGCCATTAATCATTTTGTTGAGCTTTTTAGGAGGGGGAGTGGTCTGTACAGACTCCAACTTTGGAATCAACCATGTCTGTGTCCTTCACAACAGTACAAATGCTGTGCTGCTTCAGGAAATGGCGTCACGATCAATGTTTCTCTGAACCGTCTTCAAGGTGATAGTTGTTAATGTTGATTCAGAAGAGTCCTCGGAGTCATCCATCTCTGGTTGCCAAGGGTTGCCAAACTTGACTAAACTGAGCTTACCTTCTGTGGTGAATACAGTCACAATTGGCTCGAATTTTGTCACTCAAGTACCATGGCAGAATGACACTACACACAAAACCTTCTTCACTCCATCCATCCATCCAGTGTCCACCGCTTAGCTGGGGCCGGGTCATGGAGGCAGCAGTCTAAGCAGGGATGCCCAGACTGCCCTCACCCCAAACACTTCCTCCAGCTCTTCAGGTGGGACCCCAAGGCGTTCCCTGGCCAGACGAGAGACATAGTCCCTCCACGCCAGTGCATGCTGAAGGTCCTGGTTTGCTGAAGCCAACAGGACCACATCATCTGCGAAAAGCAGAGACGAGATCCTGTGGTCCCCAAACTGGACCCCCTCCGGTCCCTGACTGTGCCAACACATTCTGTCCAGAAAATTTATGAACAGAACCGGTGACAAAGGACAGCCCTACCGGAGGCCAACGTGCACTGGGAACAGGTCCGACTTACTGCCGGCAATGGGAACCAAACTCCTGCTCGAGGGTTCATGGGAGTTCGCCCAACCAGTCCACATGTGTTTTGTGGACTGGTTGGGCGAACTCCCATGAACCCTCGAGCACACGGTGGAGAGTATAGAGCTGGTCCAGAGAAGAATAAGTCTTGAGAAGTTCTCCCACCCATGATCCTTCCAAGATAACGGGCAGGTTGTTCTCCACAGTTCACTAGTCTCCTCCCATTCATCCAATGTCATGATATTTGTCTCTAACCTTTGAAACCTAACCTACTGAGAATTTTGAAGATTCCCTTCACTTTGGGTTTTTTCTGAGAGTCTTTCAGGCAGGATGCAACAAGCGTTGCAACACTGCCTTTCCGCAGAGTCATAGCGCAAAGAACTTTATCCACACCACCTAGCTCATCAGCGAGGACCTTGAAAATGCACTTTTCGACTTTCTTCAGAGTTTTGAAGGAGATCTGAAGTCTGTCCTCCTCCACCTCTGACCATACCTCTTCAAACAGCCAGTCAGTTATGGTGTCCTGGAGTCTGACAGTGCCTGCCGATTGTAAGCCCGCCTTCTTGAATGTCCGCCTGACCAGAGCGTGAACTAGTAAAAACACTGGTCCCTTCACCATTACAACTGCTGCATCTGTGTCATCTGCAGGTTCGACATCCGTCTCCACCTCTGCACCTTGCGCATGAACAATATCCAGTAACGGTTTGTCCTGCAAAGCCAGCAACACTCGCTGTGTGTGGAGAGAGTTCTGCACAGTGAACCACCACTTCATTAATCCCTGGAAGTGTCGAATGAATTTCTGGACATCGGTGCTGACTTTTGACAGACGTAGAGCCTCTGTTTCTCTGGTCGTCGTCCTCCTGACTAATTTTGGGAGAATCTCCCCCGCCCTATCACCAGACACACTATCCAACAGGAGCTCTCTCAGTCCTGGAATAAACTCCATGGGTAGGCCACGTGACATGCCACTGAGCCTTTGGAAATCACAGACCTCATTCCCAGCGATCTGTGGACTCTGTGCCTCGAGGAGAGAGTCCACACGATCAATGACCTCCTCCATCGGCATACCACGTCTCTTATCGCTGCAGTGTTGAGCCTTGAGCTTGGCTACAATGCGAAGGATTGATATCTTGGCAAACTGTCTGGCAAAAAAAGCCCTGATCTTATTTCTAACCCCTTTCAAGGAGACTGTGGAAATTTGTGCAGCCGCTGCACTCGATTCACAGATCTTCAGTTGTTCCTCGAGGTCGTTCACGATGTCACAGATCGCTGTCTCGGTCTCTTCTCCAAGATTGTTTGCGATCAGCTGGCTGTGTTCTTCTTCAATGTCTTCTATGAAGGGCTCAACAAATTCATTTATCGCATTTGTCATGACATCGTGGACAATATCAGACGTGTCCAAGGCAATCTGCTCAGGCACCTCCACTGAGGTGACTTCTGGAGTGTCCGTTATTGACGCTGACTCCGAAAACTCCACTTTGTCATCTGGCCCTGGATGGTGTTCAATCCACACCACAGGAGGCACTGGACTCTCTGTGATGACACATTTGTCCCCCACCTGAATGATACTGATCTCCTGTACAGGTGTCACAGTGTCTGATCTCCGCCCCCACCACTTGCATGTGCCCACTGGCAGACATTGTATCTTTGCCATAATGTTTTTTAGCGCTTCAGATGCCGCATTAATCATTTTGTTAAGCTTTTTAGGAGGGGCAGTGTTCTGAACAGACTCCACCTGAGCAGAGACTTCAACATTGACCATGTCTGTGACTACATCACCAATTAACTTGGTCAGGTGGTCCGAACTTTCACTGCAAACATCCTCCTGAATGTCAATCACTTCTGCAATACTTTTGGTGACTGTGTCCTTCACAACAGTAGAAATGCTGTTCTGCTTCAGCAAATCGTCGCCATTTCTAATTGCCGTCAACATCAAATTAGATACTTCTGAAATCACCCCCAGAAGCAGTTCTGCTAAATTTGTTGTGGTAGCAAAGTCTAGACTGCCTGACTTGAGCGATTCCCACCGCTCAACTGTCATCTTTTCAAAAAATGACTCGATTAATGGCTTAACAGCAGCCACGATGTCGTTCCTCTGAACCCTCTTCATTGTGATCGTCGGTGCTTTAAAACAAACTGTTGAGATGTTTTCAAAGCTTGAGCCGCTAATCTCTTGGTTTGGGTTCTTCTTCTTGTTCTTTCTCTTGTTCTTCTACCTCTGCTTCTACGTGTTTTTCTACTTCTTCTTTTTCTATTTCTTCTTTTTCTACTTCTTTTTCTCCTTTTGGTCCTATCGCTTTTCGCTCATCGGGTGGACAACTGCAAAGTGGCGTTATCTCGATATAGCTGGTTCTGTTCAACGATAACTTCCTTTCAACATCGTTGTGACATCGCAGATCAAAGACCTTTGATGTTCTTACCAAGATCAAAGCAGGAAACTTGATAGCCAAAAAACAGTGATGTCATCAGAACGCATGTTAATTTACTGTTGCAAGGCAACCAGAACTACCTCTCCTGAAAGTAAAATAGTTTTGGTAGATATTGTTAGATTTAATTCTTGTGCCTGCCTCAGTGGCAAGGTGCAAAGATTATTATCCTAGGCAGCCTTTCATTTGAATTATTTTTCTATTTTTAATAATTTTTTTATTCTCAATGTCCCATACAAAGCGGATACAAACAGGCACCTCATGGAGATGAAAGGCGATCAGAAGAAATAGTATCTGTTGCCAGCTTTTTGTAGTGCAATATGTCAGAGAGGTCTAAATTGTTTACATCATTAATCTTGAGAGAAATCCAGTCTTTAATATCACCCCAAAATGTTTTTGATGGAGGACAAGAGAAAAATAAATGTTCTTATGGTTAACTTTATTCATCACAAAATGAACAGGGATTAACTTCAAAGCCAAATCTATTATTTAAGAGTTCACCAACTGGATAAATCTTGTAAATAATTTTAATATGTGTTACCTTTCACTTTGGAGGAACTGACCATTTAACAAAACACTTTTGTGCTTTTTCCAACTTTTAGAGTTTGTAGGTCAGTCAAATGTCTATAAATTTGTCTGTCTTAGTTACAGTAAATTTTTGTTTTCAACACTTCTCTAATAAACCTGTTGTTACATCCATTTGCCTTTAAATAACTTCCTTCAATAGTTCTGGTAATATTGGAAACACCAGTGCCGCTGGTTGTGACGGCTGCATTTTGCGCACGGAGGCAGAGATTGCAAAAGCGATGCCAGGACAGACACCAGGGCTTGGGGCTCGGACCAGCTCCGGCGTCCCGGCACATCGGCCCATTCCGGCGTCGGGGAACCGGTCGGGGGGGGGGGGCACGCGGCAGTTCACACAATGGAACACCAGCCGGCAACGCGACATCTTCCTCCTCCTCCTCCTCCTCCTCCTCCTCCTCCTCCTCCTCCTCCTCCTCCTCCTCCTCCTCCTCCTCTCGAACCAGACTGTAACACATCTTGCTCCTCCTCCTGAACTCCAATCCATGTAATCCACCGCTCCTCTTACTCCTCCCTCTCTTGATATTACAATACACAGTTCTTCCCCCTTCACAGACTGTTTTAAGAGGAGGAGCAGTTAAGGAGGAGGAGCTGGGTGTTGTCCCAAAGAAATCTATAACACAACTTCCTCATCCTGCTCCTCCTCATCGCCTGGGCCCCCGTCAGTTTTCCTACCATCCTCGACTCAGGGTGGAGGACCGTCCTCTCCACCACGAACTCCAGCTGCTGCCGTGGGAGCTGTCGTCTGCTGACTTTCTCTGACTCTGCGGTATCTGGATGCATCAGCGGGGCGATGAGACCGAGTTTAGGGTGACGGTGGAGAACTTAGTGACTCGGTGTGAGAACAACCGTCTGCAGCTCATCGTGACAGAGGAGCTGGTGGAGGACCTGAGAGAGGGAACTATTTACTCTTCCCTGCTAATAGTGTTTTCATGTAAATATTAGTATTCCTTCTCCTCTGAATGAATCACACTCAGTATAGCACCCTGCTCTCTCTTCTCCTCCTCCTGATCAATCAATCAACATTTATTCATATAGTCCTTTACAACACACAAAGTGACCAAAGTGCTTCACAGTAAAAAAAAAGAAAAAGAAAAGACACAGTAAAATTGAGAAAGAAAAGAATTAAAAGAGAACAAGAGTAAAAATGTATACTATATCAATAAGAGTAAAATCAAGTCGAATCAAAATAAAAAAAGATAAAATGTCACCATATTACTGTGTATTAAAAGCCAGTCTGAATAAATAAGTTTTGAGCCTGGATTTAAAATTGAGGTGCATATTTCAGGGGGCAGTTTATTCCAGAGTCTGGGCGCAGCAACTGAGAAAGCCAGAAGGAACAGAATCTTTATAAAACTCCGGTCCCGCTCCTCTTGCTCCTCCTATTGTTGTAAAAACTTCTCCTTGATCAGAGTCTGCACCTCCTCCATAACCTTTTTTGTCCGGCCAGATGTGTTTTGACAGAAATAGAGAATGTTTTAAGCTCCACAGACTTCTAATCAGCCATCTCCTATATGTGTTCGGCTCTGAAATGTCACGAGGTTGCAAAACCAGAAGGTTGCACTGGTTTTATTATGGCTTTTATGGCTTTGTTCTTTCTCAGTTGTGTTGCAAAATAAAAAGACAGAATTTTAGAGATATAGAAAAATAGTTTGATCAAGAGCTACTTTCATTCCATTAATGTAAAAGAGATTCCCACCTTTTCTGTTGTTGTTTGGACAATAAACATCTTGAGCTGAAGCTTTTTTATTGAACAGGAACACTTACAAACTCTAGTGGTGGCACATCAATCACAAAGAGAACATAGAACAAACAAAAAGAACAGAAATACAAAGGGGGAGACGCAATCAAATGTGCGTAAACAGACTAATATAGGTTAACAATCACAAACGTTAATATGGGCTTTTTATATTGAAATTAAATCAAAAGAGAAAGAGACATACAGTATCTTTGTCTATAGTTTTGGAAACAGTACTTGACATTTTTTTAAGAGGCGAAAAATAGAATATAAACTCATTTTTAAAACAGTTGAAGGAGGGCTTCTTATTCCTCCATTTATTGCAATGTAAATGATATTTTCCCAACAATATTAATAACGTTAGATAATGCAGGGTCTGGATGCTTATTGTAGTGCAATATGTCAGAGAGGTCTAAATTGTTTACATCATTAATCATGAGAGAAATCCAGTCTTTAATATCACCCCAAAATGTTTTTGATAGAAGACAAGAGAAAAATATATGTTCTAAAGGTTAACTTTATTCATCACAAAATATACAGGGATTAACTTCAAAGCCAAATCTATTATTTAAGAGTTCACCAACTGGATAAATCTTTTAAATCATTTTAAAATGTGTTACCTTTAACTTTGGAGGAACTGACCATTTAACAAAACACTTTTGTGCTTTTTCCAACTTTTAAAGAGTTTGTAGGTCAGTCAAATGTCTATAAATTTGTCTGTCGCAGTTGCAACAGTCAAATGTCTATAGATTTGTCTGTCGCAGTTGCAACAGTCAAATGTCTATAAATTAGTCTGTCGCAGTTGCAACAGTCAAATGTCTATAAATGTGTCTGTCGTAGTTGCAACAGTCAAATGTCTATAAATTTGTCTGTCGTAGTTGCAATACATTTTTATTTTCAGCACTTCTCTAATAAACCTATTGTTACATCCATTTGCCTTTAAATAACTTCCTTCAATAGTTCTGGAAACACAATCGCCGCTGGTTGTGACGGCTGCAACTTCCCCACGGAGGCAGAGATCACGGACGCGATGCCAAGACAGACACTGGGGCTTGGGGCTCGAACCAGCTCCGGCTCCTGGTGCACTGACCCATTCTAGCGTCGGGGAACCAGAGGTCCGGGGCGGCACTCGGCAGTTCACACAATGGAACACCGGCCAGCAACGCGAACTCGGTAGCGCATCAATTACGGCCGAAGCATCTGCTCCAGAGTCCCGGTCTCCGTCCCTGCCTCGCATCTGCTCTTTCGGGACCAACATGAAAGTTGCGCAGCAAAAAATGAAACAAAAAAACCAAACAGTGCAACTCTGAATATGTTAACAACAGAGAATTCATACAGCCGACATATTCAAATATTGAATATTGAAGCAAGCAAGAAAGTGATTACCACATTGTGGTACAAAGTGGAGCCGCCGACCCGGGAGCGGTGGTTACGTGTTGTTGAGGAAATATTTGTAATGGAGAGACTCACGCACAAACTAAGATTACAGGAGTCTCAATTTGAAGAAAAGTGGGAAAAATGGACTGACTTGGGGAGGACAGAAGAGGACACCGCCACCACCGGACAATAGAGACTTTGGTTGATGAAAGATGGATAGATTTTGTATATTTGTTTTGCCCTGACACTGTAACTGTGAAAACAGAAAAAATTTCAATAAAAATTAAGTTAAAAAAAAAAACAAACAAAGAAACAAAAAAACCAAACAGTGCAACTCTGAATATGTTAACAACAGAGAATTCATACAGCTGACATATTCAAATATTGAGGGCGATCTAAGCTCCTCCGGGCCCAGGCCTGAGAGGCTCGCCCTCCCCAGCCCAGAGCCGCTCCCCCGGCTCCCCCAGGTCCCCCACTCCGTGCTGCCCTCCCAGCCCCTCCCGAAGCTCCGCCCCTGCGCTGGTCTCAGGTTAAGAGAGCAGTCTCCTCCACTTGGTGGAGTCCCCTGGTAGTGCAGCTTACAGGAGGGTTTCAGAGGGGGGCCCCCTGGTGGGGGGTCACGTGACCAATGTCATTTCTTTCTATGTAGCCATTAATCATTTTGTTGAGCTTTTTAGGAGGGGGAGTGGTCTGTACAGACTCCAACTTTGGAATCAACCATGTCTGTGTCCTTCACAACAGTACAAATGCTGTGCTGCTTCAGGAAATGGCGTCACGATCAATGTTTCTCTGAACCGTCTTCAAGGTGATAGTTGTTAATGTTGATTCAGAAGAGTCCTCGGAGTCATCCATCTCTGGTTGCCAAGGGTTGCCAAACTTGACTAAACTGAGCTTACCTTCTGTGGTGAATACAGTCACAATTGGCTCGAATTTTGTCACTCAAGTACCATGGCAGAATGACACTACACACAAAACCTTCTTCACTCCATCCATCCATCCAGTGTCCACCGCTTAGCTGGGGCCGGGTCATGGAGGCAGCAGTCTAAGCAGGGATGCCCAGACTGCCCTCACCCCAAACACTTCCTCCAGCTCTTCAGGTGGGACCCCAAGGCGTTCCCTGGCCAGACGAGAGACATAGTCCCTCCACGCCAGTGCATGCTGAAGGTCCTGGTTTGCTGAAGCCAACAGGACCACATCATCTGCGAAAAGCAGAGACGAGATCCTGTGGTCCCCAAACTGGACCCCCTCCGGTCCCTGACTGTGCCAACACATTCTGTCCAGAAAATTTATGAACAGAACCGGTGACAAAGGACAGCCCTACCGGAGGCCAACGTGCACTGGGAACAGGTCCGACTTACTGCCGGCAATGGGAACCAAACTCCTGCTCGAGGGTTCATGGGAGTTCGCCCAACCAGTCCACATGTGTTTTGTGGACTGGTTGGGCGAACTCCCATGAACCCTCGAGCACACGGTGGAGAGTATAGAGCTGGTCCAGAGAAGAATAAGTCTTGAGAAGTTCTCCCACCCATGATCCTTCCAAGATAACGGGCAGGTTGTTCTCCACAGTTCACTAGTCTCCTCCCATTCATCCAATGTCATGATATTTGTCTCTAACCTTTGAAACCTAACCTACTGAGAATTTTGAAGATTCCCTTCACTTTGGGTTTTTTCTGAGAGTCTTTCAGGCAGGATGCAACAAGCGTTGCAACACTGCCTTTCCGCAGAGTCATAGCGCAAAGAACTTTATCCACACCACCTAGCTCATCAGCGAGGACCTTGAAAATGCACTTTTCGACTTTCTTCAGAGTTTTGAAGGAGATCTGAAGTCTGTCCTCCTCCACCTCTGACCATACCTCTTCAAACAGCCAGTCAGTTATGGTGTCCTGGAGTCTGACAGTGCCTGCCGATTGTAAGCCCGCCTTCTTGAATGTCCGCCTGACCAGAGCGTGAACTAGTAAAAACACTGGTCCCTTCACCATTACAACTGCTGCATCTGTGTCATCTGCAGGTTCGACATCCGTCTCCACCTCTGCACCTTGCGCATGAACAATATCCAGTAACGGTTTGTCCTGCAAAGCCAGCAACACTCGCTGTGTGTGGAGAGAGTTCTGCACAGTGAACCACCACTTCATTAATCCCTGGAAGTGTCGAATGAATTTCTGGACATCGGTGCTGACTTTTGACAGACGTAGAGCCTCTGTTTCTCTGGTCGTCGTCCTCCTGACTAATTTTGGGAGAATCTCCCCCGCCCTATCACCAGACACACTATCCAACAGGAGCTCTCTCAGTCCTGGAATAAACTCCATGGGTAGGCCACGTGACATGCCACTGAGCCTTTGGAAATCACAGACCTCATTCCCAGCGATCTGTGGACTCTGTGCCTCGAGGAGAGAGTCCACACGATCAATGACCTCCTCCATCGGCATACCACGTCTCTTATCGCTGCAGTGTTGAGCCTTGAGCTTGGCTACAATGCGAAGGATTGATATCTTGGCAAACTGTCTGGCAAAAAAAGCCCTGATCTTATTTCTAACCCCTTTCAAGGAGACTGTGGAAATTTGTGCAGCCGCTGCACTCGATTCACAGATCTTCAGTTGTTCCTCGAGGTCGTTCACGATGTCACAGATCGCTGTCTCGGTCTCTTCTCCAAGATTGTTTGCGATCAGCTGGCTGTGTTCTTCTTCAATGTCTTCTATGAAGGGCTCAACAAATTCATTTATCGCATTTGTCATGACATCGTGGACAATATCAGACGTGTCCAAGGCAATCTGCTCAGGCACCTCCACTGAGGTGACTTCTGGAGTGTCCGTTATTGACGCTGACTCCGAAAACTCCACTTTGTCATCTGGCCCTGGATGGTGTTCAATCCACACCACAGGAGGCACTGGACTCTCTGTGATGACACATTTGTCCCCCACCTGAATGATACTGATCTCCTGTACAGGTGTCACAGTGTCTGATCTCCGCCCCCACCACTTGCATGTGCCCACTGGCAGACATTGTATCTTTGCCATAATGTTTTTTAGCGCTTCAGATGCCGCATTAATCATTTTGTTAAGCTTTTTAGGAGGGGCAGTGTTCTGAACAGACTCCACCTGAGCAGAGACTTCAACATTGACCATGTCTGTGACTACATCACCAATTAACTTGGTCAGGTGGTCCGAACTTTCACTGCAAACATCCTCCTGAATGTCAATCACTTCTGCAATACTTTTGGTGACTGTGTCCTTCACAACAGTAGAAATGCTGTTCTGCTTCAGCAAATCGTCGCCATTTCTAATTGCCGTCAACATCAAATTAGATACTTCTGAAATCACCCCCAGAAGCAGTTCTGCTAAATTTGTTGTGGTAGCAAAGTCTAGACTGCCTGACTTGAGCGATTCCCACCGCTCAACTGTCATCTTTTCAAAAAATGACTCGATTAATGGCTTAACAGCAGCCACGATGTCGTTCCTCTGAACCCTCTTCATTGTGATCGTCGGTGCTTTAAAACAAACTGTTGAGATGTTTTCAATGCTTGAGCCGCTAATCTCTTGGTTTGGGTTCTTCTTCTTGTTCTTTCTCTTGTTCTTCTACCTCTGCTTCTACGTGTTTTTCTACTTCTTCTTTTTCTACTTCTTCTTTTTCTACTTCTTTTTCTCCTTTTGGTCCTATCGCTTTTCGCTCATCGGGTGGACAACTGCAAAGTGGCGTTATCTCGATATAGCTGGTTCTGTTCAACGATAACTTCCTTTCAACATCGTTGTGACATCGCAGATCAAAGACCTTTGATGTTCTTACCAAGATCAAAGCAGGAAACTTGATAGCCAAAAAACAGTGATGTCATCAGAACGCATGTTAATTTACTGTTGCAAGGCAACCAGAACTACCTCTCCTGAAAGTAAAATAGTTTTGGTAGATATTGTTAGATTTAATTCTTGTGCCTGCCTCAGTGGCAAGGTGCAAAGATTATTATCCTAGGCAGCCTTTCATTTGAATTATTTTTCTATTTTTAATAATTTTTTTATTCTCAATGTCCCATACAAAGCGGATACAAACAGGCACCTCATGGAGATGAAAGGCGATCAGAAGAAATAGTATCTGTTGCCAGCTTTTTGTAGTGCAATATGTCAGAGAGGTCTAAATTGTTTACATCATTAATCTTGAGAGAAATCCAGTCTTTAATATCACCCCAAAATGTTTTTGATGGAGGACAAGAGAAAAATAAATGTTCTTATGGTTAACTTTATTCATCACAAAATGAACAGGGATTAACTTCAAAGCCAAATCTATTATTTAAGAGTTCACCAACTGGATAAATCTTGTAAATAATTTTAATATGTGTTACCTTTCACTTTGGAGGAACTGACCATTTAACAAAACACTTTTGTGCTTTTTCAAACTTTTAGAGTTTGTAGGTCAGTCAAATGTCTATAAATTTGTCTGTCTTAGTTACAGTAAATTTTTGTTTTCAACACTTCTCTAATAAACCTGTTGTTACATCCATTTGCCTTTAAATAACTTCCTTCAATAGTTCTGGTAATATTGGAAACACCAGTGCCGCTGGTTGTGACGGCTGCATTTAGCGCACGGAGGCAGAGATTGCAAAAGCGATGCCAGGACAGACACCAGGGCTTGGGGCTCGGACCAGCTCCGGCGTCCCGGCACATCGGCCCATTCCGGCGTCGGGGAACCGGTCGGGGGGGGGGGCACGCGGCAGTTCACACAATGGAACACCAGCCGGCAACGCGACATCTTCCTCCTCCTCCTCCTCCTCCTCCTCCTCCTCCTCCTCCTCCTCTCGAACCAGACTGTAACACATCTTGCTCCTCCTCCTGAACTCCAATCCATGTAATCCACCGCTCCTCTTACTCCTCCCTCTCTTGATATTACAATACACAGTTCTTCCCCCTTCATAGACTGTTTTAAGAGGAGGAGCAGTTAAGGAGGAGGAGCTGGGTGTTGTCCCAAAGAAATCTATAACACAACTTCCTCATCCTGCTCCTCCTCATCGCCTGGGCCCCCGTCAGTTTTCCTACCATCCTCGACTCAGGGTGGAGGACCGTCCTCTCCACCACGAACTCCAGCTGCTGCCGTGGGAGCTGTCGTCTGCTGACTTTCTCTGACTCTGCGGTATCTGGATGCATCAGCGGGGCGATGAGACCGAGTTTAGGGTGACGGTGGAGAACTTAGTGACTCGGTGTGAGAACAACCGTCTGCAGCTCATCGTGACAGAGGAGCTGGTGGAGGACCTGAGAGAGGGAACTATTTACTCTTCCCTGCTAATAGTGTTTTCATGTAAATATTAGTATTCCTTCTCCTCTGAATGAATCACACTCAGTATAGCACCCTGCTCTCTCTTCTCCTCCTCCTGATCAATCAATCAACATTTATTCATATAGTCCTTTACAACACACAAAGTGACCAAAGTGCTTCACAGTAAAAAAAAAGAAAAAGAAAAAACACAGTAAAATTGAGAAAGAAAAGAATTAAAAGAGAACAAGAGTAAAAATGTATACTATATCAATAAGAGTAAAATCAAGTCGAATCAAAATAAAAAAAGATAAAATGTCACCATATTACTGTGTATTAAAAGCCAGTCTGAATAAATAAGTTTTGAGCCTGGATTTAAAATTGAGGTGCATATTTCAGGGGGCAGTTTATTCCAGAGTCTGGGCGCAGCAACTGAGAAAGCCAGAAGGAACAGAATCTTTATAAAACTCCGGTCCCGCTCCTCTTGCTCCTCCTATTGTTGTAAAAACTTCTCCTTGATCAGAGTCTGCACCTCCTCCATAACCTTTTTTGTCCGGCCAGATGTGTTTTGACAGAAATAGAGAATGTTTTAAGCTCCACAGACTTCTAATCAGCCATCTCCTATATGTGTTCGGCTCTGAAATGTCACGAGGTTGCAAAACCAGAAGGTTGCACTGGTTTTATTATGGCTTTTATGGCTTTGTTCTTTCTCAGTTGTGTTGCAAAATAAAAAGACAGAATTTTAGAGATATAGAAAAATAGTTTGATCAAGAGCTACTTTCATTCCATTAATGTAAAAGAGATTCCCACCTTTTCTGTTGTTGTTTGGACAATAAACATCTTGAGCTGAAGCTTTTTTATTGAACAGGAACACTTACAAACTCTAGTGGTGGCACATCAATCACAAAGAGAACATAGAACAAACAAAAAGAACAGAAATACAAAGGGGGAGACGCAATCAAATGTGCGTAAACAGACTAATATAGGTTAACAATCACAAACGTTAATATGGGCTTTTTATATTGAAATTAAATCAAAAGAGAAAGAGACATACAGTATCTTTGTCTATAGTTTTGGAAACAGTACTTGACATTTTTTTAAGAGGCGAAAAATAGAATATAAACTCATTTTTAAAACAGTTGAAGGAGGGCTTCTTATTCCTCCATTTATTGCAATGTAAATGATATTTTCCCAACAATATTAATAACGTTAGATAATGCAGGGTCTGGATGCTTATTGTAGTGCAATATGTCAGAGAGGTCTAAATTGTTTACATCATTAATCATGAGAGAAATCCAGTCTTTAATATCACCCCAAAATGTTTTTGATAGAAGACAAGAGAAAAATATATGTTCTAAAGGTTAACTTTATTCATCACAAAATATACAGGGATTAACTTCAAAGCCAAATCTATTATTTAAGAGTTCACCAACTGGATAAATCTTTTAAATCATTTTAAAATGTGTTACCTTTAACTTTGGAGGAACTGACCATTTAACAAAACACTTTTGTGCTTTTTCCAACTTTTAAAGAGTTTGTAGGTCAGTCAAATGTCTATAAATTTGTCTGTCGCAGTTGCAACAGTCAAATGTCTATAGATTTGTCTGTCGCAGTTGCAACAGTCAAATGTCTATAAATTAGTCTGTCGCAGTTGCAACAGTCAAATGTCTATAAATGTGTCTGTCGTAGTTGCAACAGTCAAATGTCTATAAATTTGTCTGTCGTAGTTGCAATACATTTTTATTTTCAGCACTTCTCTAATAAACCTATTGTTACATCCATTTGCCTTTAAATAACTTCCTTCAATAGTTCTGGAAACACAATCGCCGCTGGTTGTGACGGCTGCAACTTCCCCACGGAGGCAGAGATCACGGACGCGATGCCAAGACAGACACTGGGGCTTGGGGCTCGAACCAGCTCCGGCTCCTGGTGCACTGACCCATTCTAGCGTCGGGGAACCAGAGGTCCGGGGCGGCACTCGGCAGTTCACACAATGGAACACCGGCCAGCAACGCGAACTCGGTAGCGCATCAATTACGGCCGAAGCATCTGCTCCAGAGTCCCGGTCTCCGTCCCTGCCTCGCATCTGCTCTTTCGGGACCAACATGAAAGTTGCGCAGCAAAAAATGAAACAAAAAAACCAAACAGTGCAACTCTGAATATGTTAACAACAGAGAATTCATACAGCCGACATATTCAAATATTGAATATTGAAGCAAGCAAGAAAGTGATTACCACATTGTGGTACAAAGTGGAGCCGCCGACCCGGGAGCGGTGGTTACGTGTTGTTGAGGAAATATTTGTAATGGAGAGACTCACACACAAACTAAGATTACAGGAGTCTCAATTTGAAGAAAAGTGGGAAAAATGGACTGACTTGGGGAGGACAGAAGAGGACACCGCCACCACCGGACAATAGAGACTTTGGTTGATGAAAGATGGATAGATTTTGTATATTTGTTTTGCCCTGACACTGTAACTGTGAAAACAGAAAAAATTTCAATAAAAATTAAGTTAAAAAAAAAACAAACAAAGAAACAAAAAAACCAAACAGTGCAACTCTGAATATGTTAACAACAGAGAATTCATACAGCCGACATATTCAAATATTGAGGGCGATCTAAGCTCCTCCGGGCCCAGGCCTGAGAGGCTCGCCCTCCCCAGCCCAGAGCCGCTCCCCCGGCTCCCCCAGGTCCCCCACTCCGTGCTGCCCTCCCAGCCCCTCCCGAAGCTCCGCCCCTGCGCTGGTCTCAGGTTAAGAGAGCAGTCTCCTCCACTTGGTGGAGTCCCCTGGTAGTGCAGCTTACAGGAGGGTTTCAGAGGGGGGCCCCCTGGTGGGGGGTCACGTGACCAATGTCATTTCTTTCTATGTAGCCATTAATCATTTTGTTGAGCTTTTTAGGAGGGGGAGTGGTCTGTACAGACTCCAACTTTGGAATCAACCATGTCTGTGTCCTTCACAACAGTACAAATGCTGTGCTGCTTCAGGAAATGGCGTCACGATCAATGTTTCTCTGAACCGTCTTCAAGGTGATAGTTGTTAATGTTGATTCAGAAGAGTCCTCGGAGTCATCCATCTCTGGTTGCCAAGGGTTGCCAAACTTGACTAAACTGAGCTTACCTTCTGTGGTGAATACAGTCACAATTGGCTCGAATTTTGTCACTCAAGTACCATGGCAGAATGACACTACACACAAAACCTTCTTCACTCCATCCATCCATCCAGTGTCCACCGCTTAGCTGGGGCCGGGTCATGGAGGCAGCAGTCTAAGCAGGGATGCCCAGACTGCCCTCACCCCAAACACTTCCTCCAGCTCTTCAGGTGGGACCCCAAGGCGTTCCCTGGCCAGACGAGAGACATAGTCCCTCCACGCCAGTGCATGCTGAAGGTCCTGGTTTGCTGAAGCCAACAGGACCACATCATCTGCGAAAAGCAGAGACGAGATCCTGTGGTCCCCAAACTGGACCCCCTCCGGTCCCTGACTGTGCCAACACATTCTGTCCAGAAAATTTATGAACAGAACCGGTGACAAAGGACAGCCCTACCGGAGGCCAACGTGCACTGGGAACAGGTCCGACTTACTGCCGGCAATGGGAACCAAACTCCTGCTCGAGGGTTCATGGGAGTTCGCCCAACCAGTCCACATGTGTTTTGTGGACTGGTTGGGCGAACTCCCATGAACCCTCGAGCACACGGTGGAGAGTATAGAGCTGGTCCAGAGAAGAATAAGTCTTGAGAAGTTCTCCCACCCATGATCCTTCCAAGATAACGGGCAGGTTGTTCTCCACAGTTCACTAGTCTCCTCCCATTCATCCAATGTCATGATATTTGTCTCTAACCTTTGAAACCTAACCTACTGAGAATTTTGAAGATTCCCTTCACTTTGGGTTTTTTCTGAGAGTCTTTCAGGCAGGATGCAACAAGCGTTGCAACACTGCCTTTCCGCAGAGTCATAGCGCAAAGAACTTTATCCACACCACCTAGCTCATCAGCGAGGACCTTGAAAATGCACTTTTCGACTTTCTTCAGAGTTTTGAAGGAGATCTGAAGTCTGTCCTCCTCCACCTCTGACCATACCTCTTCAAACAGCCAGTCAGTTATGGTGTCCTGGAGTCTGACAGTGCCTGCCGATTGTAAGCCCGCCTTCTTGAATGTCCGCCTGACCAGAGCGTGAACTAGTAAAAACACTGGTCCCTTCACCATTACAACTGCTGCATCTGTGTCATCTGCAGGTTCGACATCCGTCTCCACCTCTGCACCTTGCGCATGAACAATATCCAGTAACGGTTTGTCCTGCAAAGCCAGCAACACTCGCTGTGTGTGGAGAGAGTTCTGCACAGTGAACCACCACTTCATTAATCCCTGGAAGTGTCGAATGAATTTCTGGACATCGGTGCTGACTTTTGACAGACGTAGAGCCTCTGTTTCTCTGGTCGTCGTCCTCCTGACTAATTTTGGGAGAATCTCCCCCGCCCTATCACCAGACACACTATCCAACAGGAGCTCTCTCAGTCCTGGAATAAACTCCATGGGTAGGCCACGTGACATGCCACTGAGCCTTTGGAAATCACAGACCTCATTCCCAGCGATCTGTGGACTCTGTGCCTCGAGGAGAGAGTCCACACGATCAATGACCTCCTCCATCGGCATACCACGTCTCTTATCGCTGCAGTGTTGAGCCTTGAGCTTGGCTACAATGCGAAGGATTGATATCTTGGCAAACTGTCTGGCAAAAAAAGCCCTGATCTTATTTCTAACCCCTTTCAAGGAGACTGTGGAAATTTGTGCAGCCGCTGCACTCGATTCACAGATCTTCAGTTGTTCCTCGAGGTCGTTCACGATGTCACAGATCGCTGTCTCGGTCTCTTCTCCAAGATTGTTTGCGATCAGCTGGCTGTGTTCTTCTTCAATGTCTTCTATGAAGGGCTCAACAAATTCATTTATCGCATTTGTCATGACATCGTGGACAATATCAGACGTGTCCAAGGCAATCTGCTCAGGCACCTCCACTGAGGTGACTTCTGGAGTGTCCGTTATTGACGCTGACTCCGAAAACTCCACTTTGTCATCTGGCCCTGGATGGTGTTCAATCCACACCACAGGAGGCACTGGACTCTCTGTGATGACACATTTGTCCCCCACCTGAATGATACTGATCTCCTGTACAGGTGTCACAGTGTCTGATCTCCGCCCCCACCACTTGCATGTGCCCACTGGCAGACATTGTATCTTTGCCATAATGTTTTTTAGCGCTTCAGATGCCGCATTAATCATTTTGTTAAGCTTTTTAGGAGGGGCAGTGTTCTGAACAGACTCCACCTGAGCAGAGACTTCAACATTGACCATGTCTGTGACTACATCACCAATTAACTTGGTCAGGTGGTCCGAACTTTCACTGCAAACATCCTCCTGAATGTCAATCACTTCTGCAATACTTTTGGTGACTGTGTCCTTCACAACAGTAGAAATGCTGTTCTGCTTCAGCAAATCGTCGCCATTTCTAATTGCCGTCAACATCAAATTAGATACTTCTGAAATCACCCCCAGAAGCAGTTCTGCTAAATTTGTTGTGGTAGCAAAGTCTAGACTGCCTGACTTGAGCGATTCCCACCGCTCAACTGTCATCTTTTCAAAAAATGACTCGATTAATGGCTTAACAGCAGCCACGATGTCGTTCCTCTGAACCCTCTTCATTGTGATCGTCGGTGCTTTAAAACAAACTGTTGAGATGTTTTCAATGCTTGAGCCGCTAATCTCTTGGTTTGGGTTCTTCTTCTTGTTCTTTCTCTTGTTCTTCTACCTCTGCTTCTACGTGTTTTTCTACTTCTTCTTTTTCTACTTCTTCTTTTTCTACTTCTTTTTCTCCTTTTGGTCCTATCGCTTTTCGCTCATCGGGTGGACAACTGCAAAGTGGCGTTATCTCGATATAGCTGGTTCTGTTCAACGATAACTTCCTTTCAACATCGTTGTGACATCACAGATCAAAGACCTTTGATGTTCTTACCAAGATCAAAGCAGGAAACTTGATAGCCAAAAAACAGTGATGTCATCAGAACGCATGTTAATTTACTGTTGCAAGGCAACCAGAACTACCTCTCCTGAAAGTAAAATAGTTTTGGTAGATATTGTTAGATTTAATTCTTGTGCCTGCCTCAGTGGCAAGGTGCAAAGATTATTATCCTAGGCAGCCTTTCATTTGAATTATTTTTCTATTTTTAATAATTTTTTTATTCTCAATGTCCCATACAAAGCGGATACAAACAGGCACCTCATGGAGATGAAAGGCGATCAGAAGAAATAGTATCTGTTGCCAGCTTTTTGTAGTGCAATATGTCAGAGAGGTCTAAATTGTTTACATCATTAATCTTGAGAGAAATCCAGTCTTTAATATCACCCCAAAATGTTTTTGATGGAGGACAAGAGAAAAATAAATGTTCTTATGGTTAACTTTATTCATCACAAAATGAACAGGGATTAACTTCAAAGCCAAATCTATTATTTAAGAGTTCACCAACTGGATAAATCTTGTAAATAATTTTAATATGTGTTACCTTTCACTTTGGAGGAACTGACCATTTAACAAAACACTTTTGTGCTTTTTCCAACTTTTAGAGTTTGTAGGTCAGTCAAATGTCTATAAATTTGTCTGTCTTAGTTACAGTAAATTTTTGTTTTCAACACTTCTCTAATAAACCTGTTGTTACATCCATTTGCCTTTAAATAACTTCCTTCAATAGTTCTGGTAATATTGGAAACACCAGTGCCGCTGGTTGTGACGGCTGCATTTTGCGCACGGAGGCAGAGATTGCAAAAGCGATGCCAGGACAGACACCAGGGCTTGGGGCTCGGACCAGCTCCGGCGTCCCGGCACATCGGCCCATTCCGGCGTCGGGGAACCGGTCGGGGGGGGGGCACGCGGCAGTTCACACAATGGAACACCAGCCGGCAACGCGACATCTTCCTCCTCCTCCTCCTCCTCCTCCTCCTCCTCCTCCTCCTCCTCCTCCTCCTCCTCCTCCTCCTCCTCTCGAACCAGACTGTAACACATCTTGCTCCTCCTCCTGAACTCCAATCCATGTAATCCACCGCTCCTCTTACTCCTCCCTCTCTTGATATTACAATACACAGTTCTTCCCCCTTCACAGACTGTTTTAAGAGGAGGAGCAGTTAAGGAGGAGGAGCTGGGTGTTGTCCCAAAGAAATCTATAACACAACTTCCTCATCCTGCTCCTCCTCATCGCCTGGGCCCCCGTCAGTTTTCCTACCATCCTCGACTCAGGGTGGAGGACCGTCCTCTCCACCACGAACTCCAGCTGCTGCCGTGGGAGCTGTCGTCTGCTGACTTTCTCTGACTCTGCGGTATCTGGATGCATCAGCGGGGCGATGAGACCGAGTTTAGGGTGACGGTGGAGAACTTAGTGACTCGGTGTGAGAACAACCGTCTGCAGCTCATCGTGACAGAGGAGCTGGTGGAGGACCTGAGAGAGGGAACTATTTACTCTTCCCTGCTAATAGTGTTTTCATGTAAATATTAGTATTCCTTCTCCTCTGAATGAATCACACTCAGTATAGCACCCTGCTCTCTCTTCTCCTCCTCCTGATCAATCAATCAACATTTATTCATATAGTCCTTTACAACACACAAAGTGACCAAAGTGCTTCACAGTAAAAAAAAAGAAAAAGAAAAAACACAGTAAAATTGAGAAAGAAAAGAATTAAAAGAGAACAAGAGTAAAAATGTATACTATATCAATAAGAGTAAAATCAAGTCGAATCAAAATAAAAAAAGATAAAATGTCACCATATTACTGTGTATTAAAAGCCAGTCTGAATAAATAAGTTTTGAGCCTGGATTTAAAATTGAGGTGCATATTTCAGGGGGCAGTTTATTCCAGAGTCTGGGCGCAGCAACTGAGAAAGCCAGAAGGAACAGAATCTTTATAAAACTCCGGTCCCGCTCCTCTTGCTCCTCCTATTGTTGTAAAAACTTCTCCTTGATCAGAGTCTGCACCTCCTCCATAACCTTTTTTGTCCGGCCAGATGTGTTTTGACAGTTGTGCCTGCCTCAGTGGCAAGGTGCAAAGATTACTATCCTAGGCAGGCCAAACACACAAACAACAGGCACTTTGAAAATAAACTTTATTCTCCGGGGCGATCTTGAAAGTTAGTCAGTGAGAAACTACTCAGCTGAAGCCCACAGTTCAAGGTGCATCATGTTAAAGTGTCAAACTATCCAGTACCGGATTCATCACAATATTAATTAAGCCACCCAATCAGATGAAGCATCTCCATGGCAACGACATCAGCGGTGGGGTGGGTGGGTGGGTGGGGATTCAGCTAGCCACTTGATTGGACGTAGTTCTCAGGGAAGAGGCCTTGTTTACCATTGACAACGCCTTCGTACCAGCCGTCGTCAAGGCGACGCGTGAGGTAAACAACGTCACCTTCAGCAAGGGAAAGCTCTTCTGGCTTTGAGGCCTCGTAGGAATACAGCGCCACCACTGGACACACAGAGAAAGGACGCCATCACGGAACATCCACCAAACTACATCCTCTATGGAGCTGCTGCTAGAAGCATTGCAACTAGTTCGTGTATCAGTACTGTGAGGGAACTTGTGCTAGTATTACTTAGTAGTGTGGTTGCCGTGACTGTAGTAAGAGCTGCGGCGGAGGTCACAGTGATTAGAAGTAATAGTAGTATAGATAGTAATGGAGGTAGTTATGTCAGCTATGTTACTAACAGTGATGGTGGTTGTAGTAGTATCAATATTAGTAGGAGTAGTAGTATCGGTTAGTATTGGCAGTATTAATATTAGTAGTATAAATATTAGTAGTTGTATTGATCAGTAGTAGTAGTAGTAGTAGTAGTATTGTTTAGCAATGTTAGTAGTAGTAATAGTAGTGGTCTTAGTGATGGTAGTAGTAATATTAATTAGTAATATAAGTAGTAGTGTTAGTATTAGTTGGTTGATCTACTACTACTAGTAGTCGAAGTAGTATTAGTTAAAACTCTAAGTAAGTGATGCAACGGCTGTTTAAGCTGCATTTCTGCATGATAACATGGTTTTTGTAGCCATAAAAAAAATTATTGAGGGGTGGACTGACTTAGACCAGCACGAGTGAAGGCCTCGGTCTGAAATGCAGGGCCCGCCACTGATTGTCAGTTGTTAGTAGTAGTAGTAATAGTATTGACGGTAGCTATAATAGTATTAGTATTTGTAGTAGTAATAGTAGAAGTATTAGTATTAGTTAATAGTACTTGGGAGTGATGAGTTCAGTAGTATTGGTTACCTTTCTCTAGGTATTGTTGGGGGGCGTTGGCGTCATAGTCGACTGGAGGCGGGAGCGGTGGAATGATGTCATCAAACTCTATCCTTTCGTCCAATAGGAGAGGAGGAGGCGGGGCGGGAATCTCCAGATCTGACAGAGGAGAAATCCTGTGAGTGACAGCTGTTATGGACCAATCAGACTTTTGGCGGCGAAGAAAAGGCATTTGCATCTTGTAGTCAGACAAGACGAGTACTGCTGCTACTAAATACCTGTAGTACAGTCACAAAGCTACACACAGACCTCTTACCCAGGTGTTCGAGTCGAGCAGGTAAGCAGAGTCGAGGAGAAGAGGAGCAGGAGGAGAGGGGGAGCAGACTGAAGGTGGAAGACGGGGGAGCAGGAGCGTGGGGGGGAGGGTAGGGGGGAGGAGGGGGGATCATGACTGACAGAAAGAGACGAGCTGAGTTAGTGATTGTCCCTCTTCACACACAATCTGCAATCGTGTCGTTACCGAAGCCCCGATTCAAGGCCTGGAGGTCCTGGACCCTCCAACAGCTTACGTGATTGGACGGCGGGCAGAAAGAGCGAGCGAGTGTAGCGGCAGCGGGAGGCGGGGCCCGAGCGGACCCTAAGAGATAAAGAGCGGGAGGCGGGTGGCGAGCGGCGGCGGCGACTCCTCCTGCTCAGGAGAGACTCTGATGGAGCACCGCAGACCAAGACAGCCAAGAAAAACACCACAGAGGAAGAAAAGTCGAAAGTGTAATGACGTGTTGTTTCAGACGATGATATCATGACAGCGTCTCATTTCCTTGTAGTTTACACGACAACATTTCAAGTGAAAATGGAATTGATTTATTTTTTGTCATAAAGTGAGGATGCGGCAGCACGACCAACTTTTATATTTTGAAAAATAGTCCAACGAGATAACAACTGTACCATCCTCTTCCTGGCTGAGAGGAGGTGGAGGGGGCGGAGCCAGGAGCCCCGAGGTGTCACTGGGTAGCGGAGGGAAGGCATCGTCATCCTCAGTAGGAGGAGGAGGGGGAGGAGGCGGAGAGGGAGACGGGAGGCTGTTCTCCTCCACCACTGAGGAGAGACAAAAGACGTGAGGCCCTGATGTAGCTAAAAACTATTTAACTCAATCGAGTTGGGATGGGTTGTTTTTACACTAAATATTCTTGCTTTGGTTCATCAACATCCTGTTATCCCTTCCATCCATCAATCCATCCATCCGTCCATCCGTCCCCCTCGTCTATCAATCTGTCTATCAATCCGTCCATCCATCCATCCATCCATCCATCCATCCATCCATCCATCCATCCATCCATCCATCCATCCCGGTGCTGTTAATTTTGGATAGATTTCATGTAATGTAAGGTAACTCAATTTAAATGTCATTAAACTACAGTCAAAATCAGGTTGAGCTCATCTGTAAATACATAATTATGTGTTCATTTGTCTAATCTTGGAATAATTAACCCATTTATGTCTTTTTTCTCCAATAAGAATCCCGAATGGCCTAGTCTAGGATTAGTAATACAAGATCATATATTTTGTAATCAGGCAGCCCGGGAATATAGAAAACATAACTGTGTATTCTAGTGTAGTCCACGATTATCAGGGAATCCAGAATACCCTCACCTGTCTCCAGTGTGAGGGGTGGAGCAATGGGCGGAGCCAAGGGTGGAGTGCTGTAATTGGTCAGAGCCTCTGAAGGTGTAGGGGGAGGTGGAGGAGGGGGTGGGACCACGCTGTTTTCTACTGGTGCATCAGGAAGAGGAGGAGGAGGAGGAGGGGGTGGGGCCAAAGAGTCGACCATGTCACACTGAGCCGACATCTCATTTGCTGTTGGAGGAGGAGGAGGCGGGGCCTCATCCAGCAGCGTAGTAATGATGTCAGAGGTTGGCGGTATTGAGGGCGGAGCCACAGGTTTCCCAAAACTGGAGCTGAAAGTTAAAAACTAGTCTGTTTCAAATCCATCCCTGTTGTAGAAATGCTCCATTAAAGCGAGTTGGACTGATGAAAGTCTAGAGTAGAACTCAGCCCTGAAAAGCAACAGTTGAATAGTAGACATCTATGAGATCGAAAAACTTCAGCAACTATCTGAAAGCAAAGAAAAATATCTTTGTGTTCATATACTATCATTACATTGGTCGATAGGGCTTCTGGAATATGAACATCCAATCACAGACCACATCCATTATCGTGTCGCACATTGAACTTCTGATTATGTCAAAAAGAGGAGGAGAACTGTTTCGATATTTACACTGTCAACAAGTCAATGAGGCGAGTGTCTTAACAATGCTTGTTACCTGCCAGTAGGGGGCGCCACCGGGCACTGGATGGGCTCCAGAGGTTTGTTGGACCTGAAAGACAGAAGAACGTGAGCAGGGGACAGGCAGGATGTGATGGGGGTGTGGTGGTGGTGGTTGTGGGTGGAATGGGGTGGGGGGGTAGGCTGAGGGGTGAGGGGCAGGAGAGTGAGTGAGGTGGTCGGGGGGTTTTGGGGGGGACGAACCTGACCGAGGGTTTCCGGATGGTTCCCGTCTTTTCGGCCTGTTTCCCAGAGACCTGCAATGCACACACACACACACACACACACACACACACACACACACACACACACACACACACACACACACACACACACACACACACACACACACCCCTGTCAGCTTCTGTGCGGAGCCTCTCAGGCATCAGCAGCTCTCATTAGGCTCTCAAACCATTTTCCCACGGTCAACAAAGGCCACTATAGTGTGTGTGTGTGTGTGTGTGTGTGTGTGTGTGTGTGTGTGTGTGTGTGTGTGTGTGTGTGTGTGTGTGTGTGTGTGTGTGTGTGTGTGTGTGTGTGTGTGTGTGTGTGTGTGTGTGTGGCCATGCCAAACTACCCTCTTTGAGGAATACACTTCTTGTGTGAGGTTAGGGTTACATCATCAGTAGAAAAAAAGTAAATTCTGCCTTCAAATTCTTGTGTTAAAATGGAAATATTACAAAGAATATTATGTGACCAGTTACACTCAAATAAACTACTTGAGTGTTTCCAGTCAGGATTTAGAGCTCATCATAGCAGAGAGCCAGCATTGGTCAAAGTTCCTTCTGAGCTTCTCATGACACAGTACTGGTCTCTGTTCTGGTCTCTGTTCTCAGTACTGCATTTGATGCTATTGATCAGAACGTCTGACGACACAGACCGGAACATTCCATGGGGGTTTAAGGTACAGAACCTATTTGGTCTCAGTCATATTTTTCAGACAGATTCCACTTAGTTCATGGTAATGATGACTCTTCAGCTCAGTTAAACATGGAGTTCCACAGCGTTCTGTGTTGGGATCCTCACATTATACGTGAGCCTAACAACCAGGCTTCGTTGTATTTTAAAGAGCTGATAGTCCCATATCGCCCCAGAAGCATACTTGGTTCTCAGAGTGCTGCCCTCTGGAGGTTATTATCTTCAGACTGACCGTTGGGTTAAATCAAATCACAGATGTACACACATGTTAAACAGAGGATTTGTTTTAAGTAGTATGAAACTGTTTAAAATAGTATAAAAGAACGCAGTACTTTAAAAACAGTTTGATGTCATTTAAAGGAGTAAAGCATTTTGAAAGAGTTTAATGTACTTTGAAGTACTTTAAAAAATACTTTCAAGTAGTTTTTAGGTGGTTTAAAATAGATTGATTTAGTCTGAAGTAGTCTGAGGTATTTTGAAGTAGATTACAGTGGGGACTACAGTAAAACGTTCAGACTGAGCTGATTGTTTCTCTTCCTGCTCATAAAGCTTGAACTTGTGTTAAATAAAGTAACTTGAAGTATTTATAGAGGGAATTACTGGAGTGATGTGCCAGACTGAGACGAAAGTTGCTGTACAGGAAGTTTAAAATGGGGCAATTCTGCTACAGTATCATTTCTTCTTCTGTGGTCGGCAGTTGCTGCGACCGCTTCCTGTTCGCATGGCGTCTGCAGCAGAAAAAAAAACTTCTGTTTTTCTTCTTTCGAGAGTTTGAGCCGATTCTCACCGACACGGCTCTGACCTACAGCGAGAGGAACGCCGAACATCTGAGCCTCCTGACAAACGGGTGCATCAAGAAATCGTTTATTTCAGTAACTGGGTTCAAAAAGTGGCACAATTATATTAGAATCTTCACACACAGACTGACATATATCAAGGATTGGATTAACTCTGAATATTGTAACTGGCAGCAAATAAAAATCCCAAAACTCAGTATCTCAGAAAAGGAGATAGTTATGAAAAAGTTGAATATTGAAGACTATAACAATATTAAAGAGGTTTCTTGAGCAAATAAATGGTCTCTCGGGCCTCGTTTAAAGCATCGTTTTGGCTTCACACAGCAACGTTTTGAAAATGATGTTTGTTTGGACCGATTCTGTCCAAGGACGCGAGACACAAACGGTCACTGCTGAAGTCTGCACATCAATGGAAAGTTATCAGGAAGGAACGACTGTGCTAGAAAACGGAACAAGCCACCGACATAACCTTTCCTGGAGAGTTCAGTGAGCGAGACACACCTTACAGCTTATGAAGTTTCCTCCCTGTGCCGAGGACCGAACGCACTGGACTGCTTGTTGCCCATTGGTCCAAAGTGTCCCGCACATGAAGACCTAATCTTAGTTTTATCCAGTGTAGTGTAACTACACTGGATAAAAAGTTACTTAGATAATAGATATCAGTATGTAAACATTAATAATACAGTGTCACATTATAAAAAAAGTGACGTGTGGCGTTCCACAAGGTTCTGTATTGGGACCTAAGTTATTTATACTCTATTTAAATGATATCTGTACAGTATTTAATGAATTGAAATGTATAATATTTGCGGATGATACAACCTTGTATTGCACGGGACCGGACATCAAAGAACTGTTGACAACCGTAGAACAGGAGATGATCAGGTTAAAAGAGTGGTTTGATATTAATAAGTTATCATTAAATGAAAATAAAACTAAATTTATGGTGTTTGGTGGGACCTGGACTAATTGTGACATTCAGTCAATTCTAAATGGGATAAGAATTGAAAGAGTGTATGAGACCAAATTCCTGGGGTTAACCCTAGATGATAAAGTAAGTTGGAATAGATAGAATATATAAAAACTATGTAATCTAAAACAATTGGTATTATTTAGAAAACAAGCGACTACAAGCGAAATACATATAGAAAATATATAGATCCTATCATTAAACTCCAGAAAAGAATTATTAGAATGATAAATAAACATTCCTATCGAGAAAACACTAATAAACTATTCATAGACTCTTGTGCCTTAATATTCATCAATATTGTATATTTAAAAACATTAGAAATACTATTTCGAGTGAAGAATAAAAGTCTTCCCACAGCTATTAAATTTAATAAAAAAAATTGAATTAAGAGAAAACAATTATAATGTGCATTTGAAAGAGAACCAATGTTAAATATAGATGTGTTTCCTTTCCGGGAGTCATTTTATGGAACAGACTTAAAATTGTGTAAATCTTTGTTGTGCTTGAAAACATTTTTTAAAAAGTAAAATATTTAATGGTGAGAATGAAAAATAATTTCTGTTACTTTTGTTTTATTTTTCTCTTGTATTACTTTTGTTATGTTCTGTTTGTATTTATTTTTCTCTCTCTTCCGTATCACTTCTGTTATGTTTAGTTTTTTATCTCGTACCACTGGTGTCCTGGGTAACGTTCATGCATTCATTCATTCGTTTCACTCCTCTGCAGTGTGAAACTCATCAAGACAGAGTGCTGACACACCGTTGTTCGATGTGTGTGTGTGTGTGTGTGTGTGTGTGTGTGTGTGTGTGTGTGTGTGTGTGTGTGTGTGTGTGTGTGTGTGTGTGTGTGTGTGTGTGTTACCTTCATGCCATGACCCATGCCGTCCAGCTGCTGGTAGTTGATTGGACGACGGCTGTAAGGTGGGCGGGGCTGTGTGCCAGAAGGAGGGAGGATCTTGTGGCAGCGCGGGACTCGTTTGGCCGCCGTAAAGATGCCAATCTGCCGTCGAGAGACCTTCTCTTTGTGCATCTCCACCGTCTGGGAACAAGTCGGACATGTCGGAGGATCACTGAGGAGCGCAGACGGGAGAGAAACCCACCTGACCAACCAGACCGAGGGCCGACGAAAACCGAGGGTCCAAACCGGGGAGGGGGGGGTCAAACACCAAACACACTTGAGTGGTAAAATAATGCCAGAGTAACCTTTGGATTTTGGAGCCTCTTGCGGGCTGCTTTTGGCCCACGAGCCTTATGTTTGACACCCCTGGTCTAAACAGACCCAGAACACAGAGCAGCTGAACTGAACCGCTACACACACACACACACACACACACACACACACACACACACACACACACACACACACACACACACACACACACACACACACACACACTAACACAGCGCCCCCTGCAGTGAGGACACCCCATCCACAGTCTGTTTACGTGTGAACAAGATGAACTGTGATTCAGCGCACGAAACAAGAGCGGAGACCACAAAGCAAGTTGGAGACAGAGGCCCTATTCATCCATTCATTCAGCCTCACACACACACACACACACACACACACACACACACACACACACACACACACACACACACACACACACACACACACACACACACACACACACACACACACTGGTATGCAGCCCAAATGAGAGGAGCAGGGCTCACCTGTCCAATCAGGTTGATGGAAGACTCCATGCGGAGCAGCTGATTGGTCTGAGCGTCCAACAGGCTCAGGACGCTGCTGGCCAGCGTGCTGATCTGGTAGGCGACGCTGGCCAGCGATTGGGTGGCAAAGTTTTTGGTTTCCTCCAGCGCCTTGGTGCTGCTGTCGCCGGCCTGAGGAAGGAACAGAAAAGGCCTCGATCAGCTCGGGTGGGACGAAGCAGCAGCAGCAGGAGTATTTGAAGTACTGAGTACCTGAATGTAGTTGTTGTGGCAGTAGTCAGCCACGTTGACCAGGTTGTCATAGTTTTCCCGCAGAGCCTTGCGGGCGACCGGGGCTTCTTCCAGGATCTTCATCACGTCCTGAGTGAGGTTTTCATCCTTCATGGTGTCAGGCGGACTTGAAGACCTGAAGACCTGAAGACCTGCGTCTGTTAGAAAAACACTCAAACATGATTATGTGAGTTCATTTGAAATGGAGGAAAAGTAACCTGCTGAATACAGAAATATCCTACAATGGCCAATAATTGCATATATATGTATAAGAAAATGATCAGACACATAGTAGATACTTTATTTCTTCATTAAAATGAAAAATAAAAGTTAATATAAAGTCCTATAGAAACACGCAGATCAGAAATTAAATAGATAAAATAAGTGTGTTTCTGGATGTTCTACAAAAACACTAATATAGAAATAGATTCCAGTTTTCATAGAAATAAAAAAAAAAAGGTGATTAGATGAAATGGAACTCACCAGAAGCTTCAGATGAGGAAGAAGAAGTGAGGCTCTGCTGCTTCCTCTGACTGAGGTCTACACACAAAGATCCTCTATGGCAGAAGAGATATCTCACTCCACACTACACACCTCTCACTCCTCTGAAACGCCACACACTTCCTACCTGGTGTGGAGGTTTGTCGCTGCTCTGTGTTTTCATTTTTCCCCAACATGTAATCTATGCAATGTGATTTGATCTGACAAAAAAAGATAATAGATGCAGTCTACAGCCTAATTTAGGATTCATATACTGGTGTATACAAGCTGCAGGTCACAGGAGATTATCTAAATATGAATACATACTGGATTAAATCTGCAAAGCACTAAAATCATTGATAGTAATGTTTTAAATAAAAGGTTCATGTTCAATATCTATATATACTATGGAAATGAAAGTAGTGTATCAATTGTGAGTACAAAGTTATAATTATTATGATAAGTAAGCTCCTGCTCAGGGATCCTGGGGGGCTTCAGTCATGAGCATTTAGCGCCTCCTGCTGGTCATATAGAGAAACACATTCGAGCCAAAACAGGAGAGCCAAGAGAAATGATAGAACACAGGATCTGGACCAAGATTTGGAATAAGAAACTTGTGTGAAAACATAAAATGTAGAAACATAAAAAGAGAAAAAAAACCCTAATATCAATCTGGCTGTGCAAGATACAGAGACTTGGTACTTGAGAAGTTACTAGTTACTTGTTTAAAGGTAGTGAGAAAGTTGATGCAGATAATTAAAAATAAAAAACAGACATGTATTGGCTGTCATCTGGAGTTCCATCAGTTAGTGGGAGGAAGATGCTCTATAATCTGGATGTGAGCTGAGATAAACTACCAACAAGCCAGTTAAACATGATAAATTAAAGTTACTGTGGACAAAATGAGCCTCTAACTTTCAGGAATCGTGTTATATATTTTATTTATTTAACAAAAAACAGGCTTTATTTACATCTTTGTTTGTGAAGTTAAATGTTTTGATGATTGACACATCAGTGGTTGCCCGGGGCGACGGGGTTCCAGGGTTGTTTCCAGGGACCTCCTTGCTTGTCTTTGGGGTCGAGGGGCTTTAGGTGGGAGGTCAGAACCAGGTCTCTGAGGACACACACACACACACACACACACACACACACACACACACACACACACACACACACACACACACACACACGCACAGTGTTGGGAGTATTCTTTAACATCCTGAGAGGTTATCTTTCACAGAAGTTTCCACCAGGACCTACCTGAACTGGTTGTAGGGCACTCCCTGACTCACGGCCCTCAGCTTGGTGTCGTTCTCACGCTGGTACTTCCGGTCGGACTCCACCGCCGTCTGAAGCTCCGCCTCCAACGCGCTGAAGTCGATCACTTCCCGCTGTGACGCCATCGCTACCGCCTGGCGTGACGCACGGACAACTTTAAAAAAGTAGAAGATTTCAGAAGAAATTACGTGTCCCTGCCTCTCGCTCCAAAAGAAAAAAATGATAACGAAAAACAATAATGATCAGAAATAAAATGGGCTCATATGATAATAGTCTTTGTGTCTTGCCTCTGCAGGCAAAGAAAAACAGATTTACGTGTCCTGGAAACGGTGGCTGTGAATCGTGTTTACCTGCAGCAGGTCTTTCTGTGTGTCTCGGCAGCTCAGCAACAACAAATCGTCTCCATAGATACATCCTCCATACTCCCTCCTTTCTCCTTTCATACGATGGAATAACTATGCGACGGCGGCGCAAATTAGTGACGTCACCAGTAGTGAAAATGGACTACAAAAAGCGCATTTATAACACTTTCCCCTGTGCCTCTAAACGATGATATAATGTCAAATATCACATGGTTTGAATTGAAATCAAAGGAAAAGAGGCTGCCAGGTGAATAAATAACCAATTCAAACTGAGAATAGGCTGCACACAAAAAATTACTTTACTGTGTTTATTTTACAACATCTGCAAAACATTAATAGTTGGGATATGAGTTTTAGATTATTTAAAGTTGTTCAAGGCAGATTATTGCATTGGTAATTTACGTGATCTGGCCACACAGTGCAGACACCCCCAATGGCATCACTGTGCTGTGTGTGTGTGTGTGTGTGTGTGTTTCCTGCATTTTTGCAGAAACAATAGTAAGAGTTGTTAGAAATATGATCGACAGACAAACAAGAGCCCAGAGTTCACATCCGTTTCAAAACCGGGAAGTGAAGTTAGTCTGCTCACTTTACGTAGGCATGTATCAGGTGATCTGTGGGGACAGCGAAGTATCCCACAATGCATTTCTCACATCATCAGTGATGGAGGAGAGACTCACAACTTGTCACACACACACACACACACACACACACACACACACACACACACACACACACACACACACACACACACACACACACACACACACACACACACACACACACACACACACAGAAAACATTCCCTGTTGTTCACGTGAGGGATGCGGCCCCCATAACAGTTTACAAGAATACTTTTTATCTTTCAGGTTTCTCAACCTAAACCAGCAGTACGACTGACCCCACACACACACATGGATAGATAGGGAGAAAGAAAGATAAATAGTTTGTGACACATTTCTTACAGAAAACGTCAAATCCAACCATCATGCTTCTCCTGTTTTTTCCCCCCCTTCATGTATTCCTGACAGGGCGAGTCTAAACAGGCCCTTCTCTCTCTCTTTCTCCCTCCTCTCCCTGACCTGCCTGTCCCAGCCTGTCCCTCTCCTCCCCCTCCTTCCTCCTCCTTCATCCCCTCCTCCTCTCTTCAGACCTGTTTCTCAGACTGTAGCTCAACGTTGCCCTCTGTTGGCAATGTATGGGCAGAGCAGCTGTTCTCAGGGGTTTCACATACTTAATGATGAAGATGTGCCTCATTGACATGGTTTATGTCTTTTCTAATGTGTTGTTTCATTAGGACATTTGGTTCCAAGTGAATAAGAAGCATTTGACACATCCCATGACAAATATGTTTTGTTGAGATGCAGAGAACAAATCACATCTTTTTTAATGCGAAATCCTACTGCTCGACGTAAGTTTCCACATGATCTTTCAGTCTCATTAGAGCCTGTTTCGCAGTTTGATAACAGCTTCAATCCTATAGAGCTCTCCAGGGACCAGGGTATTCACAGTCTCCATTTAAGTAAACTACTCTGGTAGATTCAACAAAGTTCATAATCTGAATATAGATTATACACAGTGACTCATCAATAATTGACCTCTCATCAAAATCAACTTAAAAACTGTAATTTTATTGAAATGCTGAAAAAACATAAAGGCAGCTGGTGTTTTATTATTGGAATTGAAAAATTTGGTTTTTAATCATTCATTTGTTGAATAAAAGTATCATACATTAAATAATCTCTCTGGGACTCTCTATGCTATTCTATTCTATTCTATTGTGCCTCATCTACTCTTTACATCTCTATTTGCTATTTCATTGAATCTCTTTCAACAGCAATGTCAAAGAGCTGTAAAATAAAACGGAATTTAGGAAACTAACGCACAACATAAACTAAGTCTATATGCAGATGACTAATGATTACATTTAGGCCCCGTAGAAATGACTTCAAGTGAAAAGGCATCGTTTTTGTGTTTTTGTTTTTGCGTTTACCCAACAATGTTTTGAAAACCATCAATACATTGTGTGTGTGTGTGTGTGTGTGTGTGTGTGTGTCCACGTGTGTGTTTGTTTGTGTATTTTGGTTTAGTTTTCAATTTGATTTATTTATTTCACTGTTGTTTTCAGTGCCGTCGTCATTGTTCTTGTCACTGTTCTCCGTCCCCAATAAATCTCAATAAAACAATGAAAAGCAAATAGCACACACCCGTTTCAGCACCAAAATGATCTCAAATCCATATCAATGAATGTCTAATCTCACTGGACAGGAAATGAAAAAATAGAATAAATCTTAAATCAATAAAGGAAAGCTGTGGAACTATAAGTTCAGTGGAAAACTTGACTTGTCGC